>NW_022108124.1:9910032-10021448 GCF_000313985.2 Echinops telfairi | reverse complement strand
TCCTGGGTTCTCTGTGTTTCCAGTTGCTATCTGTACCAATGTACATCCTCTGGTCTAGCCAGATTTGTAAGGTAGAATTGGGATCATGATGGGGGAGGGGGAATGAAGCATTTAAGAACTACAGGAAAGTTATATGTTTCATTGTCGCTACCCTGCACCCTGACTGGCTCATCTCCTCCCCGCAACCCTTCAGTAAGTGGGTGTCTAGTTGCCTACTGATGGGCTTTGAGTCTCCAATCTGCACTCACCCTCATTTACAATGATATGGTTTTTTGTTCTTTGATACTTGATACCTGATCTCTTTGACAGCTCGTGGTCACACAGGCTAGTGTGCTTCTTCCATGTGAGCTTTGTTGCTTCTGGAGTTTTCTTGATGGATAAAAGGTTTCACGAAATGGTTAGACACCCAAGCACTTAATCGAGATGCTAGCGTGTTTTTCAAAGGGCAGAGTGAAGGAGAGCATTTGAGCAATTAACCCTACCTTTTTCTTTAATCAGTTGACACAAGCAGAGGTAAGCACAGAGGAGTAAAACATGGTGCAAAGTGCCACAGTTTCGTTTCTCTCTGATCTTAAGCATTTCGCCACAGTCACTTTTCTTGTTCCATTCCGAGATGGTTATTTCCCCATATTTGTTTAACAAGACAACCCAAGAGGAATCATGGCAGTCACAGCTGTATGTCTGCCTTTCTACTTGTCTTCAAGTAACAGAATTATGATTTTAAAGAGTGACAAGTTGACTGGAACTAGTGGAAGATTCCGATGAGTGAAAATGAAGTTTGATGACGATGTGGTTAATTCACATTTACCTCGTTTGGGTTACAGAGTTATGAGGCTATGATGGGCCTCATCTTCCTGTTATCCATTGTAATCCCCTTGCCAAAGATACTTGACAAGACATTCTCTGAAGACCAAGCCGAGTCAAGATTCTTAACAGGCAGTCCAACAAATAATTCCTCCTCCAAGCCAGAAACTCTGACTCTTGCTCTCTTTGTTTGCACGCAGTTCAATTTGGACCAAAAAAGCTGAATTGTCTCTTTAGGACAGAAGAAGTAAAGATTTCAGTTTAATCCAAAACAGACTTTTCATGTACATTTGCCATTCCTCATTTCGATTATGCCAGCACCTCAGTTTAAAAAAAAATCATTTTATTAGGGGCTCATACAACTCTTATCACAATCCATATATGCATCACTTGTGTAAAGCACATTTGTACATTCGCTGCCCTCATCATTCTCAAAACATTTGCTCTCCTCTTGGGCTTTTGGAATTAGCTCCTCATTTTTCATTTTTTCCCCTTCCTCCCGGCTCTCCCATTCCTCATGAACCCTTGATAATTTATAAATTATTACTATTTTGCCATATCTTATATTGCCCAATATCTCCCTTCACCCACTTTACTGTTACCTGTCCCCAAGTGCCTCAATTTTAAAGTGGAAAGTCCCCTTATACCCACTAGGGGCAGTGGAGGGTCTGGGTGGTGGTGTGGAAGAAAGATAAGAGAAAAGGAAGGACAGAGGTGAAGGAGATCCTCATCATGGAAAAGTGAGATGAAGAAGGAACAACAGGGAATTCGGGGGCCCTTTGTACTATTTGAAATCTCACTGACTTACTGCCCTTGCTGTGCACCTCTTTGGCAATATAAGTGTGGCGTGTACAGCAGGAAAGCAAGAAGACAGTTGAAATGGCCTGGTATAGACATGTTGATACCAGAGCAATGAAGTTACAGAGACCCTGACAATTGTGGGCCCATACACACAGGAAACAGGATTGTGACTCTGAATTTATGGAAAGAACACAGGGCAGGGGTTGGAAAGACACTTATTTTACTCTGATTCCGACTTTAAGGATGTCCCTTTTGCTCAGTTTGTGAAAATATGCCAAGTACTGAATTAGCACCATATTAGTGCATAATATAGTTTTCTGTATTTTTAACCCAATAAGTGTAAGGGCTCACGTACACTTTCAGCACTTTTTAAAAATAAAAGATTAACTTCTTAGATCGTTAACTGAGTTGTAATATCTATTTATTTAGATATAAAATTATTAAAGATACATTATTTTAAAATTCTGTTTTCAGTGAATTTATAATCTCACTAAGAAATATGTTACTATATATTCAAACCTCTCAGGCACAAGAAATCATATATTAACGTGCCTCAAAGGGGGCCTAAAAAATGTAATGCGAGTTCAAAGTGGGGAAGACGTGGGAAAGTACCAGAATTAAGAGAGACTCAAAAAGACCAAACTTCCTGCTATCGAGTTAATGCCAACTCATTATGACCTTATAGCACAGGGTAGTTTCTGAGATTGTAACTCACTATGGGAGTAGAAATCTCAATCTTTGTTCCATAGAGTGGCTGGTGGTTTCAAACTGCTGACCTTGCAGTTGGCATCCCAACTTGTAACTACTACACCACCAATGAATCCTTTGCGAGAGAGTAGAACCCTTTAAAAAGAAGGGTGTTTCACTAGGTAATCATAGCAGGCAAGGGTGTAAAGTAGCCCTTTAGCAGGAGTAAGCCAATGTCCACTAGACTCATACAGGACACGGTTAGGGCTTGAGTGGTGGCAGCAAAAGGAACCTTCCAGGTTTCACTTCCTGTGCTTGTGAACGTGGCTTTACTTAGAAACAAGGCCATTGCCGATGCAATACCTTAGTCAACGTGACAGCATCTAATCCGACATAACTGGAGTCCTTTGGAGGGGAGAAAAGACACAAAGCAAGACAAGGTCAAAAGCAAGGTGACCTTGTGAAGATAAGTTGCCACAAGTCAAGGAACTCCTTGTTTGGGCTTAATCCCCAAAGAGTGAGAGAAGTCGTAGCCATAGATGATGAGAAACCAAAAACACGACTGACCACCAGTCAGAATGACATCGGTTGGTTCTGCGTGGAGGGGTTTCCAGGCTGAGAAACGGCACTGCTCCAGTAGTGGCAGCTGAACAAGAAAGGCTCTTGGATGGCTGGTGTGTGGGCTCTCTCTATAACCCTTACAACTTTTGAGTGAGGTGAGGTACTGAAACCAAGAACACAACACTGATGTACAACAAACACTTTCTTGCTGTCTGTTGGGGATGCCAGGTTGGTTCAGGCTCACAGAGACCCCGTGCATAATAGAACAAAATATTGCTCTCTTGCGGCCACTCTGTCAAGTCACCTCCTTGAGGGTCTTGCTGTTTTTGGTTGCCGTTGCCCTTGCCCTAAACTCCTTATAAGGATGATGCTATTCTATTAAGAAAGGGAAGCCTCAAGTCTTCACAGTGCCTTTGGCTGTGCTGCGATGGCCTGGTGACCGATCGTGGAAGGCTGTCCTCCAGGGGGATCCAGGGATAGATGGAGAAAGCTGCCGAGCTCAAGTACATTGCTATTCACGAATGCCCTTAGGTTCCTGGGATACCAGAAGCTGAAGAGAGAAGATTCTTCCCTTGAGCCTTCAAGGGGGCACATGGCATGACCCAGATCCAGACATCAGACATCTCCCCTCAGATCCATAAGAAAAGAAAGTTCTGTTGTTTTCAACCACTGCTTGTCACAGCAGACCTAGGAAAACAGACGCAGATATAATACCCACGGTGCACAAGGAATAATAGAGCTCAAGCAAGTCAATCCTCCAAATTGAGCTTGAGACTTTCCATATAATGATTTCTCCCCCAATCAGTGCAGTTAGGATGGAGAAACATAACCCAACAAAATCATGGCTAATTCTATTGTTTTATCTATTTATTGTTCTTTTCTGATTACAGGTTTATTCAACACAAAAGCATCTGACCACGTCCGTCCATGACCCAATCCGCTTCTAAAAGGGAATTCCGTTGCTGACCCAACCCGAGCCTCGGCTTTCTTGTTGGCACCAGGTGGCACAGCTCTCCCTCCGTAAGTGTCTCTGTGGGCCTCCCTTGAGTCACTCTCCCTGGTCGCTCACCCTCCAGACATTTGAGTTGTGGCCTGTCCATCTCAGGGCAGCTGTGGGACAGGGTAGCAGGCACAATCTCGGCAGGGGGGGGGGGGGTTGCGCAGGTGGAGGTAATCCCGGAGGTATGGAATTGCCTCTTTGGTAAGGTACCAGTAGAAAAGTCTATTGTTCCTTCATGTAGCCCCATGACTTGAGAGACTGTATGGCCTCCATGGCATAAGGGTTGGGCACATCCTTGTCCACCAGTTGGGGATGCTTTGGCACATGGACATCCTCTTTGTCCACCATTACTGCCTTGAAAAGGAGTTCATAGATAGCAATCTGGTTCTTCTTGAGCATCAACATCATGGCGACAGCTGCATCCTGAGCCAGGACACGAAAGGCTATTTCTATCGTTTTGGTTTTCTTTAATCATTTTATTGGGGCCTCATATAACTCTTATCAGAGTCAATACATACACCCATTGTATGTCAAGCACATTTGTACATTTGTGGCCCTCCTCATACTCAAAGCATTTGCCTTCTACTTAAGCTCTTGGTATCACCTCCTCACCTTTTCCTCTCCCTCCCCACTCCTCCCTTCGTCATGAACCCTTGATACTTTATAATGTATTATTATTTTGTCATGTCTCACACTATCCAATGCCTTCCTCATTTCACCCACTTTTCTGTTGTCCATCCCCCAGGGAGGAGGTTATATGTGGATCCTTATAATTTGTTCCCCCTTTCTACCCCACCTTCCCTCCACCCTCCAGTATCGCCACTCTCACCACTGGTCCTGAAGAGATCATCTGTCCTGGATTCCCTGTGTTTCCATTTCCTATCTGTACCAGTGTACATGCTCTGGTCTAGCCAGATTTGCAATGTAGGAGTGGGATCATGATAGTGGAGAAGGGGTGGGGGGGAGGAAGCATTTAAGAACTAGAGGAAAGTTGTATATTTCATCATCGCCACACTGACTGGCTCCTCTACTCCCCACAACCCTACTGTAAGGGGATGTCCCGTTAACTACAAATGGGCTTTGGGTCCCCATTCTGCACTTCCCCTCATTCAGAATGATTTGATTTTTCGTTTTTTGATGCCTGATCCCTGATCCCTTCAACACCACATGATCACACAAGTTGGTGTGCTTCTTCCATGTGAGCTTTGTTGTTTCTGAGCTAGATGGCCGCTTGTTTACCTTCAAGCCTTTAAGACCCCAGATGCTATATCTTTTGATAGCTGGGGTCAACGTTTGCGATCTACTTATGCTCCTTCTCAAAGATTAGTTGTCTGTCTGCAAAGGCGGTGAATAGACATCATTTGTATACCACCTAAGAAAAAATGCACCTGTGGGTCACAATCGACCCAATGGCAGTGAGTTGGGTTTTTTGTTTGGTTTAGTTTTGTTGCTTATTGGTGTAAAAATGATACTTGTTGTAAAGGTTATAGTTACATTTTATGTGTCTAGAAGATTATGAGAGGTGAGGTGTGAATGTATATAATAATAAGACCACTTTTTCTGCCTCTAGGAGAGGGATTGAAGGGCAGGGGCAGCTCTGTCTGTCTGCGGGGCTCTCAGTTTCTGGGATGCAATCAGGAGCAGTCCCTGCCTTTTCCTGATTGCAAACAAACCAGCTTTCATCTGGGCAGTTAGGTGCTTCTAGGAGATAAACAACAGCTTTCAGCATCAGGTAAGAAGATTATGGGGAAATCTGGGCAGTACTGCTTATCCCATCTCAGAAGGAATAAGTGAAGAGTGAAATTCAGCAGAGTGACTTGTAATTTCCACTCTGTTGCAATAAACAACAGAAGTAAAGTGTAAACACGGCAATCCCTAATACAGGTGTAGCTAGATTTTAGTGGATTTAAACGCTAGACGAAGGAGTTTTGACTTTGTTGTAATAGATAAAAAGGCTGGAGGGATTGCCTTTTCTTTTTTTGCTCGTGTTGTTGCTGCTGTTACTGTTGTAGCTTTAATTATAAGAAGGTGCCGTTCCGTTATGCAGTACGGAAACAATGATATGTGGGAAACGGTTTGGAGGAGAGGAAACAGCCGCTTGTGCCAGTGTGATTGGTAGTATTTCCTCATGCATGTTATAAAGGAAAGGGAAAATGTTATATTTTCCATCCTTATTAATTCTCAAAAGATTTTTTCCACACACACATTCAAGGACCGTGATGGAGTTCAACATGTTTCTCTGACAGCTCAAGCCCATTTCACTGCCACCAAGTCGATTCCAACGCAGGGAGGCTGCCGACAGAAAGCACAGCCTCCAGGGAACATCCAGCGCTGTCTCTCTGGACAGAAGCACCTTGCCTCATCTTTCTTGTAGAGAGTGTCTGGTGGGTTCAAACCCTTGATCTTTCGATAGACATCGGAGTGCTCAAACCACTGAGGGCTCAGTTTCCTGAAAAGACCAGCCTAAGCTAAAGAGGTGTCTTTTTCAAAATTGTTCCGACTGAAAGACTGTAAACCTCACACACTGTAACTGTAATGTATAATTAAAGCATCTATTCATGGGAATTACCATTGAGGATGGATTCATATGCTATTGCCATCCAATTGTATGGATTAGACTCTGAAACCAGGCTGCTCTTAAAAAGGCTTTAGGTGTGGAGCGAATACATTTTCTTTTGCTGACCACAAGATTCAGCACAGTGGGTGACAAACAATGCAAACTTGCATTTGCTATTAGTCAGTGTGGAAAGGAATCTGAGAAGCTAATTCCATTCCTGTATCAGTGTGTGTTTCTTCATGAAAGAATTAGAATCCAGTATTTCAGCAGCCCTGGGAAATCAGTTTCTGTGTCAGCATGCGGCTGAAACGTACACTGAATGAAATATTATAGCGATGGCTTCAAGTAGGCAGATAATTACAATTAGTGGAGAGTTATAAAGCAAACAGACAAACAAACACTTTGAGTGGGGGCCTTTCTGAAGCAGTATTTCCTTGTGAGACCTGCACTCTGTGCTTTTTAAATGTCATGTTTGAAAAGCACTGCTATATTAGGTCGAGTGGGGGTATAACGCGATTAGAAAATAGGAAATCACTCTGTAGTGTTGCATTCTGGTTTGACAACTGTAGCCCTAGTGTTAGTAGGAATAAGTTTGGCTGCTAACAGAAAAGCTAGCAGTTCAAACCCACAAGCAATTCCATGAGAGTCAGAATCAATTTAGTGGTAATATGTTTGTTTGATGGTTTGGTCTTAGTTTGGCCAACAGAATATATTTTACAGGGGAGTGATATTTATAAAACAAGTTGGTAAATAAATATTAACATTCAACCAAAACGAAATTCACGGCCTTTAAGTCAATTCCAACTCTCAGTCATCCCGTGGAACAGGTAGAAATGCCCTTGTGTGTTTCCAAAACGGTGAACCTTCATGAGCGTAGAAAGCCTTAATTGTCTCCCACAGAGGGGCTGGTGGTTTCAAACTGCAGACTTTGAAATTAGCAACCCAACTCATAACTACGACGCCACCAGAACACCATTAAAATTAATGTAGTCACTATACTGGTATGTTTAAAGTTATATGTATTAGAAGACTGAGCCAGGTTTTCCTACCACTCCAATAGCTGGAAAATCTTTAGCAGAAACTATCATCTATGCATTATTATTTTTTCTTCTCCCCAAACCTCTGTCGTGTAAATATTCAGAAAATATGTTGAGAAAGCTAAAAATGAACAAGAAGTAGTTAGTTTGTCCACTTTCATCCCCATGAGAACGTTTATGTGATTGCAAACCCAATATACTAATTACACGGGGGCAGTACATAGAATATCTTAGTTTGCTACTGGAATATTTAGAATTGAATCTATTTATCACTGTTAAATTTCCAGATTTTCATCAACAACATATTACAGTTGCATTTTGGTGTTAATACTGACTGCTTCCCCCCCCCCAAAAGCATTTATATGTTGTTGCTTTTTAAAAAAAGGTCAGACTCAAACTGACTGCCATAAAGTCAATTCTGACTCACAGCAGCCCCGGCGGAGGAAGTAGACCTCTTCCCACGATTTTGGAGACTCTCACTCTTTCCAAGAGTGGATTATGCACCATTAATGATTATTTGTGTGGATATTCCATAACTTTGAAAGTGTAAGAATGTTTAAATAGTTAAACAATATTAAGTGTTTCAGATGACGATGACAAGTTGGAAAAACATTTTTTAAGGCTGCTCTGGACTATCATCAGTTTTGTTTTAAAGTAAATGTCATGGCATCTCAGGGATACATTTTATGTCTGGTTTGAGTAATCATTGCTTCATTGTATGCCTACCGATTCACAATCAGATTGACACATCGCTATTTGTAGAAAATAGTATTAGAACAAAAAATTAATGTACTAGTGAACTGATGGATAAGCAAATATAAGTAAGATAAAACATGTATATATTTATGTCTAACATGTATATTTTTCTCTTGATTACCAACTTTATTAAATTGGAACATGTAGGTGTGACAGCTTCAGGACCCACCTTATATATTGCACTTTGGGTTCAATTTTTTAAAAAAATTATTGAATGTATAGTCCTGAAAAATGTAAAAAAATGTAACTTTAAAAAATATTTTGTATATTTGAATAGCTCTAAAGAATGCTATTTAATTTTAGCTTAAATGTTAGGTCCTTGATTTAAGCAATACTCTTTTTCAGTTTCACTAGTCAATTAAATAATATGCGAAAGGCAATAAAATCACCCACAACTAAATATACTAAAGTGATGATATATATTTTATGCACATGGGCATGTACACATACAAATATATATGGAAAAGTGAACATATATATGTATGTGTGTGTGTTTGGGTATAAAAAGAAATTCAAATGATCAGTATAAACTTATACAGAAAGAAAAAAAAGAACCTTATATTGCAAAGTTTTTGAAGTCCGACCTTTGTAATAAAACTATTTTCAATTTTTGATTCAGTAAATGAATTAGATGAAATGTATACTATATTATGTAGTATATCTTACTTTAAAAATAATAATCATGAAACACATTTCAATCACTGTACTCCATCACCTTTATGGACTTTATCTCAACTTACATAATTAATCTTGCATAATTAATCTTGCATAATTAATCTTGCCTTGAATGGACTCATAAGTCTTTAGACTTTTTTCTCTCAATGACTACTATTTATGTAAGGATCTCTGTCAATTGTCAATCTTTGATGATTTTTTCAATTCCAGGAAATGCAGAAATCCATGGAATATTGCTTGGAAAGTGCTTGAGACTTTGAGGCTGGAAAAGCATGGGTTGTAACAGTTCTGAGTCATTCATTTACAGGCTGTGACAGTGATTATGTTGACTTCTTTGAGTTTTATTTTCCTCATTTTCAAATTAATATGTAATGTATGTATCATATAGTTGTCATCATAACCATATGATGCCTCATCAAGATAGGCATTTAATACATGCTAGTTGCATGTTTGCTCAGTGCCATCAAATTGGTTCCAACCCATACTGACCGCCTGCACAACAGGATGAAGCACTGTTTGGTCCTGCGCCCCCTCAAAATTGTTCTTATGTCTGAGCCCATTGTGGCAGCTACTGTGTCAGTCACTCGAAGGGAGAAAGAGGGCTTCCTACTTCTCTAAAGATTTCCTGTCTTGCAGACTCACAGGGGCAGTTCTACCCTGACCTGTAACATGGCTGTGAGTTGGCATTGATTTGATGGCCATAGTTAATTGTAGTTGGAAGAAGAAGTAGAATTAAGGAAGGAAAAAGAAAAAGAGAGCGAAGAGAATAAATGAAAAAGAGAAAAGAGTAAGAAGAAAATATGGGCACAAGAAGAGAAAGGAGAAGTCAACTGTGTGACGATGTAGACAGAGGGAAAGCAGAACAGGGGCATGCCTTTGTTGCCCCGGAAGCATGAGCATGGGCAGGCCTGCGCCGTCAGATGAGAAGAAAGAAACAAATCCAGGTTGACAACCAACCAACAAAAAATCTGATGTGGGTGGTGTGCTGTCTACTTGTGTGCCTGTGCGGGCTGGGAGGTGTGTCTATCCAGAAGGTGGTTTGCGGTCACACAGGAAAAGGAATTATGAGAGAGAAAGGGGGAAAGAAACAATAAAATAGTTTTAAAAATTACAAAGCTCAAAGGAAAAATATATAGTAAAAAATAAAACTTTGGGTTGTGATTCCTGTTCCTTTGGCAGTGATTTTGTGTGTGCATATCCACTGCATTGGGAGGGAGGTCGTGGAGGGTTGGGCACCAGAAATGAAAGAAAGAAAAAATATATAGATATAAGAGAAGGTGGTGTTGGATATTGAGCATGTCTGCACGAAGTTGCCCACGTGGTCTGATATCCACCCAGGGTTCCCAGAGGCCAGAGAAGCAAGGGACGTGGCTGGGTGGGTTGGATCAGAGGCACGGAAGGGTCACCTTTTGCAGAAGAGTGAACTTTCACAGAAGGGACTCAAGCCAGTGGTCCAGGGTTAAGGCAGTTAGCAACAGTCAGCAGCCATGCTGACCTACAACTTTAAGAAACTTAGATGTACAGTATTTAGCTTTTAAGGTGTTTTTGCACCTTCCAGGGTGCATGTGACCCCGCTCTCCATGGCACCTTGTCAGTGGTTGTGAGGAGATCATCCTATGTTTGTTACCTCATGGCCTTATCCCCATGTCCCCAATAGTTGTATTAACTGAACTTATTTGTAGATGTATAGATATTATCCTATCAGAAACATCATTGCACTTCTTGAAATATTCTTTCTGATAATGAACATTACACCATTCCTCCTGTTAGCTGACTATATCATCTGATTAATAATGACCAATACCAGTTCATTTTAGGTCATCATTGGCTTAGATAGTGATATATATGTATTGCATTTCATTTTTGATAACTTTTCATTCTCATAAATCCATACTTCATTCATTCCAGGTTCTGATTATTAGTGGAATTTTACAGCTTTACCTCCTTATTTGAATCTTGCCCCATTAGTAAATGAAGCCCCAAAGCTTTATTCATCCACATCATTAAAGTCACATCTACTCTGAGGAGGCAGCTCTTTGTCAGTTTCATTTTTCAGCACCCTGCAACCTGTGCGTGGGGCTTATCTTCCAGGACTATTGAGGACCAATATGTTATTGGTAAGGTTTTCAGTGGCTAATCCCTCGTAGCTGGACAGTATATTTCTTCTTCAGTCTGTTCTTAGTGTGGTGCTCTGCTGAAACCTCTTCAACATGGGTGACCCTGCTGGTATTTGAAATACTGGTGGCATTGCTTCCAGTGTCACAGCAGCATGTAAGCCACCATAGTATGTCAAATAGACAGATGAGTGGTGAATTTTGCCCCCAAAATCCTAAAATATTGCAACTAGAGATGTACTTTTTTTTTTAATCTATTAGCTTGGGACATACTAAGCAATGTCTTCCTATAGTGTGTCCTCAAAACTCATTGTTGAAGGTATAATTATAGTTGCCAAAGTTCTGTGGCAAGAGAGAGAAAAATATGATATTTTTGGTAATAGGAAACTAAATGATTCACTCTATCAATGAATTATGATTAAATTAATAAAGTCAAAGTAAAGGAGGTATCTCAAAAACTGCCATCAAATCAATTCTGACTCATACCAATATTATGTAGGGTTTCTAAGACTAAATCTTTATAGGAATAGACAGCCTAATCTTCCTCCCACAAAGATTCATGGGTTTAAACTTCTGACCTTGAGATCCAAAGTCCAATGGTTAATAAGCTGAGAATTCAAATACATCCATATGTAAGGCATTCAAAAATATATTGTTCCCTATGGGAATATTTGGCTGAAAAACATAAATAGAGATTACAAAATATATGTGAAATAAAGGCTTCTTTAATCTAACATTTGAGGTGCAAGATTATATTTGAATTATATCCCTCTTAGTAGATATATTTTTATATTGTTCCATATTGCACTTTAATAGTAAATGTGTTTTAAAAATATTGCTGTTGATCCAAGGGAAATATTTTTATAGACATAACCCACCCACTGCAATTGAATTGATATTGACGCATATCAACTCTTTTGGAGAGAGTAGAACTGGCTGAAATTTTTCTGAGATTATAAATCTTCATGAGAGCAAGCAGTTTCAACCTTCTCCCACAGAATGACTGGAAGATGTGGATCCTGACCTTTAGTTAGTGTCCCACATTTAACCCACTGTCCATTAGGGCTCTTATAGATCACGGCCATCCTCAATGCCATCGAGTCAGTTCTGACTTAGAGAGATCAGCTAAGAATAATTAACAGGAACATTTGCATGTCTTGCTTGCTCTTTATGTTTTCATTTAAAGCAGTGGCTCTCAACCTTCCTAATGCCATGACCCTTCAGTACAGTTCCTCATGTGGTGGTGACCCCCAACCATACAATTATTTTCGCTGCTACTTCATAACTGTAATTTTGCTACTGTGATGAATCGTCATGTAAATATCTGACATGCAGGATGTATTTTCATTGTTACAAATTGAACATAATTAAAGCATAGTGATTAATCACAAAATAATATGTAATTACATATTGTGAAATATTTATTTCTAATGACATATTAATGAAACTTTGTCTCGAAGTGTGGTGTAGCATGGGAACAGTCTTTAAGCCGGATACTTGTCTGTGGGGGTATCTGCATGTGGACGGACCCACCTGGAGCTGGATAGAGGAGCGGTGTCTCGGTTCCTAAGACCATCAGAAATATGTGTTTTGCAATGGTCTTAGACGGCCCCTGTGAAAGGGTCATTCAACCCCCAAAGTGGTCGTGACTCACAGGTTGAGAACCGCGGCGTTAAAATTATTTTGCTTTCCCCTCTTAACTTTATTTGATTAACTTATTTTACTACAAATATATAAATTAAACATGCCCAGGCTTGCCTTCTAGTATTCTCCTGGTCTAAATAAAACGTGTGAGGGATGATGGAGGGTATCAATATACAACATGCGACACATCCTTAATTCTGAAGTGGAGTGTATGTGGGGAACCTGACTATTCATGTAGGTAATATGAGTTGACTAAGATCTTGCTCTAAATTTCATTATCCATAATTGATGAGGCTCATAGTACCTATATTCTAAGAAAGTGTTGGTAGCAATGTTTATCACACTCCCTTGATGGCTTAATACTGTTTATATTTTATATCTGTTCAACTGGAATTTATAGCATGCTATCTATCTATCTGGACATGTGGTATAAAGACAAATATTGTACAGTTTTTGATCTCAAGTGTAAAGCCAAAACATTGTAGTGGTCAAAACAGTTCTAAACACAAGAAGGTTGAAAATGCAATGGGAAGCTTCATAGCAAAGATAGCATTTGTGAATACCTGTCAAGCCACACACACATTTCTAACATTTGTACAGATATAATATTTGGAAATACATGCAAAAATACATTCCTACAATGTTAAATTGTATACTTAAAAATCTGTTTTAAATTTATATTCCACATTTGAGTACCACTCTCTCTCATGTTGGCTGTTGTTAAAAAACTGCATTGTCGTTGAGTTGATTCCAAGTCATTGCAACTGGATGAGACAGGGTAGAGCTGCTGCTGCTGGTCTCCAGACTGCGTCTCCTGAGCAGCAGCTTGTGGGACTGAACAGCCCACACTTCAGCAAGCGGTCCAGTGCCACCAGGACTTCTTTGGGCAGTCTTGCAGTGTGCTTGTTGTTGGAGGGTGCTTGAAGTAGTTCTGAGGATCAGACACTTTGTCCAGCAGAAGGAAGCATGACTGGATCCTGTCCCACTTTATATATATATATATATATATATATATATATATATATACACACTTTTTATACTAAAGTCCATTGTTGCAGCCAGTGGCTTAATCCATCTTGTTGAAGGTCTTCCTCATTTTCATTGATCTCCTACTTTCTCAGCCATAATATCCTTCTCTGGAGACTGGTCTCTCCCAATGATATGAACAAAGTCCATGAGATGAAGTGTTCACATACTCTAATCTTAGGAGCATATTGGTTGTACTTCTTACAAGTCAGATTTGTTTATTCTTGGTAACCCATGGTATACTGTATATACCCAAGTATAAGCTGACCCGAAATTGAAAATTTTATTTTGAAAATTTTGGGTTGGCTTATACTCGAGTATATATGGTACTTAATATTCTTCACCAACAATATATTTCAAAAGTATCAAATCTTTGATCTTCCTTATTCAATGTTCATCTTTTATATGTATATGAGGTGATTGAAAATACCATGGTTTGGGTTAGGATTACTTCAGTCTTCAAAGTGACTTCGTCGCTTTTTAATGCTTTAAAGAAATATTTTCCTACTGTAAACCATTGGCTGATTTGGGTGTGTGTGTGTTGGGCAGATTTTCGTAACAGAGATTTATATTCTCACAGTTGAAAAGTTAGACATCTGAATTCAGAGTGTAGCTCTAATGAGCAACAAGGGTTCTGTGGGCATGCTCAGGTTGGAAAAGGGTTCTCTACCCAGAGGGTCCTTGAACGGGTAAATTTTACTGTAGTTTACCAGCTGAATTCTTCTTGACCATTCCTTTATTCTTAGGGTTTTTTGTTTGTTTTATGTTTCTCAGTAGAATTTTCCAGAAACCCTATTCTTTGCCTAACATCTGTGAAAACCTTCCCTAAACTTTTTACAATAGTGGTCTCATACAGTATTTGTTCTTTTGTGATTGACTTATTTCACGTAATAAAATGTTCTCCGAGTCCATCCAGGCTATGTTGTGTTTCAAGGGTCATCAGTATCTGTTGACATTGTATTGGATTCCATTGTGTGCATGCATTATGGTTTGTTTATCCATTTGTCCATTTATGGTCATTGAGGTTTTCTTCATCTTTTTGCTTTTGCGATATTTGTGTTGCACTTCCGTGTGCACATACCTCTCCATGTCATGTTTATTTCTCCGAAATATATATCTATTACTGGAATTACTGAATCATAAGGTACTTTGCCCCCAACTTTAAAAAGAAGCGCCATACCTTTTTCCATGGCGGTTGTACCATTTTACAATCCTACCAGCTTTGTATGAGGTTTCTCTGCTCTGCACATCCTTGCCAAAATTTGTTATTTTCTGTTTGTTTGTTTTTTAACTATGCTATTCACGTTGAATGAGATACCATATCATTGTTTGATTTGTATCTCTTTAATAGTAAATGATTGTAACCATTTCTTTGGCTGTTTGTTGGTCACCTAAATGATAGATGTGTGTGTGTGTGTGTGTGTGTGAGATTCAATTTCTTGTTGATTGCTTCCACTGGTATTGATTGTGGACTAAATAAAATAACAACTTCAATCTTTTCTTCATTTATCATGATGTTTCATATTGGTCTACTTGTGAGAATTTGTGTTTTTGTATCTTGAATATGATCCATACTTAAGAGTATAGTCAATGATCTTCATCAGTAAGTGCTTCAAGTATTTTTTGCTATCAGCAAACAGGGATGTATTATTGTTATACTACAGGTTGTGAATGAAGTCTTTTTCCAAACTCGAGGCTGTATTTGTCATATAGTCCGGTTCAGACTCTGATTATCCAAGTACTTGGATCACTCTCGTTATAAATACAACATTTTCTTCTTAGCAGGATATTACCCATAACTATATTGGAATCCACAAAATATTCTTGCATTTTTTAAGAATCAGAGAGATATGTTATAATGCACATAGAGGAAGAGAAAAATTATAAATTCACTGTGATTAAAGCAAACCAAGGTTCAGTACAAGCAATTATGTCTATAGCAGCTTTAATAACATGCATTTTTAAACCTCTTATATATTTTTTCTTCTTCCCAAACAAAGAATGGAATCTTTCATGTTGGTAAAACATTGTCAGTAATTGAGATTGGGTATATAATATTAATTTAAAGTCTTATCCACTGTTCAGAACTTCTTTTCGTGTGTACATTAGGCCGAGCTTACTAGAGAAACAATACCAAAAGTACTCATATATGTAAAAGAAAAATATATATCAAGAACTAATGTTATATGAAGAAAGCAGCCATGCAGAGTCCAGCCCAAGTCCATGGGTCTGATGCAACTGGAGTCCTATTTAAACTCAAGCAGTGCTGGCTAAACAGGAAGGCAACGTGGGGCACTGGAAGGTCACAGGCTGATGGGTTCAGGTTCCCTTGGATCCCAGGTCTGCAAGAACATGGCAGAGTGACAACTCCCAGGGATGGCAAACCACATGGGACACTATCCCAGCCCCAGAGTTAGATGCATACTCCAGCAAGCAGGAAGTAAAGAAGGGGTCGGGGAGAGAGACGTTTTCAGTGTTTCTCATAAAAACGCCACAACTTAAAGGAGATATTATCGGGCTGTGACCTGATTGAAAAGCTGGGCTCCATCCCTACCATCTCACAGGTACCACCAAGTGGATATAAAGTCTAACCACCACAGTGTGTATCCTTGTGATTGCTATTATTGTGAAGGATTTTCTATGTTTTTACAACATTATTCCTCAAATAAAAATCTATATGAAAAAAATAGTCAAAAAAGTATGCAAAATACTTACTCTGTATCCAATACTATCTTTGGATATTCCTTGCTTATAGAACCACATTAAAAACTTTTGTGATGATCACTATTGAAAACCCTTGTGTTTAGTTTAGTCCATTGTTGCCTTATGTTATTTCACCACAAATCTCATTTCTCCTAATAGTTTTGTTCACATTGATGGGAACTATTATTGAGACTGTACAATAGATGAAAGTCCATTTCAAAGATACAGTTTTTCTCAGAGAACTTTTTCCCCTTTGTCATACCATTGCAGCAGCAATCAGGTATATATGGTTATAAATATCCTTTGTTGCTGAGAAAGGAATGCTCACTATAGGGAATATGAGAAGAGAGAATATTTTATTTAAATAGGAAATTACAAGGCAAAAATTAGAATGCAAGTATCTCAAGATATGAACAAATGCCTTAGCATTTTAAACTTTAAAGAAGTTGCATTCACAGGAGAGAGATTCATTTATGGATTATTTTGTCATTCTTTAGTCCTGGTCCAATTATGTCACCTTACTAGAATAAATCAAGTTATTCAAGAAAGTCCCAGGTGTTCCTTTCCTTCAAGGGAAAGCACACAGAAATAATTTCCTACTTCATGTAACTTTGGCTTCTGAGTTCTATTTTCATAACTTTGTAATTGTGCTGTGATTTATTATATAGTTGAAGAACAATTGCTCATGAAATTTGATAATATGTCCATGTGGTATCATTGAACTGAAAATTCCCTGTTCCATTGTCTTTAATGCTTATAATTAAGAAACTTGGTAACCAGCGCAACAAATGCTATCGAATCCTTTTTTTGAATCTATCTAGGCTATTGGCCTTACGAAAGTTAATCATTGAGGGCAGAACAGAATTTATTATGTAATCTAGCTTGTATGGATATATGCATCCTGTAGTAAAATCAGTACAGCATACAACAATAATTGAAAAAATTGTTGAGAGAAAGTTGAAAAAAAATCATTGTTGAGTAGCTAACATTAATCATACTTTGCATTTCTATAGCGGTCTTTAAGCTGGGTTATATAAATGGTTTTTGTTAAATAATTAAAGCAATAAATTAGGCCTTATTACTCCCACTGTGTGAAAGGAAATAACTGGGACAATGATGTGTTAAGTGATTTGCCAAATATTGTGTGGATATCAAGGGACAGAGCTCAGATTAGAAACAGTTTTGTTGTTGTTTTTTGTGTAACCTCTTGTTTGTGCTTTTTCTAAAGTTAGGTTTTCAAGTTGATTTCTAATTTATGCTTTCTTATCTCGGCCTATCTAAAACTTTGACTTAGGAGTGTTTTCTGCTCCTCTCTTATTTTTAACTGACCTTTTTAACTAAATTAATTTATTGACGTATAATGCACAGATACATGGACAGGAATCTCCAAAGTGGCCAAAGAGATTAGGTCTAGACTGCTAGTTGAAAGGCTGGTATTTCCAAGACTCGTCTAGTGACCGGTGCAGTGCTGCTGAGAAGCCACATCCTTGGGAACATTGTCACCGTGTGCTCATCACTCACACTGGATCTCCATGAATCGAGGATGATAACGTAAAACACTAACATACATGTAAAAATAAAACATTCAGATGTTTAACATTCAATTAAATTTTACAAAATAAGCACAGCCATGAATCCCACCAGCCCAACAAAGGATGACCACTTACTCATGTCTTAGAAGCTCCTTGGGGATGCCTTTTCTATTCACTACTCTTCTCTCCTAAAGGTAACTACATCTCTGGCATCTCTAATCAAGGAATAGTTTGCCTGTTTTTGAACTCTCTATAAATGGCTTTATACATGAGATGATCATCTCATTGTGTTCTGGTCCATTTTGTTCAGATTATTTCATTCATGTTGATGAGGGTACTCAGTGCAGGAATATCCATATGTATAAAGACATTTGATTTATGTAAAAAGAAACATGGAAGAGTAGTAGATAATGGATGGAATGTTTAATAAATGGCATTAGGTTAATTGGGTATGCATATGAGAATAATGCATTTTGACTCTTACCTTATTCTGTACCCAAAAGACAGTTGCAGATAGATTGTAAACCTGGATGTGAATGAATAAATAACAAGACTTATCAGAGATAGCTCTTTTAGCCTGGGCCATTCAAGAAGCAGATAGTAGAAGGGATTAGAAGCAAGAAAGTATTAATTAGGAAATACCTTTGAGATAAATTGAAAATGAGCAAGGGAGGCAGAAAGGGCCATCTGTTTGTAATGATGGTCTGACTTCTCCAATGGAGGTAGGGGAAGAAAATATTGGGTGGGAAGGCTTAGACTGCATTATATATTCAGCAAGCTTGAAGTCCTCCAGCCAAACCCACTCACCACAGGAACATTTATTCCTCCCAATAGCAGGCCTGCTTTCCTATCCCTGCCACCCCCAGGCATGGGCTGAGAGCAAACTAAAAAGTGTGGCCTTTTTGAATACAGTGATAGATTTCACAGTGTGCTAGCTGGGCCTGTCAGTTGAAGATTTCTGGTCACTACAATACCATAGTGGGGATAGCATAATTGTGTGTGTGTGTGTGTGTGTGTGTGTGTGTGTGTGTGTGAGGTGGGGGAGGTGTTGATAAAGATTGATTTAAAAGAACAGAAAAGGCACCTCTCAAAGATGTGTCACATTTGATTAAACTATGAATTTCTGTGAATAAAGGAGTACCATTAAGACACTGAGTAAGAAAACTACAGAATGAGAAAAGATATTTTCAATACATGTTCTCCATAAAACACAAATATATAGCAAATGTGAGTATAAAGGTTTTCTATCAATCAATAACAACCTAACTGAAAATGGGCAAATGATTGTATCTGGCATTTTAAGAGAGAATTTCTCATTTTTATCTTTTTGTTTGTTGATTTTAAGTCAGTAGAACAGACTTAGGGGTGGAAAAAATGCAAGGATTTTTGTCCTTTGGGTGTTTGCTATTTATAGGAGAGAAAACATATCAAAATATTTTCATGCCATCTACAAAATATGAGGATTCTCTGGGTTGTACAATGGCTAAATCACTTGGTTGCTAACCAAAAGATTAGAGGTTCAAGACCATGAAAGAAAACTCAGAAGAAAATGTCCAGTGAAAGCCACATGAGGTCCCCAGGAATCTGAATCAACTCGTTAGCAATGGTTTGATAGAATGGGTTCAGTGATCACAGAAAGGCAACACTATTCCTGTGGATATAGGATGTATTTTCATAGGAAGGACACCAAGCAAAGCTTCATGGGGAGTCAGTTGGAGAGCTGGTTCTTGAGTTCAGAGGCCCATTTATATGCCTGAACAATTGCAGAGTTTCTAGAAATGTTCAATAAAAGTCTTGACAAATATCTTGCAACCAGTTACTGTAAGGTCTTTAACATTATCAGCCAAACACTCAATAACTTATGTAAATTGAGGTACTACTCCTGAAGGCCATTATTGAGAACAAACCATTAATATTTGTTTATTACCTGAACATCTATGAATTAAGTTGTGTGTTCTTGCACCTTCTTTCGCTTCCTCTAAGTGATGCTTAGCAGTCTGAGGTTGTGTAAATCTGAGAAATGCACTGATCACCCGGAAGCATTTTCCTCTGATTTATTTCCAGGAAAGCAGCTGCATATTTTCTCAGGCTTTATTTTATGTAGTCTTCCTTTCCTGTTATGTCATACTATTTAGTAATGGAATGGCTGACTTTTTTGTGTGCTTTTCTTCTTTTATGTCCTTGGGTAAATTCCTCTTGGCATACAGAGAGGGGACAGTGGTCAAATCCGATCATCTGCATTACTCTTTTCCTTGCTTTTGGTAAACCATAAAACTCCTTCTAGTTATTTGGGTGGACGATAGTTCCTCAGAAGTTTTTAAAGGACACTTGTGGCCGATATAGAATTATCCCAATCATTGTTGAAAATGTCCTTGGTAGAAATAAAAAATGATAAGGAATATTTAACTTTTCTAAGCTTCTTGTTATGTCCTGATTTGTTTAATCAAGATTAATCAGAGATTATGATAATAAGATCAATCGCCCTCTAAAAGTAATTAATAATCACAGTGTCTGTTACTGATTTGGAAAGGGCTGACTTGTCATGGCTAGAGAGTTTTCAGTTTGTTGTTCTTGTTTTCATCCCACAAATGCTATGATTATTCCTAAGAAATAACTAATAGACATAGCTATACACCATGAGATCTGGAGATTATATATATGTGTATATATATATATATATTTATATATATGTGTATATATATATATACACACCTGATATTTTAGTAAGCATGTTATAAATACACAGCTAAAGACCTCAAAGTAGGACTTGTCTCCCCGCGTTACCCTATGATTTCAATAGCTTAAATATTTGGAGGGATGCTTCATTTTGGAATTGTTTCTAGTTGATGAGTCCAGTAATAAAGTCACTTTTTAATTTTAGGGTATTCACTTAAATTTTGATCAACACTAGTAATGCACTCAACAATTTCTTCATGGACTGTTCAATGTCATTGATTACCATGCATGCTTTGAGTTGTAAAGCCATTTGCCCTCCTCTTTTCTGAGTTGTTCCTTTCTCATTAACATAAACTCACCACCGTCCTATCTAATCTTTGGATTGGCTATTGTCAATTTGATTCCATCTAGACTAATCTTAAAGGAGCCCAAGGCACACATTTTTTTTTATTTGTTAAGCTAAAATATTGTAAGATTTAATAAGACTTTTTTTGGCTTAAGATTTAAAGACTACCTCAAGGCAATGGTTTCAGGGACTGACTCAGCAGCCTCTAGGGCTGTAGGAAGCATAGAGAACAGGAGCATTTGAAATTCTGTTCTGTATCTTCCCCTTTTGATGCCAGGTAATTAGCCACACAATGTGTCTCTTCCTCCTTACCAGGCTTTTCTTTTCCTCTGATTCTCATGGCAAACAGTGATCTATGGTTGGGGTTGCGATGGCCTCTTGTTAGCTTTTAAGATCCCAGGCACTCTGCAAAATATTATAACATAGAATTTAAGCCATATGCTTATTATTATGCCAGTTATTAGAACAACACTTGTCTGTTCATGTGTTGCTGTGATACTGATAATGCCCTTGGTCTTTCAAACATCCAGGGTGGACAGACTTTAGCTGAGTTTACAGACTCAGACTAGGAAGTAAGATCACCAGTGTGTTAGGCTGGATTCTTTATGGAAGCAAACGTATGACCTTGAGGTAAGTAATCCCAAAAGTCATAGGAGCAGGTAAGTCCTGTGTGGTTCAAGTCTATGGGTCAGATGTTAAGGTGTAGACTCTTAGCTGCTGGGGTGAACAGACCTGGATGCAGAAAGACTAAGTTGGAAAAATATTCAGCAGATCAGACCAGTAGTTGGCAGAGTCAGATGAATCCAAGAGTGTCAGGCTCTGGTGGCTCCCAGGGACAGGAGGCAACATGCATGGCCTTCCATTAGCTCAAGAACTGGGGATTGCTGCAAAAGATCCAGGATGCCATCCAGCAACAAGAAGGAAGCCCTCTACAGCTCTCTACTCCAGTATCAAGGAGGCCTCACACCTGAGAAGGTATCATCAAGGCTATGATATAAGTAAATGCTTGACTTAAAACAGATTGTATCACAGAGTCAATGACATTGTGTTAGATCGTATTATGGGAGAGGCCTCAACTGCCAGACCTCTGAGAATCCTGGGCTGCCAAGTTGACCCAACCCTGTCTCAGCCAATGAGCATTTTATAAATAACAGAGTAGCAATATCTGATTGTGTCAGACAATGACCTCTCACTTGAAAAGCATTTAAAATAAATGTGGAGAAGAGTTAGCCCCTCAAGGCGGAGTTCACCAGTTGTTGGATTCAAATAATTAATAACTGGTTTGGTGTCCTAATGACTGTTTAAAGTGTAAAAAAACAATATACCAAAAGATAGTTTATTATTTCTTACAGTTAATACTTAAATGAGAACAAAGCAAAGAGGTACACAAAACTAGATTATGTTATAAGAGTTTTAGAGATATTAATGAAAAATATTATGTGTTTATTGGAATAACAAATGCGAGGGAATGAAAATGCAATGTTTCATCTGAAGGAAAATTAATTTTATGAAATGAATAAATATTACAGTCATCATTTTGTCTAATTTTTTATACCTATGGATGGAATGAGCATTACTATGAGGGCTTAGAATATGCTGCTTTGCAGATGAACATTAAAAAGAGTAAGGAATGTCAGTTTATGGTTTCCACATTGAGTGACTGCCTAACCATTTACCTTAGAGAGATCTCTGATTATAAGTTGCCATTTTAGCAATTAGTTCACCAAATTCAACCACAAATTAGGTATCAGTTCTGCCAAACTGTTGCAAACTGGCTGAATCCCACTACTGGAGTTAACCTTACTGATGAGTACATATTAAAGGATTTGTGACATTAGCTCAGCATAAGAATTAACAATGGTGTGGTCATTACATAATCTTGTGTCAGCTTGAGGGTATTAAGAGTGAAGGGATTGACAGTCTAGCCTGTCAATCAGGTCACAGCCACATGATGCCTCCTTGTGGGCGTGGCCTTTTCAGGAGGATTCTGGTAACTTCCACCCTCTCTCTGCCTTTGTCTTCCATTTGACAAGCCAAGCAGAGACTTGCTGAGACCTGAGTGGAGCCCCTTTCTCTGGTTCATTTTTCTGCTATTGACTCACTCATAGAGCAGCCTGAACCACACTGAGACTTGTGAGAGCCCCAAAGATGCTTCCACTGCCACTGGAGCCACAAGATGTGCACCCACTGGCCCGTGATCTTCCTGCATTTTGTATCATTGCATGTGTTGTGTGGGTCTGAAGAGGAATTTAGGCACTAGTATGGGACTGATGGGCTAATACTGGACTTATGGACTTGATCTGGACTAGGCTAGGATATTTTCTTAATATACATTTGTTCTTTGATATAAAGCACTTTCTTATACATATATGAGTGTCTTTAAATTTGTTTCTCTAGAAAATCTGGTCTAGCACAAGTGGTAAACATTTATTGATTATCAGAATATAATATGTACTAAGTATGACTAGAAAAAGTGGAAGCTGTCAGAAATGAAAGGGAATACGTGAGATTAATATCTTAATAATTAGTGAGTTGAGATTGGTATTAGCCAGTGAATCAGACAATTGTGTGGTCGTATGGTAAGTTGAGTCTGGCATGACAACTAGAGAAGAATGACATTACATGTATCCTCAAAAAGACATTTCCACAACAGTTGTGCTGTTTTATATCCCATCAAGAATGAACAAGTGTTCCAATTTCCCTAAATCCTTTCCAAGATGTTTTACTTTCTATTTTGCTTTATTGTTGGTGTTTTTAATCTTAGATAGATATCCTGGTGGGATTAGACTGATATCTCACTGTGTTTTGATTTGCATCTCTCTAATGAAGCTACTGAAACCAGAGAACACCAGAGAGAGATTTACTTGTGTTTTATTGACTGTGCAAAGGCATTCAATAGTCTGGAGCATAACAAACTATGGATACCTTTGATAGGATTGGGAATAAGCTAGTATGAGATTCAAGAGGCAGTGTGGGAACCGAAAACGAGAATGCTGCATGGTTTAAGAGCAGGAAAGGTGTGTATCAAAGTTGTAGTCTCTTACCATACTTACTCAATATTTTTCCAAGGTATATATTTATATTCCTCAGTTTATTCTGAAAACAATCTTTACTTTCATGTTCAAGTTACAGTGATCCCAAAGCACACAGATATTATCCATATTCTCCTATACATTTATTAAACACAAAAGAAAGAACTGATTAACATATGAATATTTAAGAATTTTCATATAATTGGACTCTCCCAACTTTTTAAAGCATTTCTCCCCTACTCAAAGCCCAGTATCTATTTGATATTTGGGATAAACAAATAGGCATGAAAAAAAATACATGTTTGTCAAAATGACCAAACATGACCATAAGATTAAATGGCATTCAGTGTCCTTTTGATACAATTAAATTTTCTTAGGGAAAGTGATTCAAATAGGAGCAACTAAGCTAGCTTCCTAAGGAAATAAACTAGACAAAAATTAAGAACTATGAAACATGCAAAATGTTATTTCCATAAATCTTTACCTATTCTTTTAACATAAAAGTGTACACTAATTTGTACATGGATCCAGAGACAGTTGTGGGAACATGACAAGGGAATACTACATAGTCTACCATCAGGAAGGTGTGTAATAAGGTTGTATCATCTCACTATACTTATACAATATGTATGCAGAGCAAGTAATCAGAGAAGCTGGCTTTTATGAAGAAGGATGTGGCATCTGGATTGGAGGAAGGCTGATAAACAACTGGCAAAATGTACATGACACGACCTTCCTTGCTGAAAGTGAGGAAGTCTTGAAACCCGTGCTGATGAAGACCAAGGCTTACAGGGTTTAGTATGGATTGGAACTCAATGTAAAGAAGATCCAAATCCTCACAACTGGAGGCAGTTGGTAACATCATGAGAACTGGAGGAAAGGTTGAACTCGTGAAAGATTTAATCTTGCTTGGATCCACAGTCGATGCTCATGGAAGCAGCAATCGAGATATCAAAGGATGTGTTGTGTTGGGTAAATCTGCTGTGCAGGATCTCTCTAGAATGCCACAAAGCAAGGCTGGTACTTTGAGGACTAAGGTGAGGCGTGCCTGACACAAGTCATGGCATTTTCAATGTCTGCATATGCAGGTGAAAGTTGGACACTGAATAAGCAAGGCCGATAAAGAGTTGATGTGTTTGAATTTCCATGCTGGGAAGAATTTTGAAAATACCACGGACTGTCACAAAGAGAAATAAATCGGTCATAGGAGAAGTATGGCTAGAGTGCTCTTTAGAGGCAAGGATGGTGAGGCTTCATTGTCCACACGCTGTGCATGTTGTCGGGAAGCCCCAGTCCCTGGAGAACATCGTGCTTAGTAAAGTAGAAAGGCAGTGAAAAAGAGAAAGACCTTCGACAAGGTGAACTGACACCGCGACTGTAACAAGGACCTCAGACACAACCGTCGGGGTGATGGCATAGGGCCTGGCAGCATTTCCTTCTGTTGGACATAAGGTCGCTAGGAATCAGGGTGGGTTTGATGGCACCTAGCTACAACAACAATAACAACAACAACAACAACAGCTTTACTGTTGCTGCCTTCAACTCTGCTCTGACCTCTCTTGGAGCCTGCCATCTGTTTACTTCTGTATAATCCCTGCTGCCTGAAACGGTTAACATTCCCTTTGTATTCTGTGGGATTAAGTTTGATATTAATGTGAGAATTTGAATGTACATATTCCAAGAAATAATGTCAATAAAAAAAATGATAGAGGCTTGAATGCATGCCTCAAACTCTGGTTTATTAGCAATTAAATACAATAGAGGTCTTTTTCTGCATTCTATTCCAATCTTACATTCCTGATACATATTTAAAATATGAAATATGATTTCATATTAATGGAAGTTTATCCATTTCCATTTGTTAATTCAGTTAATTTAGTCAGCAGTTTCTACTTCCTCAGTACTTTGGCAATGCTTTTTGACGAAAACTGCAATTTTCACTTAATATAATTAACTTATTCTGTGTTAATAAATGTATTTTTCATTTTGAAATGATTTGCAGATACTATATGATTGGCCATCTATAAACTATAAATTTTTGTATTCACTAAGCTCAAAACGCACTCATAGTGAGTCTAGACTCAAAACTCTGTGGGTTTTGAGACTTTTATTCTTGACAGGAGCAGAGAGCCTCATCTCTCTCCCTTGTTGTATTGATTAGATATAGAAAATGACGTCACTGATATATAAAGGCTTTGTTCAACATCCCAATAGTTGTTAAAACTTGGTAGGTCAGTTTTGAATCTCAAATTTAAAATATATTGATTCCTATTTAAATATAATTAAAAATATCCTGCATCTGCAATGATTGATGAAAAATGTCATATAACATTTTAAAAGTTAATTCTTAGTATTTCTGAAATTACAAGGAATTCAGTTGAGATTTAGTATTTCCCTTTGAATAGTTCTGCTTCAGAACAAAATTTATAATGAATTTTCTTAATAAGCAAAACAAAATAATTATTACCTTATTATTAAAACTCTGAAAAGATATTCATTTTTGGAGCAAGTAAGATGCTGTGTTAAATAAAATCTGTTGAGCACACAACCTTATTATATATATAATTAGCTTATCTTTTAAAAAGGCACAAACAAGAAAGAAAACAACACATTCTTTTTGAGCCTGTATTTTCTTTCAAGATTATTAATAGGAAAGCAATATTTAGAACTGTCAGGAAAATCAATACAGAAACACTTATATGCAGAGTAAAATTGTTATACCATTATTGATGATTATTTGATAGGGGAAAATGTAGCTACTGCATGTAAAGAGGTCTCACTCTCAAGTATGCTTAAGTTAAAATATTCCATTTCATTAAGAGTTTTGGCCCCTAATTGTTCATTTGTTTGCGGTTGGAACATAACCATAATTTTCTGAGGAAATCTTGGCCTTACAGTTAATATGTGATATCTATTCAGCATGGTTTTTGATTAAAAGTCTTTAATGTCAACCTCAGAGTTCACTTATTTTATTTTTCATCAATAACATGGAATATTATGTTCTCTCCTTGGAAGATAACTCATAACTGCTCAATGTTTAATTAGGTTAGTTTTTATAATTATATTAAATGAGAATTATCTCATGTGAAGGATATTCAATTTACTAATGATCATAGAGCATTAAAAAATAAAACCCCAAACTAAAAATTTCACAACCTAAAAATTAATCTTATTCATTGCCATCCTAAGGGACAAAGTAGAATTGCCCCTTCGAGTTTCAGAAACATCTTTTTCCTGCATAACACACTATGCCACTGTGGTTTCCATACATTTCCAGGGCTCGTTTAAGCATTTTTCTTTTCTGATATACCTGATAGATGGAGAATTTTTAAACATAGCCCTTTGCTAAAGTGATTGAAAACTTTGAGGGGAACAGGCTAGAGAGCTGGCAGCCTGTCTAGTTCCTGTCACGGGGTCTGTTGCTGCTTCTTGGTGTTATTTGCGCTTCCATCCCAACTCAAAGTTAACTAATTAAGACAGTACTTAGGAAAGTCTAGGCTATGGCACAAAACTGGAGCAAGCTTCCATTTCTTAATCTTGGAAAACATTTTAAGAGTTATAGTGAGGATTAAAGGAAACTAATTTATATGAAGCCCCTAGTGCAATGCCTTTGGTGTAGATTACAACTCACTGTAAAGAACATCAACATTCTCGCCGCTGAACCCATAGGTCGCATCATGATAAATGGAGAATAGGTTGAAGTTGTCAAAGATTTCATCTTGCTTAGATACACAACCAAGGCTCATGGAAGCAACTCATGGATAACTGGATCAAACTACACATGGTGATTCTGGCGCATAAGACCTCTTTCAAGTGTTGCAAAGCAAGGGTGTTCCTTTGAAGAAGGTGAGCCTGACCCAAGCCATGGTCTTTTTCGTTTGCTGCATCTGCATGTGAAAGTTGGACAGTGAATAAGGAAGCCTGGAGAAGAATGGAGGCATTTGAATGATGGCTCTGGTGAAGAATACTGAAAGTATCGTGAACTGTCAGAAGAGCCAACCAACCTGTCTAGGATGAAGTACAGCCAGATGCTCCTTCGAAGCAAAAATGGTGAGATTTCATCTCACATCCTATGGACATGTGATCAGGAAGACTCAGTACCCGGAGAAGGACATCACGCTTGGTCAAGTAGAGGGACAGAGAAACAGAGGAAGACCTTCGACGAGACAGGTGGACCCAGTGGCTGTAACAATGGGCTCACATGTAAGGATAATAGTGAGGGTGGCACAGAACCAGGAAGTGTTTTGTTCTGTTGCCATCAGGTCCCTGTGAGTAGGAACTGATTGAAGCACAGTGCTCGATAGGTAGTAAGCACTCCAATATACTAGCAATTATTATTTTATACCTACATTATTCTAAACTTTAGTTCAAATCAAGCTGTATCTATTTAGAAAGATTATTACAGAACTCTTCGTTCTTCTTATCACGGTGAGAAGTGAAGAGCATAGGCAGTATGAAATGTGCTTGCATAATTAGTATTAAAATGATTAATATTATCATCAAAATCAATTGCTCCGATTAAGTAGGAGAAACTTTGAACAACTGCAACATTTCCTTCCTAATTAACCAGAAAGCTTGAAATCTAATTTAACCTGTACTTGCTGACTCATGCTTGTACTAACTTCGTCATTTGGATTGACGCGGTTGTGACCGGATAGAAATTCGTAGCCCAACAAAGAGATAAGTGAGGCACGATAACTGGACAGGAGTCGAGCGAAGCTTTCCAGTGCACAGGACTCTTAAGAATAGTCAATGGAAAGTGAAGTATGTCGAGATGACCTTCAGGATAACAAATTCTAAAAATATCCAAATTTGATGGTAAGTGTGCATAAATGCCTTTCATGCAAAATACAGCCTGATGGTATAATCATTGGGTTATATGTGAATTATTGGTTGTGGTACCTGTTTAGGGCCACAACAGATGACCAGGCATGGCATATTCAAATAAAAACACGAAATAAGTGACGTGTTAAAGTTGTGAGGGAATATAAACAGCTCTGAATTTAGTCTGTATTGACACATATTCTGGACTTGGATTATGTATTTTACATAGATGACATATATCTGAGAAGGAACAGATTTTTGCTCTAACCATCTAGTGCTGGCTGCAACTGCTTTTCTATAGTATATTTTAATATTAGAATAAAAGCCTAATAATTATACACTATTAGTTGTTATGTAAATGAGAAATGCATGAAAACTATATCCCATGGCTGGTTAAAAGAAGTAATGTAAGTTCACTGTGTGAATGCTGAAAATTAAATGTCTACTCAAACACTGTAGTGATTCATTCCTGTTTGTTAATGTTATCTCAACTCTTACAAAAGTGAGTGAAGTAAAAATTATAGTAAAAATTGTGGATGGGGTAAGTTTAAATCTTTATTATGGGCATGTATGTTTGGGAGACAATATTTTTCCAGTGTGAAAATAATAGTAATAGAGACTTTCATTTGCCATATAAACTATATCTTTTGGCCACTTTCTATTTGGTCAATCTGTTTGTAACAAGCAAGAACTATACCATTGTAAATATTAGTTAAAAAATAATAGTTGTATTTAAATGGAAAATTAATGAAAACCCTAAATTTAAAATGATTAACAAACTTACATGACTTTTTTATACCATTAACATATATCTTTATAAAAATATTAATTGTCTTCTATTACATTTCCAATAACCATTTAACATACGCTACAGAAGATAGCCAGATTGTGGTTAACTGAGTCGTTTCATTATATGACACTATATAAATCATGGCTGATGTAAAATTTTTAAGAGGGATTTGAGAAGCATTTAGCCTCCTATCAATAAGCAATTAATGCTTTTTAATGACTTCTTTCAAATACTAACATCAACTGATGGTTCCATAAATGTGTTCTTCTTTATTGTGCCCTTTTCCGGTAAGTACTGCATGTCTTTTCAAACGTTTATGCCTATGTGTGTTTTACAGGTGATTCATTCATGTGTCACTGTGGGCAGTTTAATGGCTTGAGCATTTAGTTTCTGATATTTTGGTTGGACGATAATTCTGTTGCGTGCTCTTATCTCTGGCAGGTGCTGTGCTTCTGTGCTTACTGCTTTGTCTCATAATTTAAGGGGAATATTGATTTACTATCTCACTGGGTTGAATGCGTAAGGCATTATACATGCCAAGTGATGCAAATTTTTCAGCTTTCCTGAAGTTACTTGATAGATCACTGGAACCAACCAAGTCCCCCAGGTCTTCATTCTGTCTTTCAAAGTTTAAGAGAGAGGAATTTATAGCATACCAAGCAACGTGTGCCATAATGGAACACCGGGTGCTGAACCACAAGGCTAGCTCGCTATTTTTCATTTTCTAAATATCAGCACCATTCTTCATTTCAAGGTAGACTCTAAACTCAGTCGTGTGGAAATTGTGTCTATGTCTTGAACATTTATTCAGCACTTCCTAGCAGAGTGGGAGAGAAAGAGAAAATGAGACCTGGTGGATCCTCACATAGTGGGCACAGCATTTTTCTAGAATTACTAAGAGACTTATGTAAAAAAATTATGCCCACAGTAGGAAGAAACAAAACACCATTAAAGTATCCTGTAGTTATGAGAGGAAAATCTTGAATTTCAATTTAGACAAAAGTCATTAGGCACAGAGTCAGACCTGCGTTCTGGGTCTAGGTCTATATCTGGTTATGGGTGGACTTTAGGGAAAAGATTCTGCCTCGTTGGGCCTCGGTTTCGTTCTCTCTTCTCCCAGCTCCAACTCCTGCAAGATGATTTCTATGGCTTCTTCTGACTCTGATAGTCTATATTTTTGAGTTAAATTCTACTGGCTTAGATGAAAAGGTGTAAAAATATTTTTTTTATGTCACAGAACTAAATGTTTTAAATTTTTAAAAACTAAACATTTTAATAAAGTGTACATACAGAAAAGCACACAAATCAAAAATATTCAGCTGGGTGAATTTTTTTAGGGTGAAAATTACACCCATACATCTTCCAGTCCTCAGGAAATACGAAATCATCATCAATGCTCCAGACATCTACCCTCTGCCTCATCGATATATATCAACTGACTACTAACATTGTATAGTTTTCTGTCTTTGATTGACTTTTGCAAAAATGGGAACACACAGTATATACTTTTTTGTTATGTGTCTGACATTTCCCTTGAAAATTATATGGGTTACATCTCTCCATATTTCTACTGTGGCAGGAGTCCATTCCATTTGAATAGAGCTGTCCCTCCTGTGCCCGTACAAGCTAAACACAAGAAACAACAGCAAAATCTATTTGTTTGCAACCATTTTATATTTGTCCTACTTGCTCAACCACTCAATCTTCTGTATATATTTCTATAGTTATACTTGAAATTGTCATTAATTCTGTAAAACTGAAGTGTACAATTTGTCGTCACTTTTTCTGGTATCATTAAATTCTGAATTGCAACTTCAATATCTATAAACTCTTATGGATTTCCAAGGTTGAATTAAGCACTCTAATGGGAAGCCGCTCTGCTGCCACAGGAAAAATAATTCTATAGATATGTGAGGATTTAATAAAGAAACAAGGACAGAGCTCATTTTCATAATACAAAATGTAACATGAAACTGCATAGGGAATGAAACCAGTTATTGAAAACACAAGTACAAGTATGTGTTGGCATTTGCAATCATATTCATTTTGTGTTAGACAGTTTTCAATCTTAAAAAGATGTAACTTATGCATATAGTCATTTTTAATGTTTCCTTATGTTTCTTTTATTTGAGAAACGAGTTTTAATAGCTTTAATTAATATGAAGGAAACATGAAAATAACAGTATTCATGTTCATTAATATGTTTGCAATCTCTGCTGTAATATCAAGTGTTATTACTTTTATTACTTCTTAGAATCTTATCATATTCTAGATTCTATTAATTGCACATTATTTCATGTAATCTTAACCATGAGATTATTACCCACTTCAAGGAGTAAATGAAGGTCAGAGATATAAGTGATTTGCTCAGAACTATATTTCAAGGAATCAGTGGCGCAGGTTTGCAAATCTGCAAGTCCCAAGCTCCTTCATGCACAATCTGAACCCTCGCACACACATGTGAACGTGTGTTTAGAAGTAAATGCCAAACAGTAACACACTCATTTGTATTTGGATGCAGTTAGAATAGAAAGCAAAATATCAAGCAAATATCAGATTAAAAGACTGAAAAATAGAATTGGGTAATTAGCATTCTCATTAAATTTTATCTCTGCTGCAATCGTAGATTACTGCCATTTCCATAGCTAAGAGAATGAACCAAAATTATTTCCCACTATTATCTGCAACAAAAGTGAATTGTAGGTATGAAGCACTATCAGATACTTTGATTCATTACTTCTGAAACCACTTTGTCTTTGCTAATTTAAAAATAGTTATTTTCCAACATAAAATTTGTTATAACTTTTAGGAAAGTCAGTTTCTTCCTAGATAATTGTTTTTGAACAATGGCTTAAAATTCATGGCTTCCATTAAAGTATTCTATTTGGATAGAGTAATTTGTTTCTTTAAATATACTAACACAGAAACAGATAATGAATTCAGCCATCTATTGGAATCATTAATGTGGATTAGTAGATAAAAATTTGATTTATCTGCCATTGAATAGTCAGAGCTACTGGTGTCTGTCATAGCTGCTCAACTCTGAAGAATGTCAGAATGAAGAAAATTAAATACAGCTTGTTCTGAAACTTTTGATTCTTTTAGATACATTGTTTGAGTTGTGCTGAGAATGAAAAAGACAACAGGTTTTGTTTTTTGTTTTTTAAAACACAACAATTTTAAACAGTTATCTTCCCTTACTCTTTCTCTGGAATATATTAGTGTCTTTTCCTAGATTTTGCTTTTTCATCTACCTCCTCATGGCTCTCATATTTAATATTTCAAAAGAACCATATCACACTCTTTAACCTAATTTTGTTGTTTGCCTTAAAGATCATCTTGACTTTCCTTCTACAGTGAACTGACCCTTCTGATATCTGCTAATAATAGGCACTCACCCAGTTAATGCTTGTATAACCTCAAAGATATAACTGCTACAAAGCTCTCTGATTTACCTTTAGCAAGAATTTGCCCCTCTCCATACTTACTTGTTGGAGTCATGGTAAATTCATTTTTGCAAAATGAAATTTCTAATTCGATTCTCTGTAGCCAGCATTATCCTAGGCATTAGAAAGACCATGACCAACACAGACCCTGCCTTCCTAGGGTTTATGAGAGACCACAGAAGAAGTGTGTTGGGGACAGAGACAGGAGCGATTTCCCTCTCTAATACATTTCTCCATAGTTGTAGCGTTTCAGAATTCAGGTAGCATGGTCACAGGATGCATTTTAAGGCCAATGAGAAGTTGTTCATTAGCAATATGAAAGGTAAACTATGAAAAAAGAGACAGGGTAGTTAAAAAGTCAATTTACCTCATCTGCTAATCCCCCAATTTCATCTGTTAATGTTGGAAGTTTTATTTATCCCTGAGCCAAAGAAAATATGAGACACTTTCCCAGAAATAAAATATCCACTGAATCATGAGAGATACCAAACTTACTGTCCAGATAACAGGTGGAACCTCCAAGACTATATGTATGGCTCTTACTTCAAGTCAGGGGATGGAATTCACTCACGTGTTAGAGTAATCAACCATGAAAGGTAAAATGGGGAGCATGCACTCACGGACAAGGTCCGTGGGCTATGGGGAAGTAAGGAGTGGAAATCGCAAGCACAAGGAGAAACTATGATGAGTGATGCTACACAGGGGTTGCAACAAAATGGATCTTGATTGTTGAATGTAAAATGAGTGATCTTCTCTGTAAGCTCTCATGTAAAAAGGGAAAAAAAGAATATTGCAAAATACATTTCATGCCACTTCTTCCTACTGCATTTTCTTGGGAAGGAAGACCCCCAAGTAGAGTTGATTGTGATTACTGGCATAGACAGAGTTGAAGCAACCTGGGCCTGCAGACCTCAATGACCGTTTACCAGCCCTACAAAGGTGAGCCACCCTTTCCACAAATGCAAAAAGGAGAACCTAGCATTTCGGACCACATGTGGTCTCTGTGAGTGTCGAATGGGATACCTCCCATGGGGAGCTTAGGGAAGTGCTTGCTACTTACCTCATTAAGTGTTAGCATCTGTGGTACATACTGCTGAAGATAATGGTCACACCCTTTGTCTGAGCCATCTGATATGTACTAATGTACTAATGTACATATCATACATAATGTACTAATGTACACATCATACATAATGTACATGTACATACTAATGTTCACATACACTCTCATCAGACATCTCAATTGATTCACTTCAGCCAGCTGACAACTATGATTCCGTGTTCTTTGGCCTTGTGTGACTGCTGCCACAGGACAACATATATTCCAATGTTTGCTTTTCCTTCTCTCCCACTTTGGGACAAAGACTAAGTGTTTACTATTTTCCCTAAAGTTTTGGAATACTGTATATACTCGAGTATAAGCTGACCTGAATATCAGCCGAGGCACCTAATTTTGCCACAAAAACTGCATAAAAAAGATGCTGAGAAACTGGGCTTCTACACGAGTATATACTGCGTATTTATTTTAAAACAAGACAAAAGACAAATTTAAACTGAAACCCATTAATCAACATTTCCTAAGTATTTATTGCGGACCCTGTAGAGACAACACTTTATTTTAAAGTTTTGAAAATAGAACGGTGAAGAAATCATATAAAATGTGATTTTATATAAATGGGTATAATGTTGTTATTGCTGTTAGGTGCCATCAAGTTGGTGCTGACTCACAGTGACACTGTGTGCTCCAGAATGAAACACTGCCTGGTCCTGTGCCAGCCTCACGATTACCATATATATTCGTGGATAAGCCAAGGTTTTCAGCACATTTTAATGCAGTGTTTTTGTGGCAAAATGAGGTGCCTCGGCTGATATCGAGTTTGGGCCCATCCCTGCAGTGGCCATGTTAATCCATCTTGTCAAAGGTCTTCCTTTTTTCACTGCCCTCTATTTTTTTCCCTCCAGGATAAAAACATGTATTTATTTTTCCTATTGCCACCAACAGATGGCACTGGCAGTCATTCTTAGTCATTTAGGGCATGAGTCTTTTGATAATATTTTTTTATTTTTGTTTTTAAATCGTTGTATTAGGGGCTCATACAACTCTTATCACAATCCATACATATGTCAATTGTGTCAAACACATTTGTACATTCGTTGCCCTCATCATTCTCAAAACATTTGCTCTCCACTTAAGCCCTTGACATCAGCTCATTTTCCCCCTCCCTCCCTGTTCCCCCCTCCCTCATGAACTCTTGATACTTTCTACATTATTATTTTGTCATATCTTACACTGTCCAATGTCTCCCTTCACCCACTTTTCTGTTGTCCGTCCCCCAGGGAGGGGTTATATGTAGATCCTTGTAATCAGTTCTCCCTTTCTACACCACCTGCCCTGCACCCTCCTGGTATTGCCACTCAGCGCTTGTCCTGAAGGGATCATCTGTCCTGGATTCCTTGTGTTTCCAGTTCCTATCTGTACCAGTGTACATCCTCTGGTCTAGCCAGATTTGTAAGGTAGAATTGGGATCATGATAGTTGGGGGAGGGGGGGGGTTTAGGTGGAAGCATTTAGGAACTAGAGGAAAGTTGTATGTTCATTGTTGCTACACTGCACCCTGACTGGCTTGTCTCCTCCCCGCCACCCTTCTGTAAGGGGATGTCTAATTGCCTACAGATGGATCTTGGGTCCCCACTCTGCACCCCCCTCATTCACAATGATTTTTTTTTGTTCTTTGTTGGCTGATAACTGATCCCTTAGACACCTCATGATCACACAGGCTGGTGTGCTTCTTCCATGTGGGCTTTGCTGCTTCTGAGCTGGATGGCCACTTGTTTACCTTCAAGCCTTTAAGACCCCAGACGTTATATCTTTTAATAGCCGTACTGCCCACTACTTTATGAAGCATGATGTCCTTCTCCAGGGACTGATCTCTCCTGACATGTATGGCTGCATCCATGTTAGTGAAAGCAAATGGAGCAGGAAAGGAGCACAGGAGGTGTAAGGAATGCAATTTTATATAAGGTAGCGAAGAGAGGTCTGAGGTCATTTAAACTAAAATAACCAGGTGGTTATTTAGGGGAAATGCATTCCAGGTAGTGAGAGGCAATGGCAAGGGTTCTGTGGTGAAAAAAGGAAGTATAAGAGAATTTGTGAGGAGTTCATCTTGGCCCAAATGGAAGAGTGAGGAAGACCATGGGAAGGAATGAGGTCGTGGAGGTCATGGAGGTCAGCTCAGTATAAGGACTGCTTTCCCTTCAGAACTACAGGGAGATCCACTGTGGTGTTGGGAGCAGAGGAATGGTGTGCATTCTTACAGGTTCACGATGATTGCTCTGTTCATTAGAGGCCCCTTACAGGGTGGTACATCTAGGAAAATGGATTATTTAAAAATAGAAAATAAAAGGAGATGTGTAATTATCCAATATAATACTTAAGCTAACAGCATATTCTCTGCTGGAGGCATTTCAACAACAATCAGCATTCACCTCTTACAGACTTGCTCGATGCAAGACATGCTGCAAGGTGCTGAGGGTGAACAGGTAAATACAAGTATGCTTCCTTCAAGAAGTTCAAAATTTAACTATAACGCTGCCCAGTTTCATGCTAGAATAACTAATTATGGAATAAAAAGACACTTAATTTCAATTTTGAGAATATGAAATAATTTCATACATGTAAATAGATCTGATTTGGATCATGAAGGAATAATGTAACATTGACAGGTTAAAAAGAAAGGTGAAGATATAGGTATTTTAGAGTAAGGCACAAAATGCTTTGTTCTTGTACATATGAAAAACCTGAAAAATATCTGAAATTGAGCTTCTTCCCGGTTTCAAGAGAAAATATGAAATTGGAAATCTTAATTTCCAGAGAAAATAGCTGACTTTTACCAAATACCTTCCCAGTTCTGTGTGGCATACTCTCCCGTCTTTCTACAGACTTTCGGTTATTAAATAGCTTTCACATATATTGTAATTTTCTTTGTTGTAGAAACAGACACAACACAATAAATACTAATTCATTATTTCTACATGATAATTTGTTTTCACACTCCTGAAATATTTGTTGAATAATCAGTAACATATCTACCTCTTTTCTGGACAGAGAGCAGGTGAAGGAAGTGGCAAATAATTGAGATTAAAAATATATAAATGATTTTATATCATTTATCTTTGACTGTAAGTTTAGAATTTGAATTGAGTGGAACTCTGAATTTAAAATTAAAATGAAAAAAATCCTGATTTTAAAAAAAAGAGGGCTTTTTTTAAACCAATAATTTTCCTTTCTTTTCTTATTCATTTCTGAATTCAAAATTTTTCTTCATCCCCATATTTTAACTGAAAATGTATTCTCTCATCTCAGAATTTACTCAGTGTTCTTTGTGAATAAAATAATGTATAATATTTCTAAGGTCTTTTTTTGATGTTATACTTTATTTATAATAATTTATTTTAGGCCAGTTTTAAGCTTACAGAAAAAATTCACAGAAAATATAGGTAGTTCCAATGTATTCTCTAACTTGCCCTGCCCAATAATGTACTTTGACCTATTATTCCTAATCATCTGGCGTTATTGTGATGATAATTGAATAACCAATATGAGGGGTTTCTAAAAGGTCAGGAAGAGTGCACACTATAGAAAAACTATACATGAATTTCAAAAGTGAATGGAAACAACTTTGCATTAGTTATTGAATGTAAAATGCGTACTTTTCTCTGTAAACCTTCACCGAAAGGACAATAACTTTTTTTTAAAAGCAAAACAAACAAAAAGAACCTCGCATTAAGTTGTTATAGCTTATATGAACAGGACCTAGTTTGAGGTAGTTGGAAAGATGAGACATTCATTTGAAATGGGTCCCTAATACCGCAACATGAATTCTGCTAAAATTGAAGCAAGAATAAACATCCGTCTTATAGTGAAGTTTAGGTGGACGAGTGGTGAAATCATTGATGCTTACAAAAAAGTTTATGGAAATAATGCCCCAAAGATATCAGCAGTTTACAAATGAGTAACTCATCTTAGAAATGCAACAATGTTGAAAATGAAGCCTGCAGTGGCAGTTAATCCACATCAATTTGTCAGAGAACAATTAATCGTGTTCCTGCCTAATTGAGGAGATCAAAGATTAACAGCAGAAACAATCATCAACACCCTAAATATACTCAATTCTGACTGAAAAATTAAAGTTGAGCAAACTTTATGTTCAGTGAGTGTCAAAAGTGTTGCGTTAAGATCAGCTGCTGACAAGAGCAGAGATCTCAATGGAGATTTTAAATGAGTAGAATCAAGGTTCTGAAACATTTCCTGGAATAACTAATTGTAGGAGATGAAACAGAAAGAAACATGACTGTAACCGTATGATTCTGAAGACAAAACACCAATATAGGCAGGACTACTAGAGGAGAAAGTGGCTTAGTCAATGCCCAAGTGGAAGCATCAAGAATGCAGATCACAACATTTGGGGGATGCTGCTCAAAGCATTTTGTTTATTGACTTTTTGGAGGGCCAAAGAATGATAACATCTCCTTATTGTGAGAATCTTTTGAGGAAGCTAGACAAAGCTCTGGCAAGAAAACATCTTGGAAAGCTTCCCTAGATAATCTTTCTCCACCTTGAGAGTGTTCCTACTCATTCTTTTTAAACGTATATTCCTTTTTTTTATCAATGCAAACATTTTATTCATCTTCTTTCTTTTCCAGAAAATGGTATTGTTATCATCAATGTTTGTTTCCTGAGTATTGGTTAAGGAGCCCTGGTGCTACAACCTAAAGATTGGTGACCCAAACCCATCAGCCACTTGGCAGGAGAAAGAGGCTACAGTCTGCCCTTGTCAAGATCCACACACTCTATGGGGAACGTCTGCTTCCTCCTGTAGGGCCATTCATACTTTGAATCATCCCTACGGCAGTGGGCGTGGGTTTTGGCAGTTTGGGTGCATTGATTCCCCTGGACAAGAATATGCTTCTTAATTTAGTTGTAGAGGCAATATAGGAGGGTACTCAAGAAGGCTTGCCACAAAAGCACAGAAACGAAATTATATCCAAATGTGAGCCTATTTTTGTATGGACCTGTCTTCCACCCAAGTCTATGTACTTCTTTTTTTAATTTTTTAAACATTTTATTAGGGGCTCATACAATTCTTATCACAATCCATACACACATCAATTGTGTAAAGCGCATTTGTACTTCATTCTCAAAACATTTTCTCTCTACTTAAACCCCCGACATTAGGTCCTCATTTTCCCCCTTCGTCCCCGCTCCTCTTTCCCTCATGCGCCCTTGATAGTTTATAAATTGGTATTTTGTCATATCTTGCCCTGTCCGACGTCTCCCCTCACCCACTTTCTGTTGTCAGTCCCCCAGGGAGGAGGTCACATATAGTCTCTTGTAAACGTTCCCTCCTTCCTACCCACTCTCCCTCCACCCTTCCTGTTTCGCCACTCACACCACTGGTCCTGTGGGGCTCATCCGCCCTGGATTCCCTGTATTTTCAGTTCCTATCTGTACCAGTGTACATCCTCTGGTCTAGCCAGACTTGCAAGTTCGAATTCGAGTCATGGTAGTGGGAGCGGGGAGGAAACATTTAGGAACTAGAGGAAAGGTGTATTTCTCATCGTTGTTACATCGCACCCTGACTGGCTCATCTCCTCCCCGAGACCCCTCTCACGGGGATCTTCAGAGGCCTACTAATCGGCTTTGGATCTCCACTCAGCACTCCCCCCTGAACGCGCCCGATCTCGTCTATATACTTCTAAGGCAGTCTTTCCATCTCTCTAACTCTGAAGAATTAAGTGGTTTTTTGGCTGACCGTGGTAAAATAGTAGATTTGACACCCCGCAGGACTTAAATCGTGTTCCTTTTGAACGTTCTCTGAGATCGGGGAACAAAAAGAAGTCTGCAGAAAGTCTGCAGGGGTGAGATCAGGCCTGCAGGATAAATGGTAAGATTAGCTGACAGAATTCTCATCGAACGGTCCTTGCTAACCCCCTCAAGGATGAGTAGGTGCATTGTTTAAGTAAAAAACAATTTCTGGGGGCAACTTTGCTGGCCTTTTTCTCAGGAATGCGATTTTCAATTTCATTAAACCATCTTTATAACATTCTCATTGTCCTTCAAGGAAATCTATCAAGATTATTCCTTCGTGATTAAAAAAATAATGTCATAATAATCTTCTGAGTTGACCTCTTTGCCTTGAATTGGAATTTACTCCATTGTGTTCCCTCAGAAGCCACTGTTTTGAATGGATTTTGAAGGCACCCGAAGGAGATTAAGACAGAGTCTTGTGGAAACAGCTGACCTGAGTCATTAACAGACCACAGATATACAGTTTTCTAGGATTAAATCCATGTACCTATGAACTAGAGTGCCCGCTGTCATACTTTTTTACTCACTGTCCTGCCTTTTAAATATTTGTCTGAATGCTGTTGGTTTGCAAGGTGTGGTTTTATGTATGGCTTCCCCCTTCCAAGTTTTAATGCTTTCCGCTTAGGAAAAAAAAAATTAATGCTGTAAATCTGTATCACCTTTCTTCAGCTGGCATTCTTGAGTGTCTAAAATGAACCTCAAGGCATGGTCTGCTTGCGTAGTGACTTTTGGAAAGGTGTAGTGTGTGTCTTAGTTTACCCGTTTTGGAGGGGAGCGGGAAGTAAGGAAGCCGAGATAATTTCTGGTTATGAGAAAAACTCTGTAGCTGACATTTGCACTTCAGAGCTGTTGCCCACATGGGTTCATGTAGTTCACCTTCATTCGAATTGCCATCCTCGACTTATCCTCTGAAACAACTGGTGAAGGAGAAAATGTTAATTAGGACGCTTTTCAAGATTAATTTTTTTCATTTTCAAAGTGAAGTGTTCGCCACTTTCCATGTTAAATCAGGTTCCTCGCTTGACAACATAGGCTCTGCTGCAGTAATTGTGTGCTTGCAGCAAATACTTGATGGTGGAAAAGACAAGTGCAAAAAGCAATTTTTGCAACAGCCAACCAGAACAGCCTGTTCTGTTCCCAATAAATGAGTGGATTTAACCTTGCAGCTGTAGCAGTGTTATTATGCAAATATTCTCTGAGTAGTTTGAAAGCCAACTGATTCTCTATAGAGAAAGTTGTTTCGTTCTTCCTGAGAATTGGAAGTGACTGGATAATTGACACATTGTATAATCATGTTAAGTGAAGGGAAAGATTTTTTTTCAGTAAGTCTACTGAGCTTCATATTGTGTTCCAATGTTTTCAGCAATTTGCTGAGGCTTTTGCTTAGAACAATGCTATTTAGCCCAGTCAATTCTAGACCACAAACAACCTTCTAGGAAAGGGAGGAATGGAAAACTGTCTATGACCCTTTATTTTGTGTGTAATACTTGTGTTAATTCAGGCCAAAAATTGGAAACCCTTTAATTATTCAAGTATAGTGGTGTGGCCATGTTGAATGACTAGAAGCAATACATTTCCATTCTGATTCATGATGGGCTAGGGAATTATGAACTAATTATTTGATCAAGTTGATAACCACTTTGGTTTTTCAAGCTGATTTTAGCTTTACACCACTTATAAAATACGACTGAAGGTTCATTCTTGGTAATTGACCACTTTTGAAGATCACTCAAAGTGCTCTTCACTGGGTTGAAATTCCATGATTCATGAAAACTTGGATGATTTAAACACATTTAACACGAGGAGGGAAGCGTGGAAATACTAGTGGTTTTATTGTAATCAGACTTTTGGTTCATCTATGGTAAAATGATGATCTTGAGAATTAGTTCAGTCAATCTCTGTGGACAATTTACATATATTATTATTTTATTTTGTCATCACCAGTATTCACTTTTACATAAGCTTTCTATTATTAACTCATATAAAATCAGATGTGTTTAAAATGTACCCCAATGGGTATTGTAAATGACTACATATGTACTCAGATATTTGGTATTATTATAATAGCTGCAGCTATATAGTTGAAAGAGCACTAGATTTGGGTTTTGAAATCTTAGATCTTAATACTTTGATTTTTATCAACCTCTTCAAGATTTTCTCTTCATCTATGAATACCAATATCTTAGAATAGATGTAAATAAGAAAGCACAGAGAAGAGGTTTATTAACTTTAATCACATGATTGGTGTATTCGTGGTCTTTAATGCTATTCTTCTATTTTTAGGACCTTTACCTTTTAGTGAAAGTTTTTATAAATGTACATTTCACCCCAGAGTAATCTTTCTCATAGTTGCATTTTAAACAATATGTCAAAATTATTCATTGGACATATTAACATATTTTGGAAAAATCAATATAAATATTTATAGGGATCTGTAATGTATGAAGCTAAGGATGAATCAAATTTAATAAGTATAACCTTCTCAGTACTTTTTGAAAATATCAGATTTACATAATAAAGTTGAGCAAAGCTCTTGATTTGTGACAGTCAACATTGATTACACACACTCTTTATCTAGCAAGATACTCATTCATTTATGCATCAATGCCCATGTATTGGTAATCTCCTGAATACTTCTGTACCCACGAGGCAATTTGTATCTGTCTAAATGCTTTTCCTCTATCCCAGCTTTCTTCTCTAATCTGCTACTGATCTTTGTCGACACATCATTTCCTTCATTGTAGCCCTCATGGCTCAATATACATGTTTGTTTCCTGGGACAATGTCCTTTTGCATGATTTGGGGCTTTAAAATTATCATGCCTAAGTCCCTTTAGTAGGTCCCCCGCACTTCATATTATATTACTAAAGTCACTGATATAATTGATGTCCCAACCAATCCTATTACCATTGAGTCCATGCCAGCTCATATAGTGACCCTTTATTGAGTTTGCAAAGCTGTGAGTCTTCATGGAAGCAGGTAGCCTGAGCTTTCTCCCAAAAGGGGCTGTTGGGTGGGTGTAAAAGGACAACCGTGTAGTTAGTAGCCAGCACTGAGGCTAGATAGCACCATCAGGCAATTGTTCTATATTCCATCATGTGCATACAACTATGAATCCATCACACTCTATCATTGTTGATATAGTTGCCTTCTTGCAGCGCTTAGTTGGTTTGTTCCCATTGTGTACTTCTAATATTGGAAGTCTTTCTGTGGACATTGTTATGTATGCCTCTATGGGCAGGGCTTCTGACACATTAGCTTTTGTGAAAACCCCTGGGAAAACGTGGTATGACTCTGATTTTCCTAGGACCCAGCCCTACTGATTTTGAATCATCTGCCTTAGTAAAATGGGATAAGAAGGCTATAGGTATTGCCTTTCCCTGTAATGGACAGTCAAAAATGTTGCTGGTTTGCTAGGTCATCCCTAGTGGTGCAGTGGTTACAAGTTAGGCTGCTAAACAGAAGGTCAGCAGTTTGAAGCCACCAGCCAGTTCCGAGGGACAAAGACAGGGTTTTTTCCCATAAAGAGTCACGGGGCAGTTCCACCCTGTCCTATAGGGCTACTATGAGTCAGAATTGACTCAAAGGCAGTGAGCTTGAATTGGTTTTTTTTTTTAACATCATGCTGTCTTCAGCTCTACATGTAGGATGCCATTTGTTTCCCCTGAAATGGTTATGCAACTTTAGATTCCACATCAACAGTATTCCAGCTGATCCATATCACACCAATATTTGCTAAAATCAGACGGTCGTTTTTGCCAGTCATTTTGTTTTTATTTGCATTTCTCTGATCACTGAGAAGGTTGAGCACCTGGCCCTGTGGTTTTTTGCCGTCCATGTTTTCTCTTCTATAACGTGTTTTGCCATTGAGTCTGGGGTGGCTGACTGTTAAATTACTAAGTGCATGCAAGTTTAGAATTGGTCTATTTTCTTCCTAAGTTGTACAGTTTGCCATTCATTATGTATTGACCCTTGTCTGTGAGTGACTATCTTTTTCATAGACTTTCAACAGACAGTATTTTCTTTAGCATTTTTCACAGGCGTACTTTTTCCCTCTTGCAAAGTCAGTTATCATTTTTACTGCCATTTATGGAAACGGATCTACATGTTATATCTGGCCTTTTGTAAAAAAAATACCTTCCAATTGTTGCTCTGCAGTTTTAATGTGATCTGTCATGATAGGGATTTCTTTTTCATTTATACTGCTCTGAACCTCATAGAGTTTTGGATTGATATGTTTCACCGGTGCTAAAAAAAAATTCATTCCTTAACTCTTCCATCACAACTTGTTTCTGATTCAACCCCACTTCTCTATCACTCCAATAGAACTGTATTTGATTTTATTTATTTTTCAGTATTTTTACTTTTCTTTCATATTTCCCATCTCCAAGTCTTTCTTTGCGGCACTGTGTATGATTTCTGCTACCTCTTCTCTTGTTCCTTGATTTTCTCCTCAACCTGCCTAAAAGGCTAGTATCACTCAAGGACTAGCGTTTCACTCTCAATTTTAGCATTTCCAATCAGTCCTTTTATTGATATGCTGATTCATAATAGATTATTTCTTACTCGTGTTTTAAATCTCCACTTATATGCCTACAAACATTAAATCTACTTTATATTTAATGTAGAATAATTCCAATTTTACATTACATTCATGACTTACATGTGTGACTCATCTATTTAATGGCAGCGCTTTAGCCATTAAACAAGCACCTTAGACCGTGGGGTGAAAAAACAAGACAGGAGGCAGGAGACCTGACCAAAGACCTGGTCTGAATGAATCCCTTCGATTTCTGTTATTTGACCGTACACCTTCTCTCATATAAAGAAGATCTATAAAAGAGGACATGGACAATAGACTAGTAAATACATTTCCAACTAATATAATGGCAGGGCTTGGTAAATGCTAAGAAAAATAAATCAAGTGAGGTGAAGTTACCTAGACTTGGGAGGGCGGATCAGAATGTATAGTGACATGAGAAAGGGCGCCGGGCTGCGTCCCAGCAGACATCTTTCAGCAGACATCGGAAGGAAGTGCTTTCGCAGGCAGGTGATTGTCCCGAGCACAGGGAAGACGAAGCACATGTGCCACGGAGAAGTGAGGAAAGTGGACGGTCAGAGAGCAGGCTGAAGAGTGAGTTATTAGAACTCTTGAAAAAGCATTTGGGGAGCGTACGTTTTGAAAAGCTATTAAAGTAATAAATGCACAAGCATATGTTCAACAATTCACTTCAGGGACTTGCTGCCATAGGGAAAAGCTATCAATACGTTAATCTGTATTTTATATGGGTAAGGATGTTTGCGGTAGCTGTGGTTTCAGCAGCAAAAGACTTAAAACAGCTGTCTGTCCAAGGAAGTGAGTGGCATCAACACACTAATCCATGGAATATGATTGCAGCCAGGAAAACATGAGTGATAGCCAGACGAAACGGCTGGCACAAGACCTCTTTAAGGTGGTGAAGAGCCAGGATGTCCCTTGGAGGCCGAAGGTGTGCCTCAGCCAAGCCATGGTACTTTCGACGGCCTCATTTGCACTTGAAAGTTGGACATGACATCCCGAAGACGGAGGAAGAATTGATGTGTTTGAACGACAGTGCTGGTGAAGACTAGGGGCGGTGCCAGGGACTGCCACGCCCATCTGTTTTGAAAGAAGTACAGCCACAAGGCTTCTTAGAAGCAAGGACTGCGATCCTTGGTCTCACATATTTGAGACAAGTCCCTGGAAAAGGACATCATCCTTGGTAAAACAGAAGGGGGGCACAAAAGAGGAAGACCCTGGACCAGACGGATGGATGCAATGGCTGCCCATCAAAGGCTGCAACAGAACAAGAATGTGAGGAGGGCGAAGGCCCAAGCAGTGTTTCCTTCTATAGTGCACCAGGGCCCTGTGTGTGGGAATGTCCTTCAGCACCTTCAACGCCATTCTGGTCACCACACATAGATACACAAACTAAATCATATTCAATGCATAGAATAAGGGATTGGATTGGATTTGTAGGTCTCTCGATTGCATGTCGTAAACACTAAACATCTATTAAAACTAGGTGAAAGAAAAAGGTAAATGTCTGATAACAAGATATTTGATAAGTGAAGAGTTAGTGTAGTCAATGGTTATAACTATATATTTAAGGTGATTAGGATGAATATATATATATATATATATTTATGACTATGTACAGCATATCACGTTACACTAAATACTTTGTTATGTTACATAATTATGACAAACACTGGTGGCTTAGTGGGCTACACATTGTGCTGCTAACTCTAAGGTTAGCAGTTCAAAACCACCAGTCAGCCTGCTGGAGAAAGATGAGGCTATGAATCCCACAAAGAGTTAGCCTCTCAGAAACCCACAGGGGCAGTTCTGCTCTGTTCTATAGGATCAATCTCAAAGAGTAGCAATCAACTTGATGACAGGGACTTTGAAACAGATATTAAAAATACTTCGACATCCATAGACTTTCATGTTACTATCATGGACACTTAAGAAATAAAATTAAAAGTAAGCCTCTTATTTTAGATAATAAAAAGTTACAAAACACTTAAATTTTTCACATGAATAACTGGACCTCAAAGTTCACTTGAAAATAGTGCTAGAAAACAGACACTTATTTGAATACCTGCTGGGGGAGGATCAACTAGCTTAAAGAGTTTATTTCTTCATCAGTATTTTCCGCAAGATTGAAGCGGATAAAGATATTTTTATAGAATGCGTCATAGCCTGGGTGGGCCTTTGGGATTATCTACATAATCCAGAGCAAGGTTCGTTCAGAACAGTGGCATCTGAACAGATTTGGTGGGCCACTTACATCCAAGGCAGAGAAATCAGTTTAGAAGAGTATTGCTTCCCCAAAGGTGTAACCTGGGTACATTTTCTTGAAGGTCCTACTTGATGGTCATGGGTGAAGTGAGTATAATTATAACAATCTTTTTTTTTTTTTGGTTTTGTTTCTTTTACTTACCTTCAAAGCTTAACATACACACACTCTTAATAAGTGAAAACCATTTCTCTGGGGAAAAAAGACCCATCCTCTGAGGGAACTTTTTCCCTCAGCCTCGTTATGTTTAGGAACTTCACACCAGGCTGCTGTCATGGAAGGGAAAGGACATTGGTCTTAAATGCGTGGAGCAATGATGTTGATTAGCCTCAATTCAGACTTGTCACAATAGCTGTTGTTTAGTTCATTTTTATTATAGACAGCTTGACAAATTTATATCTGTGACCACTTAGAATATATTGTTAAACCAGTCAAGCTGTCAAAACTGAAATATTGCTATTTCTTGTCTTGCATGAGGTCCTATATATTGTTAGTGCATCCAAATTATATTATATTACTGGTATATGCCTGGAATTTTATTTGGAGTAAAAACATACTCAGAGTCTTCTGGTTGTCGAAAATATGTAGGTGAGATCTGCATCCAGCATCATCATTCTCACTCATCGACAAATACATGTCTGCAGGGGTCTTGGTCTCCAGTAGAGGGCCCCAGGCTGATCATTTGGCGTCATGGATCTCACTGTGTGGTAGCTCCTTACCATAGGATCATTCTTGATGCATACTAGAAATTTCAGAGGTAACCAGTTAATTCCTACCGAGGAATAACACGAAAATCATGATAGAATACAATTTGGGATACTTTTGGGGGATAGTTCTAAAAGAGTTCAATAAAATTTGCTTTTACTTTTCCTCCATGTGATGTAAATGCACCTTTGATGCCATCACCTGTATTATATATTTTGACATAAAGTTAGTTTGGGGGTTTAAAATCAGCTAAACATTTTCCTTTCTAAGCCAGGCTCCGAAATCCCACATAAATGAATGTAAGCCTAGTGGTCTCTGGTAGTTATCACGTGTGGTTCTTCACCCCGTGCTGGCTTGCTTCATTCCTCGGGTATGCCCCAGAGGCTCCATTCACAGTGAAGATGGCAGCTTTAAAAATATTTGCAATTTTTTTATTGCTGTTTGCTGATTTGTTTAGATTGTGTCTGAAAACAAAGATCCTAGGAGGAGCTCTTGATTTTGATAATAGTAGCAGAGTTAAAAATTTTATTTTACTAACATTCTATGAAGAAATATGCCCTATTACAACTTATTGAATGTCTCTCCTTTTATTTTTAATTTGGAAGTTCAAGTTCAACTATCAATCCCTGCTAGTCCATATTGTGTTCAGAATCTCTACCCTGAAAGCCTAAAATGCTCAGAGTGCCGTCCTACATAGAAAATGACATGATATCACATGATTCATGCCCATGAGAACAAAAGAAAAGATATGAGGAACCATGAAACGAGATTATTGGGTTATTGAAGAGTGTTTTTAAAATGCTATAGCTAGGTGCCATGATTACAGTTCACCCCGAACTCACTGCCATGAGTGGATTCTGACTCATAGTGAGCCCACAGGAGAGAGTAGATTTGCCCCAGTGAGTTTCAGAGATGTTCTCTCTGTACTTGAGTAGAATGCCTCATCCTTCTCTGGAAGAGCTACTGCTAGGTTCTAACTATTGAACCTGTGGTTAGTAGCCCACCGCATCACCACTAAGCCGCAGGGGTTCTTTACACTCAGTGATGAAAAAATACAGTTCGAGAATAACTGGGTCTCATAGATCATACATTCTAATGGCGTAGTCTAATTGGTGTATATATATATACATATACATATGTATATATATATATATATATATGCCAGCATATATATACATATATACACATACACCCTGGGGATTAGTAGTTGCACATTGGGCTGCTCACTGCAAGTTCAGCAGTACAACACCACCCACTGCTCAGAGGGAGAAAGAGGCTTTTCTACTTTATAAAGAGTGACAGCCCTGGAAATCCACAGGGCCAGTTCTCGCCTGTCTTATAGTGTGCTATGGGTCAGAATCACCTACTGGCAGGGAGATTATTTTTTGTTTGTTTATGAGTGTGTTAGAGAATAAATATTACAATATCATGGTAGTGTTGGCAGGAATTGGGTGACTGAGGGAATGCTGAGTTAAAGGGAGCTGAGAGACTGAGGTGAAGGACAGAGAGATCATACAGGTAAGCAGGGACAGACTATCTTGCAAAAAATTAAAATTGTGATTCCAACAGAACTAATTGTTCAATCTCTATTCCCAGACATTAACTTGAATGGATTTTGGAAACTCTCGTGGAGGTCTGGGATCTGATTTCCTAATGAAATTCAACATATTTCTACTTCACAGGGTTTAATGGGGTAGAGATAAAATGATACAGTGGATGTTTAATGTATGTGTGTCAAATGAAATAGTATGTGTGCCCCAGTACTTGGGACAAAATCCTCAAATTCCATTTTTCCCCTTTGTCAGCAAACACACAAGATCCATACGCATGTGCATGTGTACACATACAAGATCTTGCAGGAGTAAGGCAAGTATCAAGAAGCTTTGGGGGAAAAAAATCCACTCTTTTAATTAATTCATTTTTTTTCACACTTTTTGCAGGCCCTTGTATATGAAAGTTTTAAAACAAACTTTTAAAATAATGCTGCTACTTAAAACAAGTAGATAACATTTGTTGAGGTGAAAATCTATATGTTATTTAATTCATCCTCTTCTCTCCTTTGGAAACTTAACAAAAATTTCAGCTAGGCAGGTAGAGATAAACTCAACCCGCAATTTTAATATCACAATTTAAACGAGCCCCTCATCATGCAATCAACATGTCTATTGTACTTTGGGTATAGTAGAAGACTAAGTTAATTTATCTCCATTTTAAATGAATGACATTAATTTCTAACTGTTGACCACCACTAATTTTCATGCTCCATAAAGCAGTGCTAGATGATTAACCAACTTGCATTTGAATAAGCTCTCTCCTCTTACCGAGTATGAGAATCACATGCTCGCTGGGAGCAAGAGTTAACAAAGACAGTGGGGTTTCAGAATGCTTTCCATCTACGTGCAATGTTTCCTTGGTTCCTTTTTAAAACAGTTCTTCCCTATTGTTCCCTTGATGATTGGATGTATCCCATGTATAAGATGTTTTCATTCTCAAATTGTAGGCACTTGTTATCTGGATAATTGGCTATACTCCTGTATGAGGGTGTGCATCATTTAATTCTTTCAGCATCTGCTTAACAGTTTTGTTCTGGGTCACAAATAGAAACACCATCTATAATCTCAGGCTAGCAAAATGCTGGGTGTGGAATGAAGTTTCCCTATTGATTTGCTGAGATGAACCTTTCCTGTCAAAGGGGAAGAGCAGTTAATAGGAAAATAAATACCTCTGGTGATACTTCAGTGTATTTCACTAGGAGGCTCATGATATTTACAAGTCATAATTATAACACAGGTTTTCTTTATAATGTGCCAGCATGAGAATCCATCTTCTCTTTTAAATCCTGTATTTTAGTAATTTTCAAAACTAATAAAAAATATAAAATGTCAACTATTTTATCATTCAGATTAGTATACCTACATGGCATTAGACTTAGAAAGAAGGCTACATTTCTACTTAAATGAAAACTTTAACATAAATGGTATATTTGCAAGAGGTAAGAGTCCAAAATTGAACACATTATGCCGCTTTATATTTTTTTCTACTCTTAGTATGCTTTATTGATGATCTACAAGAAAAAAACATTGGGACAAATCAGGAAGGAAAAACTAAAAGTAGTGATTGTTTATCGATGGACAAATAGAGAGCTTCTTAGGTCGGTGTATATATGTTGGGGACACTTCTTTTGAACGTTTCTTTAGCCATTTGGGATTTCTTAAACTTTGTCCTGGTCATATGACAGAAATGGAAGTAATTAAAATAAGGTACTACTACAAACAAAATGCTGCTACAACTTGACAGATTTTAGTCTTGCTTTAACGCTATTGTTATTCGGTGCCTTACAATCAGTTCTGAGTCATAGCAACCTGCTGTCCAATGGAATGAAATACTGCTGGTCCTGTACACCTTCATGACTGGTATGTCTAAATCCACGATCGCAATTGCTGTGTCAGCTTTAACACTAGAAGCTAATCTTGATTACACTGCCTGTGATCCAATGTGAAAATGCAAAAAACGCATTTTGTTTTCAGAACTATGGACTTTACAATATTTGTTCTGTTGAAAAGCAGCTTGTTTTTGTTATTGTTAAAGATTTCCATTGGGCATTTTTATGTTAAAACTCTTGTTTTTCCCATTTTAATTTAATTTTTACCAGGTTTCAATGCACTGTATTTATGGAATTCACACACTTCCAGTTTTGTTATTGTCTCATATATAGGAGGCTTGCTATTTTATTTATTATTTTTACATGCTAAACTCACACGTGTACCTACTTTGTTGTCTATTTCCTTTGTACATATCGGAATCGAATTTTTCTCATAATAAGATCTTGACCTTGAAGCTGTTATTATAAAACATGTGTTATTACACATCATGGCCCCAAACAACAACAACAGCAGTTATACAACCCTGGCATCTGTGTGCGGTCTATGAATCTTCTGCACGGATGCCTCCACATAGCTTATTAGCAGTGTACAATCTGAGGCTTTACCCGACCAGGATGTACAAATGACTGTTAGGAAGGCTGTACGTTAAGAAACGGTGACATAATTAGTCATACAGTCCGTGTAGTATGGATATAAGTCCTTTCTTAATGGCTCCACATATTGGTCTTCTGTAAGGGAATGTTGAATGTAATATTTGGAAGCCAAGAAAATTCCATTTAAGAAAACCCAAATGCTAAGGGGAATGTGTAGCAAAGTTAGAATTAGAAGAAGGCTATTCATTATTGATGCTACTTCCATCAAGTAATCAATATTTCGTGGTCATAAACCAGTACTGTACTTTTTCATGCATAACGTATTAGTATGGATCCTTAATCTTGTAAAAAAAAAAAAAAGAAATCTCCAGCCTCACCTTCACCTTCAAAGGATTCATTTAGATAACTGCATCGAAATGGGGTTGCTTTGTCGTCCTTGTAAAGTATTTAAAATATGGTATTACCCTTGAGAACCGAAGGAGGGCAGTTCTGCTCTGGGATGGGATGCTAGGGGCTGCCACAGTTCGGAGTTGACACAATGACAGCTCTTCTTGTTTTGAGTAGTTTCCCAGAAAAGTGAGGAGCTCCTTTAGCACACACCCGGAGGAGAGAGAGCTCACCTTTCTCCAGATGGAAACCTGAGAGGCAGCAGTGGGCTTTGAAGACAGGCAGGCCGAAAGCAAGGACAAATGCATAGCTCCTGGGTTTCCTACTGGCTCTGTGTGTTGCAGAGTGGAACCGCTCCATTGATTTTCTTGGTTTGAGGGAGGGAGGGACCCATAGTGGCATAGTCATTAGCATTGGGCTGCTACCCAAGTTAGCAGTTCAAAACAACAAACTAGCTCTATGGGAGAAAGCCTCGACTTTCTACTCCCAGAAAGACTTGCTGTCAGAAAGCCACAGAGGCAGTTTCACCCTGTCCTATAGGATCTCTGAGTTAGACTCGGCTTGATGGCAGTCAGTTTGTTTGGGGGAAAATCTCCAGGCCTTTCTTCTGCAGTACTACTGACTGGGTTAGAACAATCTAGGTTGCATCATTTCGGGACCATGGAGTCAGCAGGCATATCTGAGTTTTATTTCTGTCTTAGTCACTGAATAGTATTGAATAAAATAATTCCTTTAATAAAAAAAGTTAAATGTAAAGTTATGAGATGAAAGAACTTTAAGCTATTGTATTTAAAATTTACTTAAAATGAATGGTAAATATCTAGATGTAACTTTATTGAATTATTTAAACAGATGAATTCATTATTTATCACGGTTCTCTAGATAATGGTAGTAAGATAATAAACAACAATTTCTCATTGATAATTAAAGTATGAAGATTATATGATGTAATGTATGTCCCTTTTCAGAATATGATATTAAATCAATTATTTGATTTTTTTCCTTACATACTTATTAAGTTTTTTCACTTTGAAATCCATTAAAAATTTAAAAGGCGGTTATGAGAACCATTAATTCACATTTACCTGTACACATGCACTATTAGTGTGGACTAAATGAAGTACATCATTAATTGGGGGCTGTCTCTTTCCTTTGCCTAGGAAGTTGCAAGTAGGTTTCTTCCTACCAGCTGATGTGTGCTTAGGGAGCAGACAGTCGTTTTCACGTTAGCCTATGCAAAATATAAGGAGGAAGGCTAATCTGCTGAAAAATCCCCCCAGAAAAATCCCTCTTTTTTAATGGAATGCTATTTTAATGGAAATGCCATTTCTGTGAAATGCAAGTGACAAAGACTTGAAAGATGACTGCGAGGCCCTTCTTTAATTCGCGTGTTCCTAGTTTGCTCATAAAGGGAGCGAGTAGGAACCCTTCCCTCCTACCATTGAAATGTGGAGTCCACTTTTTAAGTAGAATTTTTAATATAAATTTTCTGGTTTAGTTAAACTCATTTCTTAAAATAACAAGCCTAGGCCCTACTTGATTTGTTTCCAAAGGGGAGTGTGTGTGTGTGTGTGTGTGTGTGTGTGTGTGTGTGTGTGTGTGTGTGTCTATGTCTATCTGGGTTGTCAATCCCAAGGAGAAGAGCTATGGGATTCATGAGTTTCTCATCACTGACCATTTTCATTGAAATTGACATGCCTGTGTGACTTGCTTCCCTTTTAAGACTATTTTGAATTTAGGTACTAGTTACATTTTAAAGGGTTTCATAATCCTTCCGAAAATAGCAACTGCTATTACCACCAAGATTTAGAAATTTTTAGTTTATTCCATCCTGTATCCTAGTGTTTTAAATATTAATGTGAATCTGTAACAACCTCATGAGAACAAAAATATTATGCCCATTTCATAGATGATGAAACTTTATTTCAACTTGAGAAATTTAAGAATTTTAAATGGGCAAGTTTAAAATGTAAATCCATATGAGCCTAAAGCCAATATTAGTATGTTTAGCTATTTGGCTATAATGTTCTGTGAAAACAAAAACTTTCTTAACCCTGTGCCACAATCTGCAGACAGAGTAACATGTACTGTACACATATTATAGTTTTTCTTGAGTAGGGCCATTTGGGTTTCAGTAATTCCTCTTGGTTACATTACCCTTGATCAAGCCCTACCAGGCCTCCTACATACCCTCCTTGCCATCAGTTTTGGATTACTTGTTGTTCTCTTGTCCATTGGTTTGCTAATACCCACTTCCTTTCCCCCACCTCCCAGTCTCCTGTGTTCCTCTGGAACCATCAGTCCTGCTGTTTTCTCCTCCAGATTGTTTATCCCGCCTATCTTATCTAGATAGACTTGCAGAGATAATAATATGCACACAAAAAACAAGACAGAGAAAAACAAAGCCACAAAAGAAAACAACAACAAACCAATGACAAAAAAATAGAAAGCCTGTAAATAGTTCAAGGTCTGTTTGTTGACCTTTAGGAGTGTTTTCTGGTAGAATCTGATGGGGTGCCACACCGTTGGACTCAAAGTCTATTTTTGGTATTCCCTGGAAACTTTGTTGCTCTGTTCCCCTTGCTGTTCTGTTGCACACCCTTAGTGTTTCGCCACTGTGTCTCCTGTGTTGTCCCCTGTAGCACTATGGGTCAGTGAAGGACATCCTGTCTCATAGTGGGGCTGGTCCTATGGTTCTCTCTGTGCATTGGCTGCTCTGAGCAGGAAGATCATCCTCAGGGCTTGATGTGCTCCACTCTCTCTTCCTCCCCTTTCATGCTCCTGGGTGCTCTGATCACACATGTCCCTCTCCCTGAGCTTTAGTTTCAGTGATGATCTCTGGAGTGAATTCTTCTGTGGGGAGGGGTGCTCTGTTCACATAGTTGGGATTGGGGCCAGCCCCTCAGACCTCTCTTTTGGTTCCCTGCGTCATGCCGGTATGTTGCATTCAGGTCTAGGAGCACTGGGTTGAAGTCTGGTCCCTCTAAATTATTGCAGGAAATGAAGAGTGAGCACCTCCTTAAATATTGAGCATAGATGGTACCCTGCTACCTCCTGAATGGCCACGATCTTACTCCTGAATGGCCATGATCTCACCAGCCAGGCCCGTGCACAGCGAGGGCAGAGAGGAGGGTAGGAGTCTATGAAGATCTTTCTTATACATATGAGTGTCTCGGGATTTGTTTCTCTAGTCAACCCAGACTAGCACATTGTGTAATGTGTGAATTATATGAAAAAAAGCAAGCAAGCCTCCAGTAAGTGACAGAATATCATTTAAATATTTCAACAAGTTCAGAAAGCCCTGGAAATACTCATTCAACTCTGCAAAGAAATTTTGAAGATAGAGACTCAGTCAACTGACTGCAAAAGGATACTCATTCCAAAGAACAGGGTCAACAAAATGGGTAAATTATTAAACAATAGTATTAATAGTACATGCATGTAAAATTTTACATAGGATTGCTGTGAGTCAGCAACAACTTCAGGACACCCAAGAACAATAGTGCACGTGAAAGTTGGACAATGAGTAACGAAGGACAAAGAAGAATGTATAAGGAATTATATAAACACTTAAAAACAATCAGAAATTGGGGTACAATTAATGACACAAGAAAGGGAATTGTGGTTATACTTTGATCAGAGACTGACAGGGTTGGAGGAACACTGATTTTCACTTATCTGTCTACTTATTTTTATTAAAATTATTTATGTTGCATTTTCAGAAAGGCATGTGTCGAGAAGAAAGAAGTACTGACAAAAATATCAATCATACAAAAGAGAGAAATGGGACATTGTAAAAGAGAATAAGTAATGAAACAAAGAAATGTTACGGAGTCGTGCCCAACAAGAACCACTGACCACAAACCTGTAAAAGCTAAGAGTAAGTTTATTAGAGAAAAGACAAAGGTTAGAGAAGAGCAAATTTAACAGGTGAAAGAGAAAGACAGAAACAGACAAGTTCGAACTCGGACTACAGCCTGACCACGCAGGGTCCAAGACTGCAGTGCCAGGCAAAACTTTCTCCTTCTCTTTATACACTTCAAACCAGCAAAGCGAGGGCAGTAGAGCATGGGGTGGTGAAGGACGTTTGCACAAGATAACAAGATGTGGGCAGTCTGCAAGGTCACAGTTGTTTACTTTTACGACTTATTTTTCTAAAAACATTCTCTTCTTAGAGCCGGGTCGGCCTATAATCTTTTTCGGCCACAGATGTTCCTCTGGTGACAGTTTAACCACTTATGTGCACAATTATCTTGCCCAGTCATTCTGACCTGCAAAACTCAGTGGAAAGAGAACTAAAATGGCTGTAAGGGAAAATGGAGTTAGATAGGGATAAAAGAAATTTAAGTCTAACAACATATACTGTAACAAGAAAGTTTAAATATCAATTTAGCACAGCACACTACTAGTAACAACTAACACTGAGATGGTTTGCAAGGGATTCTGTCAGTGAGATTTGTGGAAAACAGCTCAGTGGGGTGGTGGTGTTGCTTCTGATGACGCTGGTTTTCTCCCTGAGACAGACTGCAACCGTAACCACTTTCCTATCCCTCCCTTTAGTGTGAGCTGCGGTACACCATGTCCGTCCGTACAGCTTTCTGCTTTAAGGAGCTTCTGACTTTGCATGGCTTCACTGTGTAGTGTTTGCGTTTTCAGTCTCCCTCCCCTCGTCAGGAATCATTTCATTGACAAATGAGTAACTCAAACCAACTAAAACAAAATGAAAATGGAGATTACATTATGCAGAACCCAGGAAATTAATGGACTGACAGCAGTGCGTTGGGTTGGATTGCGTTTGCTAGAAACATCACTGAGCTTCTTAGGAGGTGGAAAGCTATAGTTTGTAAGAATACATCTATTCTCTTTGTTTCTTTCTTTGCCTATTTCTCCCATTAACCTCTGCAAACTGACAAGGCTCTGTGTCTGTTAATAACTTGAGATCACGCGTGACTTTCTGTTGTTCAATCGCCAATTCCAACATTTCTTTATGTCTTCTTCCTTATAAGTCATTGATTCGAAATCATCAACCTATCTCTACATTGGAGGTAGAGAAATTATAATTGGATACATTTGTGTTCTTTGTTTGCTATGGCTGACAGGACAAATCTGTGTTAAGTCGAGCTGCTCCTTGAGGGCTGTGAGCGGTACTGATTTTCTAAGCATAGGAAAGGCATATTTGTATATCTGATATGATGTAATATCTGGTAAACTCCCATGAGGAAGATATGATACCTTATTAATTTCTTTTCCACAACACTGTGCACAGTTGTAAGATGAATATTGAATACCTTCCATCACTTGAATTGAAATTTGACTTCTGTCTCCAGGGAGCTTGTTGTCACAAATAAGGAGAAGATTCCAAACCCTATTTTTAAGTGATGTATTTTTTTAAAGTTTATTTTACAGTAATAGTTTAACTTATTTTAAAAGTGGATTTCTTTAAGCAATCTTTGAACACATGTTTTATGCCTTAAGATGTTTTCTGTTGTTGTTCTCAGGAGTCTATGTACAATGGACCCAAACATTGCACTATGCTGTGCCATCCTTACAATTGTCCTATGCTCAAGCCCATTGTTGCTCTCTGTGTGTCTATCTGTGTAGTTGAGAGCCTTCTTTTTACCACCCTCTACTTTACCAAGCATGTTGTCCTTCTCCAGAGACAGGTTTCTCCTAAAAATGTCCAAAGTAGTTACGACAGAGTCTCACCGTCATTGCCTCTAAGGCAGTGGTTCGCAACCTTCCTAAAGCCACAACCCTTTCATACAGTTCCTCATGTTGTGGTGACCCCCAACCATAAAATGATTTTCATTGCTACTTCATCAATGTGTTGTTGAACATCTTTTTGTTACTGTTATGAGTCAGACGACCCCCGTGAAAGGGTTGTTCGACCCCCAAAGGAGCCGTGACCCACAGGTTGAGAACTGCCGCTCTAAGGAGTCATGTACTTGTCCTTCTTCCAGGATGCATTTGTTTGTTCTTTTGGCAAGCCGTTGTACTTTCAACATGCTTCACCAGACTGTAGCTCAAATGCATCAGTTCTTCTCTGGTCTTGATCTTCCTTTTTCAATGTCCAGCTTTCCCATGCATATGAGGCAATGCAAAATACCATGGTTTGTGTCAAGTGCACATCAGCCCTTAAAATAACCTCCTTACTTTTCAGCAGTTTAAAGAGGTCTGTACAGCAGATTTGCCCAGTGCAATGCCTTATTTGATCTCTTGACTGCTACTTCTATGAACACTGATTGTTGGTCCAAGAAACACAAAATCCTTGACAACTTTAACCTTTTCTCTATTACACATGATATTTTATTAGCTATTGGTCCAGTTGTGAAGACTTTAGTCTTATTTACATTAAGTTGTATTCCTTATTGAAGTCTGTAATCCTTGATCTTCACGTGCCTTTGGGCTGTAGCTTCCTGGAATGGGGTACCTCAGAGCATTAATTCGGCAAGTTGGACTTGCTGTCCCCTGGAAGTGGAGCTCAGTGCCTTTGGACTCAAGCTTACTGGAGTGGAGTGCTTCTCAGCACTTACTCCCATAGCTCAGTTTGTTAATAAGCCTTTCTCTAATCTTGATGGTGAGTTCTTCTTCATAGAATCCAGCTTCTCTGATTATTTTTACTGCCAACAAATTGAGTAAGTATGTGACGCACATCCTTCTCAATTTTAAACCATGTAGATGTATAGATATTATCCTGTCGTTAAAAAAGTTGTACTTCAGGATATGTCATGAAATATTCCTTTTGATGATGAATATGTTGGCATTCCTCTTTAAATTGTCATTGCTGGAATAGTACCTACCATTTAATAATTCAATTTAAAGCGGCCAACTGCCCATCTAGTTCAGCTCTCTAATTCCCAGGATATTAATCTTTAACAGTTCATTACCTTTTTGAGAATTTCAAATTTCAGAAGTTTTACATTTCACATTCCAGTTATTCGTGGATGTTTACTGTGGCTTCTATTGAAGTCATGACAGGTGAACCCATGAAGGCCTTGAAAGCTTTCTGTCATCCACATGACTATGGCCAACTGTACTCTGGGGAGACAGCTCTTCATCGGTTATATTTTGAGTGCTTCCTAACCTGTGAGACCATCCTCCAGTACTACCTCAAACAGTCTTTTACTACTACTCATAAGGTTTTCTTCTATTTGCCAATTTTTTTTTGCAAGTCAATCACCAGGTCCTTATTAATGTATCTTAGAAAGACGCTTCACTCAAACTCCTCTATTTTCAGTGACTCTACTGGTATTTGAAGCACTGGTGGTATACCTGCCATCATCCCAACAGTACACAAGGTACCACAGTACCACACACTGACAGATGTGGTGGTGACGTTTAGAGTGTAGGAAATCAATTTTTTTAAATGGGAACTTTTTTGTCTCCTGTACTTTACGACAATATAGACACCCTACTTGGAACTACTGATGAAAACGAGCTAGCAAACATTTCTGGTGACAAAAGATGTTGAAGAGTCCAGATTCTTCCATTCTCATCTTGCTTAGGAACCATTAATTGTTATTGGTGTAACTTGTGACTCTCTTTTTGTTATTGTGCCTTTACTTGTCTTTCCTTCCACAAAATCACATGACAGTGATTGCCTGACAAAAACACCAAAGTGTCTGGCATTTTTATAATTGGTAATGCTGCAAGTATAGTTTTACTATATGGAAACTTAAGAAAATAATATATTTGCTGTAATTTGAAAAGTATATTATAAAGATGTTGGCGGGTGGCGATTCTAAGACTACATTGTTGGGGTAGTAACATTTACAAGGAAATCACTTTGTCTAAACCTGAGGTCTCTTCATTGAATTACACATATTAGAACTGAAAATCAACTTGTACTCACTGTGGGCACTGTGATTACCTACTAAACATCTGTTCTGAACTTGTAAAAGCATTTCAGTTTTGCTTGGAGTGGAAATGTGATGAACTCCAAATAAAGAATATAAGAAGAGAAACTTCCTTCCCTATTCATAGAATTAGAAATATGTGAGTGTGTTTTGAAGTGTCAAGGCCCTATGAGACGCCATTGGCATTCAGGGCTCATTGACTGCCGAGGCAAAATGTCCTTAAATATATAGAACTGACGTGCATAGCAATGAAATGTACAGCAATCCTAACATTCCCATAGGATCCCCAATGAACAATACAGCCTGCCAACCACTTTGTAACTAGTGTATAAATGACACCCAGTTCTTCAAAATGTAAAATTTAGGGATACATTCCTTTCTCTTCTTCGCCAAGTGTGATGCCCCTTTCTAAGGACTGGACTCTCCTGATAACATGTCCAAAGGATGTGAGACTGTCTCACCATCCTTGACTCTAAGGAGTCCTGTGGCTGTACATCTTCTAAAGCAGATTGGTTTGTTCGGGTAGTCCATCATACTTTCCATATTCTTCACAAGTGTCATCATTTCAGTGCATCGTTTCTGATAGTCTTTTTTTGGATTCATTGTCCAGCTTTCACATGCTTATGAGGTCATTGAAAACATCATGGTCCATTGCATTGGGTATCTTAGTTCTCCTGGTGACAGCTGTGCTCTTTAACACTGTCCCGAGGTCTCGTGCTCCACAGTTACCCAAAGCAGTACATCATTTGAGTTCGTGACTGCTTCTTTCATGAGAAATGATTGTGGAGCCGAGTAAAATGAAATCCTTCACAATTTCAAATGTTTCTCCATATCATGAAGTTTATAGCTGTACTGTAAATAAAACAAAAGCTAAATTAATTAAAATTAAAATTGATCAAATGAAAGTTATATTTATTTCATATCAGGTAGAATTTAATTAATTTGAAAAATTGTAAATATTGAATTCAGTAGAAGAAAGGTATCATCTTGGGTAAGGTTCTTAATTTAATCTGTTTCTTTGAGAGTTTGAGCCTCAAACGACTTTGCTTACAATCATGCCTAAAGTAAACTCATAGGTTTTCTTTGTTTGTTTGTGTTTAATTTACAATATTTAAATTTTACCCCCATTTCCAAATATAATTTTCTTGGGTTTAAAATTTTAGGTTATCAATACTTTTCTCTAAGAATCTTAGAGATACCATTCTATTGTCTTCTGGCTTCCATAATTGCAACTGATTAAGTCTGCTGTTTAACTATAGATCAGCTGTCTTCTCTTTGATGGGTTTAAAATAACCCCATTATCTGGAATTCTGTGGTTACTTTGGTGATTACCTGCTTACTCAGTTCATGGTACAAACCCACTTGATGTTCCATGAGAGAATAATATCTCAATTTGTTTCCAAAAATATTATAGCCTTAGAAACCTAGTGCATGAATCTCTTCTGTCCCATTCAGTAGCTATGATTGGAATTGTGTCAAAGGAAGTCTGTTTAAGTCTGGTTTTATTTCCTATTGTTTACCTAGACTTTAAAAAATGTTTTATATTTTTTATAGTTTAGTGTGCTTCTTGTATATAAAAGTATTTTCATCAGTGTGAAAGGCTTAATCATTCTCTAAATATTGCTTTCCTTCCTTCTTTTCTGTGAATCAACAGAGGTGAGTTTTAGGCATTTTCATTTGACCATGCAGATATTTGAAGTTCATTAAGATCTCTATAATCTTTACAATTTTTGATGCACAATGAATAATTTCTTTAGCTTTATGGCCCTTTGTTTTATTCTCTATTTTATTCTAAATTTGTGTTTAGACATCCATTTCTAGGGTAAAGACGTGTATTTTAGTGTGTACATAATTTTGGTTCAGTTCTGACTGGACATTTTTATATGATTATTTCTATTTTATAATGATAACATAACTTAAAGTAAATATGGCATACATTTCTTTATTTTACTGTCTCTAACTCTAAATTCCAATAATATGATTTCTCTGCTGCTATAAATTCTTTGGTGTTCTTTCAACCAATCTTACTCCAGGTTTTTTCCTCCCCAAAGTTTGTGAGCATTCTTTTTTTTTAATTTTTAAAAATTAATTAATATTTTTAGCATTAGTTATGTGATTATATGTTATTAATCTTTACCTATGAAAAATTTAGGCCATAATTCAGGATTCTTTTCTTTGGGAAAGAGTATGTTTGCTTCTTTGGAGAATAATGAGAAATTATGACCTTGGATAAACTTAATCCCCTTTGGAAATTCAGTATTATTCTCTCCCTGGACACAGGTCTTTTTGGCTGCGTCACGCTTAATTCTTCCTTTTCAGAGTGTTTACTGATTTTTTCTATGTAAAAACTGTTCTCACTTTTAAGAGCATAAACTTAACATATTATATTTGGTGCAAGATATAATTGTTGTGCTATGAGATACTCCAAGGTTATCTAGTTGACTAAATAAATGAGAGAAGAATTCCCCAAGTTTGCATAATTTTAAGACAAACTTATAAACAAACATCAAAATATACAATTGTTTTAAGAAAACAATAAATTATTTTATTTTATTTAGAATAATAAGATTATTATTAATAAATAAACTTATTTTAGCACTGTTTTGAAAGCCACTTCAGATGCATTTAACTTTATATTCCCTTACCATCTCTAGTCATGGTAACCTTATATTCAGTCTACTTAGAGAAACTGATCATCAAAATAGGCTTAACAAATATAAGTATTGTTTTAGAAAATTGCTTTCCTTGGACAGCCTTAGGAAAGCAACCTCTTGACCAAAAACCAACTTTGTTTGTCACAATAAACTTGTGACGTAATATTTCAGTTTTTCCTTTATTTAAAGATACTTACTGGCGGTCTTCCTGTTGCCAAGGATGTTCTCAGCTTCGGGGTTTCAATGGACAGCTAAGCAAAGCCTGGAGCCACAGGGTGCCTATGCTCTATAATGGAAGATAGAGAATAACCAGAGGGTGGGGTGGGGCAGACAGAAGAGAGACAAATTTGAAGGTCAGTTCAAGGAAGAAAATAAAACAGGCTATTACAATACAAAGCGACTTAAAGAATAGGACTATTTAAATTGGGTAATGTGAGGTGGTTTTCTGGAGAAGGTAGCCTCTTGAGATGACGGCCCGAGGAAGAGCACTCTTCAACACTGTTTTAGCCAGTCCAATGGCCCTTCGGGAAAGGGGTTTAACATGTTGGGGAAGCATTAAGAATGTCAGTATGATTTCAGCATGGTGATACATAGTTTAAAATGTTACCATATAAAGGGACAGACAGAAGAGGAATCTTAAAAGCTATGGTAAATTGTTTTGTTGTTGTTGTTGTTGTTGTTGTTGTTGTTGTTAGGTGCCAGTGAGCATGTTCTGATTGATAGCAACCTATGTACTACAGAGCAAAACACTGCCCGGCCCAGTGCCAACCCAGCAGTTGTTCTTATATTGTAGCCCATTGTTTCAGCCACTGTTTCGATCCATCTTGTCGAAGGCCTTCCTGTATTCACTGTTCCTTTATCTTACCAAGGAGGCTGGTCTTCTCCCGGGACTGATCTCTTCTGAAGTAAGAATATTTTAGATAGTCTAAATTATTTGGGTATACATTCATGTGCTGGTATGTGTTGTTTTCAGAATAAATATTTATATTTATGTAAGAATTAATGAATTTTAATGATTGCTTTTAAAATACAGAATAATGATAGCAATTATATCAATAGGACTATAATATTTAAAGTGTTTTTTTAATGAAACATATCATCACTATTTTAAAATGTATTGCATTATGAGTGCATTCTGTGTACATACATATAGCTATTTGGATGTGTGTGATATAGATCATGAACTTATTAACAATGCACACTCACATCACACAAACTTAAAGACAACAACAAAAAGCAGTTACTTTGGAGGCAATTCTGAACTGACCCTGTGTATTACTACAGGGGTTTCAAGGCTGCAATTTTTTGGAGGCGTAAAGCCCGGCTTTCCTTTGGACTTCCACCTTTCAAGTTAACATCCAATACTCAATTCTCTGTTCCGCTCAGGAGCTCTGTACTTACGGACAGTCACCACCAGTTGTTCTTCAGAAGCCAGAAAAGGGACACCTGAAATTATATTTTCTAATTGATTTTCATGATCAAGCTACATTTTTTTTTCATCGAATTCATTAGCCTTTGACTTTGAACCGCTTTAATGAGAGGAAGCTAGCAGACGAGACAGTCCCCAGGTTTAAAGTAGATAATTTGAACATTTGATATACGTGTGCACTTACCAATCCAGCACTGGACTCTCAAAAATAATCAGGCCCATTTTCCACAAAAGTATCTTCATGATTATTTTTAATGACTCCAATCTCCCCTTACCAAGCCTAAAACATCACTTGTCAGTTTACTTTCACAATTTATTGATTCTGTCACTATAAATTAGGATTTTATGTCCTGCTTTTTATATTTGGTAATGTTACTTTTAGATTCATATATATTTTAGCAAATACCAGTTGTTTTGATTTTCATTGCTCTTTGTGTACACCTCTATTTGCTTATCCACTCATCTGTTGATGGGCATTTGGAATAGCTTCAGTTTGGGGAAGTCATAAAAAAAATAAAGAGTTTTTGTTAAGATGATTCTAATTCAGGATAACCCCATATGTCAGAGTAGTAATGCTATGTTTCTCTGAGTATTCAATCCATGACCTTTCAGGAATAGAATGCCTGGCTTTATTTCAAAGTACCTCTGCATAGACTTTAATTTCTACCCTTTTGGTTCACAGCTTAATACACTAAGCATTTGCACCACCCAGGAACACCTGAACATTTGTGCACAGCCTTTGCATGATACATGTATTACTTTACTGCAGGTAAATGCCTAGAAATGGAATGATGTATCACAGCATTTCAAGAAATTGCTGAACTCTTTCTCCACTATTTTCTAGTTGTACTCTTTTTTATTCCTCTTAGTAGCCTTTAATAATTCCACTTCCTCCATATCCTTGCCAACACTTGGTATGGTCAGTCTTTTTAATTTTAGCCAATCTAAAATATTGTGTAGTACTATTTCATTGCAATTTTAATTTTCCTATTGGAAAATTATGTTCATTTGCAGCATGTCATGTGTTTATTTGATCTCCTTATAGCTCCTTTGATGAAGTCTGTCTTCAAATATTTTCATTGTTTAATTGTTGAAAATTGTTATTTCAATCATATGCATAGATTAAAACCAGGTAAGATGCATGTCACGACTGTATCCTCTCAACATATTTGTTGATTCTGTATGCTGAGTACATAATCATAGAAGCTAGATTATATGAAGAACATTCCATCGGGATTTGAGAAAGGCAGATTAACAAAATGTGATCTGCAGATGACAAAACTTAAGACACTAATAAAGACCAAAGACTACAATCCTAAGTGTGGGTTATACCTTAACATAAAGAAAACAATATTTTTTACAATTAGACCAATAAGCATAGTGATAAATTGAGAAAATATAACATTAGGACCTTTCTGAAGTAAATCATCAGGTCTCTAAACCGAGGCACCTCTGAGTAGATTGAAACTGCCAACAATTTGGTTAGTTGAGTGCCAAATCATTTGAAACACATGGGGAAGACACTTCTCAGTAAGAGAGATTTAAAATAAAAGCAAAAAAACCCACCTGTAAATAAAGATGGCTTCGTGGAGGAAGTGGGGCTTAGCTTCCAGGGATTGATATGATTTCAATAAGAAAACAATATGAAGTACTGAGATTATTGGGGTTATGAGCCACAACTTGCTTGCTTTATATTTTGAAGATTAATGGTTATATTGAACCAATTGAACTGAGTAGTTTCTTGGGGCTCAAGGGAGTTCAGAATTATTCTGACCCCATGTTGTGATTGTAGATGATCAATGGTTTCATTTCAGATGATGCATGCCTTTCAGAGATTTCCTAATGAGCTTTATAGTTAGAACTATATAGAGCGTTATTGTTCTTAGCTACCATTTAATTTGCTGTACTATGGTATTGTAAGTGTTGCTGGGACACAGGAAGCGATATCACTGGTGTTTCAAATACCAGCACAGTTAGTTGCCAGTAGTGACCAGGTTGCAGCAGAGATTCCATACCAATACAGACTAGCAAGAAAAACCCAACGATTGACTTCCAAAAATTATCCAAGAAAGCTAACTCGATTGATCATGACAGAACATTGTCTAACCCCCTTGTTTTGGACACCTCATCAATTAAGGTGATTGTTGCAGGTGGGCATCCTGATGGGTAAAATGATGGCTGGGCATCCTGATGGTGTCCCTTTATGGAGGGACAACAGAGCTGTGTGAGACAGACCCTCCGTGAGATGCCTTGGCACAATATCCACAACAGACTTGACCTTCCTGATGACGATGAGGATGATGCAGATCTGGACAACATTTTGTTTTGTCTGGTATGTCACCAGGGGTTACAGTTGACTTCAAGAGGAACACCTAACGTTAGAGGTCTTCTTAGAAAAGTACGTGTCCATAAAGGTATGGCCCAGCAACTTTTTAGTAGCTTCATAGGATTTTTAGTTGCATAAGATTATTCTCTAGACTTGTAACCTCAATGATGGTGCTGTGCTCATCACAAACAGTACTTAGAGGGCTAAGAATACTACTGTTTCTTTCTTTTTTATATAAATAGAGACATCTTAAAGTACTCTCAAATTTGCTCTTGGAATTATACTTTTTTATTTATTTTCTCCTGTAACAGCTGAGAGAACATACTGAAATTCTGAGGAAGTATGATTTGTCTCCTGCTAGTGTAGGGAAATTTTCTAATTCTGTGCACGTATCATAAAGGATTGAAGATAAGGACTTTGAATTGGAAACTCAGTGAAGAATAATTTGTTTTATTTATCGATCAGCTCAGAAAGTCAGAGGGCATAGGATATGAGACTCTGATAATATTATGGAGGCTTGGGGTTGAAGGTTGTTTACTCACTAATATGTAGCTTTTGTGGTATGAAAATGTATGTCAGTGTGCCCCACTTACAGGATGCTAGAAGAAAAATTCAGAAATTAATAATTGACTACTATAGATTTCCTATTTCCACAATTTCAAATTTAAAAGGGATCTTTTTTAAAAATTCATTTTATTAGGAGCTCATACAACTCTTATCACAATCTGTACATACATCAATTGTTTAAAGCGCATTTGTACATTCATTGCCCTCATCATTCTCAAAAGATTTCCTCTCCACTTAAGCCCCCGGCATTAGGTCCTCATTTTCCTATCCCTCCCCACTCCCCTCTCCCTCATGAGCCCTTGATAATTTACAAATTATTATTTTGTCATATCTTGCCCTGTCCGATTCTCCCTTCACGCAATTTTCTGTTGTCCATCCCCCAGAGAGGAGGTCACATATAGTTCCTTGTAATTGGTTCCCTCTTTCCAACCCACTCTCCCTCTACCCTCCCAGTATCACCACTCACACCACTGGTCCTGTAGGGATCATCCACCCTGGATTCCCTGGATTTCCAGTTCCTATCTGTACCAGTGTACATCCTCTGGTCTAGCCAGACTTGCAAGGTAGAATTCGTGTCATGATAGTGGGAGCAAGGAGGAAACATTTAGGAACTAGAGGAAAGTTGTATTTTTCATCATTGCTACATCGCACCCTGACTGGCTCGTCTCCTCCCTGAGACCCCTCTGCAAGGGGTTCTCCAGTGGCCTACTAATGGGCTTTGGGTCTCCACTCTGCACTCCCCACAACATTCACTATGGTAAGATTTTTTGCTCTGATGATGCCTTATACCTGATCCCTTCGACACCTTGTGATTGCAAAGGATGGTGTGTTTCTTCTATGTAGGCTTTGTTGCTTCTGAGCTTGATGGCCGCTTGATTACCTTCAAGCCTTTAAGACCTCAGTCACTATACTTTTTGTTAGCCGGGCACCATCAGCTTTCTTCGCCACATTTGCTTATGCACCCATTTGTCTTCAGTGATTCCTTCGACACCTCGTGATCACACAGGCTGATATGTTGTTCCATGTGGGCTTTGTTGCTTCTGAGCTAGATGGCGGCTTGTTTACCTTCAAGCTTTTAAGACCCCAGACGCTATATCTTTTGATAGCCGGGCACCATCAGCTTTCTTCACCACATTTACTTATTCACCCGCTTTGTCTTCAGCGGTTGTGTCGGGAAGGTGAGCATCATAGAATGCCAATTTAATAGAAGAGAGGATTACACTATTATACACTATATCAATTTGATCAAAGACTTATAATTGAATGAAGAATATTAACATAACTCAAAAGAAGAATGTTTATAAGAAGTGACATACTCTTGAAATTTAATTACTGGTAGTATTGGCAATTGATTGATTTTTATTTACGAATTCAGAGAAATATACTTTATTACATTAAAACTTCCATACGATATAATAATGGATTAACACACCCACATATACATGCTGTGGGATAAAACAAGGTTAAATTTCAAAATACAGTTGAAAATCATCTTTACTTGCCTTATGAATTATCTATGTGATATCAGACTCTTTAATTTTTTAATAGTTATCATTTGTAAACAAAACTTTTTTGATATATCTGAGTCAACATTTGTAATTGTTACTGAGGTCTGATATGTTTTGTGACACATCCTCTACAAATGAATTCATTTAAAATTTCCAATTCTCTGTTTATTAAGTTGTGTCTGAGTTGGATAAACTGAGAGGTAGAAATGGAGAGGAGTGGGTAAGGAAAAAAGGCCATTATTATACTTCTGGCAAGAGAAGTTAATTTCTCAAGGTCATATATATAGCTATGATAAAAATAGTTCTAGGAGCAAGATCTCATGATTCCTAATTTGGAGTCCTTTCTATTATAATATTCTTCTTTTCGATTCCTATTGGGCTTTCTACTCCCATACACAGTTACAGTCTCAGAAACTCACAGGAGCAGTTCTGCCCTGCATTATAGGGTTGCCAGGAGCCGGCACTGACTCCATGGTAGTGAGTTCATGTGATTAAAGAGCCCGAGTGCCACAGGGGGTTACACAATTGCCTGATAACTTGCATGCTTTTGGTCCTTACAATAGAAAGATGATGATGTTTGTTCCAGTGAACATTTACAGCCTGGGAAAGCCTATGTAATATCATTATGTGTTGGAATCAAGTCAATGGTAGTTGGTTTACTTCTACAATTCCATCTACTTGTTTAACAAATTCAATTTGAAATTTAGCCAATGAAAGTGCTTGTTATCTGAAAATAATTTGTACTAGGAAAAAAATTAAAGTAAATACATACATATACGATAGCAATAAAAATATTGTTATAAAACCTTCTTATTTTTAGTGAATTTATTTTTGACATGGGTTCCTAAACAAGACAGTAGTGAAAGAATAGTCTTATCAAGAAATGGTGCTACAATAACTGAAGAGTTGCATACAAATGACAAGAGTTGCACCATTATATTACATCATATTGAAAATACGGAAAAGAAAAACAGAAAATTCCCTCAAGAGTAAAAAAATAATAATCCTTATGTGTAAGAACTTACCAATGAAACTATTAGGAAAAAAGAAAGGTAAATACAAGCGGGTAGCCCCCCCAAAACAGAAAAACGCACCGCTTGGTGGAGCTTTCATAGTGTGCAATTTTCCCTAGCTCGTCTAGCATCAAGGAACGTCCCTTCCCTAGGGACGTTGCCTGGGAAGGCTCTCTGTGGTCACACTCAATTTTGTTGTAAAAGCAGTTTTGCTGGAACCTCATTTTTTGTGATGACTGATTGAGGAGAACCGCATGCGGCTGTGACACTTTGTTTCCTGCTTGGAGAACAAAGCCACCGAAACGGAACTGTGTGATGTTGAACACGGCTTTCAAGGGCAGCCTTGTGGGAAAGACCCAAGTATAGGCGTGGTCTTCTCGTTTCAAAAAAGGTGAAATGTTGGTCGATGACAAACTTCATTCTGGACGTCCGTCGACTCCTAGTGCATTTGGAGTTTGTTGCACCAGGTCAAACTGTTCATCAAGCTTTCTATTCAAATTTTCTGAAAAGGTAGTGCAACAGTGTGCAAAAAGGCCTGATTTGTGGCGGATGGGGGACTGGTTTTGCCACCATGACAATGCACCTGCTCATTCAACCATCTCAGTGTTCCAGTTTGGGGCCCAAATAGTATCCGTCCCTTCCCCAGATACTTGACTCACCTGACTTCCCTCCCTGTGACTTCTTTTTGTCTCTGCAAATGCAGAGGGACATAAAAAGAAAGCAATTTGATGACATAGAAGAGGTGACCCAAAAAAAAAAATAAAAAGAGAGAGAGGTGTGCTGTCAGCCATCCAAAGAGATGTTTGAAAAATGTTTCCAAGAATGGAATCACAGATTTGACAAACGTATTCAATGTAATGTAAAGTACTTTGAAGGCAAAAAGGTTGTTTGGTAAAACAATTTATATGCAAAGGTTTGAAAAAAATCCCTTTCTTGGGGGCACAGTACCCCCTCCTATTTGTGACCTTCAATTTGACTATTTTAGATATGACATCAAAAGCATAACTAACAAATCAATAGATATAATACATTTCATCCATTTTTAAAAAAAAGTTATACAAGTTACATCACCAAGGAAATAAGGAGACAAGTATTTGAATTGAGAAGAAAATCTTTGCAAATATGTAGATATATAAAACTCTGAAAGCTCCACAATAGAAAGAAGTCCAATTTTTAAAATGAAGAGATGATCTAAATGGACATTTCTCCAAAATAAATAAATAAATATGCGTAAGTACCCAGTAGATACATTAAAACATATTCAATGAAGTTACAGGCAAAGAAATGCAAAGCAGAACTAGAATTAGAGACCTCCTAACACCCACAATATTGGCTTGTTTTTTAAGTGTCAAATAGTATTAGATTTGTTCAGGATTTTGAAATAATGGAATTTTTTATAGTGAAGATAAGCCCTATAAAATGGCTCAATCAGTTTGGTAAGAAGTCTGACAGTTTCTCAAAAGGTTAAAATGAATTATCAAAATATCTAACAATTTCACTTTTAGGTGTCTGCCCAAGAAAAAGAAGACGTGTCTCAAGTTATACACAGATGTTCACAAAAGTGTCGTTTGCAATTACCAAAAGATGATAACAGATCGAATGTGTACCAACTGAGGAGTAAATGATACGGTTGATGCGTACAGTAGAATACCTTTCAGTAATAAAAGGGAAAAAAGTGCCGCACAAACCAAAATCCAAACCCACTTCCATCAAGCCAATTTCGCACAGATGAACCTTAAACATACTGTGTTAATTCACAGAAGATGACGTATTGTCTGGGACATGCCTAAAATAGGTAAATCTATAGAGCCAGTCTATAGTCTAGTGCTTTCCAGGGACTGGGTGAGACAGGTGTTGGTACATGATGCCGAAAGGAGGAGTCCTTGGAAGGAAATGGAAGGTGACAGCTAACGAGTTTTGTTTGTTGGTATAGACAAGTGATGAAAATGTTTAAAATTGAAGTGGTGGTTGTGTAACTGTAAAATGCATCCAGACAAATAATTTAGGATTGTATACTTTAAATTGGTTAATTGTAAGGTATGTGTTCCTATCTCAACACAGCTAATGCAAACTTAATATTTTTATTTCAAATTTTTGTTTTGGAAATGTTTTTGAAAGTAAACATTTACACTGTGAAAATATATTATATTTCAATAAATATAGGTTATTAACACACCTGCTATATGAAGCATTAAAAATATGGAGTAAGCGTTAGGACTTATTTTTTATTAGGTCCAGGGGCCTAATTCCTTTAATAAGTTTCATTGAATAATATTGCAGTCATTTTTGCAGAAATGCCTGAGAACTAAATCACAGTTTCCTAAGACCTGTCAATCCTGCCATATTTTTTAATGTTTCTCTTAAAATGATAGACAAGGAATTACTAAAGACATTTAACAATGTGTGATCAGTTGTAGATGGCCATTACTTGAGATTATTCCCTGGATGCACTGTGATGTTATCTTCTTTTAGTATCAGCAGTTTAATTCTACCAGTAACTTTGAAAATCCTCTGAACCATTTTTTATCATCAGTTACATTAGCTTTATAAAATTTCTCAACGTTTGAAAGATTTTCAATTTGTAATTTATTTACATATATCTACATTGTGTATACTATTTCAAAGTAGAAGGCTGATCAGGGATGGGCAACATAAATGCTAATGTGACTTGAGGAAGATGAACACAGAATTTAAATGGAGACGAATGTTTAAGAGTAGACTAATGCTCACGCGTATGTGGAAGTTGGACACTGAATAAAGAAGACCAAAGAAGAACAGCTGCATTGAATGATGGTGCTGGTGAAGAGAGTTGAAAGGACCATGGACGCCAGAAGCACCAACAAATCCGTCTTAGAGGAAGTACAGCCAGAATGCTCTTTAGAAGCAAGAGGGTGAGACTGTCTCACATAACTTGGACATGTTAACAGGGGAGCCCACACCCTAGAATAGGACATCATACGGCAGCCAGAAAAAAAAAGAAAAAAAGGAAGATCCTCTGTTAGTTTGGGTAGACTAGAGAAACAAATCCAGGGAGACTCATATACACTCATGTGTGTATAAGAAAGAGCTTTATATCAAAGAGCAATTGTATATTAAGAAAACACCTAAGCCCAGTCCAGATCATGTCCATAAGCCCAATTTTAGCCCATATGCCCAATACTAGTCCATGAACTCTTCCACAGACTCATGCAGCACATTCAATGATGCCAACGGCAAGATCACAAGCCAGTGGGCGAAAAGTCAGTGGAAGCATCTCAGTCTGGCATGGGTCTCCGCATGGCTCCTCTAGCTCCAAGGCTCTGTCTCTGTCAGTGTGTCTCCAGGCACATCTCGCAGAGAGAGTGTGTGTCTCGCTTCCAGGGAGGAAGACGAGTTCCCAGAATCCTCAGGAGAAGGCCATCCCTATACAGAGCCCTCATTGGCTATGACCTGATTGACAGGCTAGACTCCACCCCTACACAAATTGACAAGAGATTATATAACTGCCACACTCCTCAACTAGATGGATTGATAACGGTGTCTGCACCAATGGGCTCACGCCTGAGAATATTGTGAGGATGCTTCAGAACTAGGCTGTGTTTTGTTCTGTCAGGGTCACTCAACTGCACCTAAAAACAACACTGTTATAACTGAGCAATTATTTAGTGAATGTTTATAAATGTTGAGGATATTTACTCATTTTTACCCTTATGTATCTCTAAGGGAAACTTCATAGCAAAGATCTCTCTTTTTTTTTTTTTCCTCTCCAAGCTTCCAAACTTCGTCCAACCTATGTTTGCCTTGACTCTAATTCCCTCATCCTCTCTCTGGACATTACAACTTTCTCCCCATTCCAAGAACACCCCCCCCCCCACACACACACACAGAGCAGTTACTCTTTATAATGTGGAACAATGTAGCTTCTCTTGGGTTCTGCATCTTTATACTGGCATTCATTGTATTTAAGTGAACAGAGACTCACATTGTAAAAATACATCTCTTCCCTTTACCTTCAATACAAATGTATCTATTTTTCTTTTTCAGGAACTTTCGCAAACAATAAAACCCCTTCCCACTGGGAAACTCCCCTCAATGAAATAAAAAATTGCCCAAGCTTCTACCAGCCACATGGTTTATTGCTTACAAATGTTTGTTTATTTCAGATAGAAGTGTATATATTCTGGATCCACTGAAAGAATACTGTGTCACCTATTCCAATTTTTCAATCAAACTTTTCTGCAAGATGAGTCTGATTTCCACCTGTAAATCTAGTCTCATGAGAAATTTTACTATTCCTAATTACCTCTCACCCTAACTTTGGCAACAATCCCTTAGTGGCCATTATGTGTATAGCACATAAATGAATGCCATTTCTTCAATGGTGACACTGGAGTTTATAGGCTTTCTGAATCAAACGCTGCAAAGACAAATGTGTTAGTACATTTATTTTCCAAACATATCTGCGCTGCTCCAAGGGAAAAGGGTTTGACTTAGCACCTGGAGGATTCTTTTTTAAAAAAATAACCTTTTCAGCTTTGCTTGAATTAATAGCGTTTTATACAGTTTTGTTGTATTTCGAACTATGAATTTAGAGGATACAGAATTTGAACTTTAAAGGTGACATCTTAGAAATACTGCAGTAGAAAAATAACTACCAAGGTTGATTTTTCACTGTAATCATTTTGCCATAGAAACATTTTATTTTTTAAAAGGAGGATACTTTTGAATCAAATGTTATGCTATATATTTTTTATTATAGTAGAAACATCCCTTAATCTTAATTTCTCAGTCCAGCGTGATCCAAATTATCTTAAATCCTCCAAATAAAATACAGACATTAACAGTACATACATACAAATATGAATACTTAATATATTGATTCATTTCTTTAAACCCACTCTAATTTAATACAAATTGACTGGTATTTTGGAAAACACATGAAGAACATGGAATAATAGGAGTGTGGAAAATCAAGTAGGTCAGTCATATTCATAGCTGATAGTCAATTTGGCTCTAAACTTTCTGACAGCCATATTGAGAAAGAGACCAAGTCTCATTCATCACATTTATTGTTATAAAAAAGAATAAAGGCTATCTCCATTCTTAATTCTTAATTTTAAAAAGAATTTTCATGGAGAAATTTATGGAAGGAATGCCAAATTATATGGTAAGTTTTTGAAAGCGAGAATTGCTTTCATTAAAGACGGACTAACTTTGAAAGAAGTCAAGAAGATGATTCTGAATTCCCTCCTTTTTCATCCACGGGGGAACTGGCTACATTCACTCCAGCTTTGGATCCGCAGACTGTACGACATCTATCAGAAGGAAAGTGCTAGCAGGTTCATGTCCGCTGCACAGTCTTCTTCAAGCCACAATGATGATTAAGATGGGCCAATCAATAGGAAACATGAATGAATGAAGTAACCATGGAAACTACATTTAGAAAATGCCACCTAAGTGAGTGTATACGAAACTTGATACAAAAATGTTCTTTCCTCTCTCCTCTCCTGAATACAGATAAAAAGAGTTGTTCTGAAAAGAACCTGTTTCTCCATCAACTGGGTACCAACAATAGAAGTATGCCTTTCATCTGCATTTATTTCTTATTCTAACACAACCATCAGTAAAGCATTGGGAAGGAGCCAAAATAATACAATGTAAATATGTCTTCTGGAACCAGTGGTTCCATCCTGAATTATACATAGTGTTTCATGAAACTGCGCTTTTCATGTTATTGAGCGTGGATGATAGACAGATTTAATATGTTACACTGTCAGCCAGATTGAGACTTGGAAACCTATGCTCTAATGAAATTTGAGAATGCTTACGTATTCTTAAATATTAGGCCTCTCTACCCTAGCACAGAGCTAAGTTTTTAAGAATGTATATGAGAACACACCAGTATTTTCTTAAGGAAAATTCTGGGCTTGCTCTATCAACAAACCTATTCTGACATTTTTTATCTAGTATTAAATCATGTATAGCTCACAAATCCATACAATAATTCTAACAATGCATGCATATGACATCTGATTTTATGTGACCTATGAATCTCTTAAAGACAAATTGGTTGCAAGCTGCAAGTGTAGTAATCTAGAAGCATTGACTTAAAGCACATACATTATATATATAAAGCACATACATTATATATAATCCAGTGAAACAATGAAGAAGAGCTTCCTAAAATTATCTGGACTTTGAATAGGTTTATCTTCAATCATTCTTCCTGAAAGCTCATCAGATAGCTGGGTTAATGGACTTACAAGAGCAATTTCCAGCTTTTGAACTATCACCAGTGTAAAGTCTAATTTATTTATTTACTTATTTTATAGACTACAGTTGAGTTAGGTTAGGGGGGAGACTTTTAATAGCAGTCATCTGGCTAGATCTCATTGAAAGTATTATCAGGACTTTATGGAACAAAAGATGGTGGACCAGGATATACCCTTGTATATCCCATTATACATGATCAAATAATCCATTAAGAGACAATCTCATCAATTTAGTTGCTCAGAGTAGTTTTAAGGCTGTCTGAGAATCAACACTTATGGATATGAACTGCTGTATGTTTCTCAATGGAGCAATAGAGCAGATGGTGGGTTCCAACTACTAATCTTTAGATTAGCAGCCTAGTGGTAACAACTGCGGTACCAGGGCCCATTAAGTAACTGGTCAGTGAAAAAGAGGAAGGCCCTTAGCATGGATTGACACAGTAGCTGTAACAATACCAACTATTGTGAAGTGGCATAGGCCAGAGTAATGTTTTGTTCTGTTCTATATAAGATTACTGTTAGCAGATACCAACCTGAGGGTGCCTAACAACATCAACAACACGTACAGATGAGCTAGCAATGAATTTATATCCAGAGGAAGGGTATGAAAAAAAATCAAAACTGTGAAAAAGTCTTCTGTATGTATCTTGCGTGCGGTGAAATGTAACAGGCTATAATGTGATAGAATAAGCCCATCAGTGAGAATGAAAAAGGAGGGAATTTAGAATCATCTTCTTGATGTATTTCAATGTTAGTCCATCTTTAATGAAAGCAATTGTCACTTTAAAAATTACCATATTATTTAGCATTCCTTCTATAAATTTCTCCATGAAAATTCTTTTAGAATTAAGAATGGAGATAGCCTTTATTCCTTTTTATAACAATAAATGTGATGAATGAGACTAGGTCTCTTTCTCAATATGGCTGTCAGAAAGTTTAGAGCCAAATTGACTATCAGCTATGAATACGCCTGATCTGCTTGATTTTCCACACTCCTATTATCCCTTACAGTTAGCTGCCCATCGTGCAAGTAGTATGCCACCAGGGATCCCTGTGGTGCCAGCTGGTGGCCTCAAACCACCAAATGTTTGGTTGGCAATGTTATACTTAACTGTTGTATCACTAGTGTCCTTGTCACCTCTCTACAATGGGACCTGTTGAAGATATTTCTTCTAGTTTTCAATTCTAATAGGATCTGGTGTTCCTAAGTAACTGGTTGGTTTTATTTTCTGGAGAATATAATTGAGATAATTAATTATTTATGTTTTATTTGATTGCTAATACTCTCGGTGTCTAATGTTTGGATCTCCTCTTGCAAATACATCTTATTAAGAATATCTCTCCCTAGCATTTGCCCTTTTCTGCCTTATTCTGCTTCTGCCCTATTTTCCCTTTTATTTCTTATCTCATCATATAGATATCCTGAACTAGTAACTAATCTTCCTCTATGTGAAAAAGACATTCTTTCTGATGGAGGGAGAACCTCTTGGGAGATTCCTGGCAGAGAAGGGAGCAAGGATGATGTACCCAATAGGCAGGCAGATGAGCTGAGCCTGATGGTGATAGTTGCCTGTGGCAGACTATTCTCAGATCCACTATTCAGTACATTTCTGTCGTTGTCCTCCATCACCCAAAAGGTACTAGTCTCGTGCCTTTTAATACTGGGGACCTTACAGATTTCTGAATGTCATGACATATCAAGACTGGCCTTTAAATTGATGCATTCTATATCATTTTAAGAGGAGCACTTACATAACACAACATATAATTTGTGTTATATTTCTTGAAACAAATAATAAAACAAGTTTGCTATTATTAAGTGCTACCAAGTCTGATCCAATTCACAGCAACACTATATACCACAGAATGAAACACTACCTGGACCTGCACCATCCTCACAAGTGTTGTTACGTGTGAGCCCATTGTTATAGCCATTGTGTCCATCCATCCGATTGAGAGTCTTCCTCTTTTAAGTAGATTTAACTTTTACTGAGGACCATGCCCTTTTTCAGACACTGGTCTATCTGGACAAGAAATTCATGATGAAGTCTTACCATCCTCCTTTCTAAGGAGCATTATGACTGTATGTATTCCCAGACAGAACGTAAGAATTAAATGATAACATAGAGATATACGTTATTCATAGTATTGTAGCAATAGCAATAAGCTATTAGAATGATTCTCCACTTCTGAAAGGAAATGACTGTTTAAGGCCCATCTGATAAGTAAAACAGATGTCTGGCCTTGGTCCTTCTAATCAGAATCTCTATGTGTGTAGCTTGGATATATATATATTTATGTTGATATTTTTTAAAATCTCTTGGGGTGACATTGTTTGATGTGTTGCTTCTTTGAGAAGAACTAAATTAATAATCTATTATTAAGATAGAAAATACAAAGACTACAAATGTTATTGAAAACCTACATCTAGAAGATAGTCCATGTCTGTATTGAAGGATAAATTTTGGTAATATATATATGTGTATATATATATATACACACACACACACACACACACATATATATATATATACAGATATATGACATATAAATGTTTCTCAAGGCAAAAATAAAGAAAATACATGTGATATTTTAGATAATTTTGCTTTTTCTCCCCTGAAAGACCTTGTTTTATATGAAAATTGCGGTGAAAAATGGTAGATTTGGTTTTGTCATGTGGGATTAGAACATGACCCTTTCTTCTCTGTGGTCTGAAATGCTCGACTGCTTGATACAGAGATCATCTTCAGAGTTTTTGTTTAACTTCCTGAATGCTAATTGAAGAATTCAGTGGTCAAAGGGGGAGGAAGAATGAACAGACTTAAGAGCAACAGCATCCCCTGACTTGCTAGTGACTGTTTTTCATGTGTGCCAAATCCCAGAGAGACTCATTATAAAGCTGAGATTGAAGGAAGTAATTAATTCAGGAAGGTTGATACTGGCTTTGATGCACCAGAGACTTCCAGTTCATCTGCTGAAGTGTGAAAATAATGCTGTGGACTGCCAGATAGAGGGAGGGAAAAATGACATCCAGTCTTTTTTTAAAACATATCTAACAATATAAACATTAAAAAAATACCTTCCATTTGTGAGAAAACCTATTTTAATTATAAGTAGTCTATGAAAACATCAACCATTTAATCATTCAATTTAGTAGGCCAAATGTGTGCTTTTCAGACCCCTGATAAAAAGTGACTGAGTCCCCCCCCCCCCACGCACACACTCCTAAAGTATATTCTCAATGTAGTAATTACATTTTAAGGATCTATATTTCATGTCTCATTAGCAGCTGCCCCTTCCAACTGATTCCAGATGCTTATGACTTTCTTGTGAAGTATTAAGTTTTTAATAAGAAAGCATGCTTTACACCATAGCTTTGAACGTTTTGAGAGTAAAGTGTTTTGTTTTCTCCTCGGTTCTTTGATTTACCTAAAATTCAGACACATAGCTGTGTGTAGTTACAACACTTCTTCAGCAAAAGACATGTCATTTAAAAAGCTGCCACGATGCATTCTACTTTGGTGTTTATTTGACTTTCCCATTATCCATCTGTAGTTGAGAACACATATTGTTTAAGTTATTTATAACTTATATCATTAACTCTGACTCAGAGCGCTCTGCCATTACATTCTTTAAAGCTATTTAGAATCTGATTAACTGGGGAAAAAAGAGAGGATGGCCCTGTTTTTTGGATTCAAATGTGCCTCTGAAGTAAATAGAACCTTAAAATCTTTGAGCCCCACAGTCCCTACTCTCCATGTACCCTTAGTTGAAAACCTAGTAACAGAGTACTGTAGCAAGGCTGAGAAACCATCTTCCACCATGGAAAGGAAAAAGATATGCATTGAGTGTTCTGTTTTTGCAAGAATGATGTTATGATCTCTATTTTACATGATGAGGAAAAACTGGGGTGCTGGGAAATAAAGCAGTTTAACTAAGATTCCCAGTGTGACACATTTCAGAATTCAGATTAGATTCCCTGTCTCAGTCAAGGTTGGTATCTGCCCAGACTTGTAGAAAAACAATTCTCTTTTATACACAAAATCTGTAACATCCTGAACTCAACACACATATATAACTAGACAACTTTTGCTCAATGCCACTGAGTCAATACTGACTCATAGCAACCCTGTAGGTCAGAGTCGATCTGCCCCCGCCCTCCCCCCGGGGTTTTTTGCAGTGGTAACTGCTTACTGGAGTAGAAAGCTGCTGCTCTCTCCCTCAGACCTGCTGGTGGTATCCCTCAACTGACCTTGTGGTCAAGTGGCCCCATGTGTAACCACTGCACCATATTTAAATAGGTGAGCCGCTTGGTAGAGTAAACTTTGCCAAGAGTAGTAAATGACAGGAGGGAAAATAAGGTAGCTTCTTTTTGGTTCTCCTTCTTCCTGACTGTTGAATAAAAGGCTTGAAAAGTCATTCGGAGCAGGGCATAATAACCCTACATTCATTTCTAACATTGATCATTGTATAAAACTTTGCATATAAAGACAATTGATCATTAAGAATGGTAGTTTTAATTCAGTATGTTCTACTTAATTTAGCATATATGATTTATTTTTATTTTTAAAACTAAAACGTATTTTAAAACTTTATTTTAGGTAATAAGATTTATAGAATAACATCGCATACAAGTGGCACCATATAGCTTTCAGGGCCATGGCACTCATCAATTTGGTCTTGGAAAATCTTCATTTCTTTATACTTCAATTCTGAAAATGTAGAGATCAAAAAATATATCTTAGCCTTACATAGTGTCCTTTTTCCTTTAATTGAACCTGTAAGTACAGTGCAATTGAGACATTTAAGGTAATTGGTTTTCTATGATTGTTTGGCTACACTGGGCTTCTGTGAGAGGAGGTGGAGAGGTTTGGATACCCTTGATGGTGCTGGTTGCCCAGGATGAAGAACACAAGGTCACTATGTTGACTGGAGAAGAATGTTGAAGTGACAAATGTTTTGTTATCTATCTATATTTATGACAATTTGAAAATATAGTGGTGCTGGGGAAGTTGTATTTCCCAAAGCAGGAAAATGAAATAGGATCCATATCTCACACCACATATGAAAAAAAACGGCTAAGTAGATGAGGATCTACATGTGCAAACTAAAACCATACCATTCCGGGGAACAAGCAAAAACAACTAGCTTTCAACAGTGTATTACCTAATATAATAACAAAATCAGGACCAGTGGTGTGAGTGGCGAAACAGGGAGGGTAAAGGGAGAGTGGGTCGGAAAGAGGGAACCGATTACAAGGAACTATATGTGACCTCCTTCCTGGGGGACAGACAACCAAAAAGTGGGTGAAGGGAGACGTCGGACAGGGCAAGATATGATAAAATACCAATTTATAAACTATCAAGGGCTCATGAGAGAGCGGGAGGGGGGAGGGAGGGGAAAATGAGGACCTAATGTCGGGGGTTTAAGTGGAGAGAAAATGTTTTGAGAATGATGTACAAATGTGCTTTACACAATTGATGTGTGTATGGATTGCGATAACAGTTGTATGAGCCCCTAATAAAATGTTTAAAAATAATACTAATAACAAAAGCACAAAAAAGCAAAAATACAAAATAAATGAAGAGAACCTTATAACATTAAAAGTGTTTATTCATGAGAAGACATTACCAAATATGTTAAAAGACAAACTACCCATTGGGAGAATATCTTCAGGAAGTGTCCTTCTGATAGGAACCTAATTACCAAAAAATCTATAAAACCACAATAATTTAATAACAAAAAGGTAAATAATATAACAATTCACAAAGGACTTGAATATTTTTTTAACATTTTATTAGGGGCTCATACAACTGTTATCCCAATCCATACACACATCAATTGTATAAAGCGCATTTGTACATCGTTTCTCAAAACATTTTCTCTCCACCCAAACCCCCGACATTAGGTCCTCATTTTTCCCCTCCCTCCCCGCTCCCCTCTCCCTCATGAGCCCTTGATAGTTTATAAATGGGTATTTTGTCATATCTTGCCCTGTCCCACGTCTCCCTTCATCTACTTTTCGGTTGTCTGTCCCCCAGGGAGGAGGTCACACACAGTTCCATGTAATCGGTTCCCTCTTTCCTACCCATTCTCCCTTTACCCTCCCTGTTTTGCCACTCACACCACTGGTAAGGACTTGAATATTTTATCAAGTAGAACATTCAAATGGCCATCAAAACATAAAAGTATGTTCAGTGTCATTAACCATCTGAAAATTGCAAATTGGAGATGGTTTCATAGGATATCCTGATTAATTGACCCAATACCATGTGTAGGGCTTCTTTTCTGCCACCTACTTGGTTCTGTTCAAGCTAGTCTCTTACAAGCAGGCAAGCAGCCTTCCAAGGTATAACAATTGGTTTCTAGTCACCTGGAGCCACAGGGGAACGTGACAGTGGGGAACAATAGGAGGGCATGAAATGTATGTGGATTCCAGTGAGACCAGCAGAAGTGGTTGGTGCCCAGCTATTATTACTGAATGTTTTGATCAAAGATGCCAAAGAAGAGTCCTCCCCAAATCCTGAGAAAATGCAGCTCACAATTACAAATTTTCCTGGATCCTTGACTCTATTGAGCCAAGAAGGGTAGAAGAAACAGTGAAATGACTGTTCTGAGAGTGTTTTTAAAATTTAAATCTATTCCCTGGAGTAATTTTAAAACCAAATATAAGTTTAGCTGAAGAAGGAAAAACAAAAGGTCTTGCCTGCGCAGTATGCTTTTTAAAGAAATATGTGTATGAGAACAAGTTGACAGCATCAATTCAAAAGATTATGTATGAACGGTAGAGGGCGCTAAGTTATGTAAATGAGGGAGGGACAATGACGAGACGGGTGCACATGGCTGTGCAATTTGAAAATGCAATCAATTTCACCAAATTTCACTTGAATTGATGTGTGTTTTGTTGGGTATAATCTCAGTAACAGAAAATTCATGCAATTGAAAGAAAACAAGTATACAAAAGAGGTATGAACTTTAAGTTACTAAATGCGAAGAGTGCTTATGATTCTTTTCTTTTGTAAGACTTTGTTTCACATGCTTTGCACATGTTATCGGGAAATCAAAGCCCGGAGAAGGGCGTCATTCCTGGTAGAGGACAGCGTCAGAGAAAAAGAGGAAGGCTTTTCACAAGACGGATGGACACAGTGGTGGCAATAATGAGCTCAAACCTCGGACCAGTTGTGAGGGTGACGCGGGACGGGTTGTAAATTGGGGTACTAGGAGTTCAAACCAACCCAGGGGCACCAAAGCAGCAGCAATATTTCATAAGTTCAAACTTTCGGAACCAAAAAAGTAGACTTGAAAACATCCAAAAGCTATAATTTTCCCAAATTGCCGCTGTTTTCAGTCACATGACTTTTTTGAGATTTTGTTAATTTTCAACTTTCAATTTTAGCCTTAAATATAATTGAGAAATAGTGAGAAAAGCAACAATATCCTTCTGAATTTGAGACGTTTGAAGCAATCTTCTACGTAGGCAGTGGAATGCTGTGCTAATACATTCTGTCAGGAATGTTGACGGAATTTGACATTAATCTTATTTTAAAATCTGGAAATAATTTGCTTCATGTAAAGCGATGCAAGTTTCATTTTCCTGTAAACAAAGGACAACAGAGCATCATTGTGATGTAAACTTTTATTACAGTAACATTTGAAATGTAATGTGAAAACTAGATTTCAATATACTTGTGAAATTTTTGAAGAAATGCACTGACAACTATTAAGAAAATATTTCTAAGCAGCATAATTATTAATTCCTACATAATTATAAGAGATCATACAGTGTATGTATATATTTAAAAATCACTAGGTGACATCAAATTGATTGCGGCTCATGCTTGCAGAGTAGAATTGTGCTCTGAAGGGTTTGCAGTAGCTGTGGTGGTTCACAAAGAGATTACCATGCCTTTTTCTGAGGTGCCTCTGGGTTATTTAAACTGTCCATCTTTGGATTGTAGCTGGACGCTTAGCCAATTGCACCATAGCCTGCATATATATATATATATCTATATATATATATATATATATATATATATATATATATATGCAAATATTACATATATCTAACTCAATTCAATGGTAAGAAAATCAAAATCCCCACAACTGGAGCAATGGGTAACATTATGATAGAGAAAAGATTGAAATTGTCAAGGATTCTTCTTGCTTGGATCCACAATCAAAGCTCAAGGAAGCAGCATTTAAGACCAAACAATGCATTGCATGGGTAAATCTGCTGCACAAGACCTCTTTCAGGTATGGAAAAGCACAAAGGCTCCACTGAGGACCAGGTTTTTTTTAAGCCAAGCCACGGTATTCTCAACGCGAAAGTTGGACATGGAATCAGGAAGACCAAAGAAGATCAGCTGCATTTGAATTGTGATACTGTTGAAGAATGTTGAGAGTATCATGCACTTCCCCAAAAAAAGCAAAAAATCAGTCTAGTGAGAAGTACAGACAGAGTGTTCCTTAGAGGCAAGGTTGGTGAGACTTAGTCTCGAGTTTGAGACATATTATCAGGGGAGAACAGTCCCTGGAGAAGGACATCATGCTTGGTAAAGAAGAGGGACAGTAAAAAAGAGGAGGACTTTTGAAGAGGTGGATTGACACAGAGGCTGAAACAATGGACTCAACCATACGAACAGTGGTGCAGGTGGTGCACGACCCAGCAGTGTTTCCTTCTGTTGTACATAAGGTCACTGTGGGTCAGAATAGATCTAATGGTACCTAACAACAATACGTGCTCGCGCGTGCGCGTGCGCACACACACATACACACAGGGTTACCAAGAAAAACTGGAATTTTTTTTGAAGTTATGTATTTAAATTTTTTTTACAAAACAACCTTATCACCTTCATAGTACTCTCCATGAGACTTAATACCTTTGTCAAATCTGCTATTACATTCTTGGAAACATTGTCAAACTCATCTCTTTGGAAGGCTAACAGCACCACCCATGTTTTTTTCTTCACCTCTTCTACGGTGGTCAAATTGCTGTCCGTTCATGTCCCTCTGCATTCGCAAAAACAAAAAAGAAGCCACATGGAGTGAGGTCAAGTTAGTCAGGTGTGGGGGAAAGAGAGGCATGCAGTGTTATTGGCAAACCTGGCACACGAGATGGCTGTGTGAGCAGGTGCATTGTCATGGTGGCAATACCACCCCCATCTGCCACAAAGCAGGCCTTTTTGGTTGTACAGTGTTATTCTATCACAATCGTTTCAGAACCTCTAAATAGAACGCTTGATCAACACTCTGGCCTGGTAGAATGGACTCCAATTGCATGAGTCTGCAAGAGTCGACATTTTCATCCCTTGGGGAAGTTGACCGAAGTGAAAATGAAGTTTGTCATCAATCAACATGTCAGCTTTTTTGAAATGAGCAAACCCCTCATACACTTGAGCGTTTTCCATAACACTGTCCTTGTTAGCTGTGTTCAACATCACAACAGGTTCTCTGGCATTTTTTCCCAAGTAGGAAACAAAATTTCACTGCTGCATACTGTTCTCTTAAATCAGCCATCAAAACAAAGGAGGTTTGAGTGAAACTGCTTTTATGAAAAAATTCACTGTGACCAGGAGAGCCTTCCCAGGTGACACCACTGGGTGCCCTAATAGTGAGTTGCTTGATGCTCACCTAGTGGGAAAATGCATAGTGCAAACGTTCAGAAAAACCAATGTGGATATAAATAAGTATTTAAGCATAAATGTTTAAAATGTTAAAAATTAAATTTTAATTTAAATTTATTTGACAATGCCTATTTTAAGGGTTGCAACAATATATATATTTTAAATTAAGGCCTTTAAACTAACATTTTGAGACTCAAATGTGAGATATTTGTTTACCAGCAATGCAGAAGTTTAAAAACAACAATTTTTAGAGCAACGTGCATTGGGGATACAGCTGGGACAGCTGTTGTTCTTTAATTGTGACTAGATTAATATATTGCAGTTTTTACAACCCATTCAAAACTCCTCATTAGGGAATACATTTTAGTACCACTTTGGGTGTCTTTTGGTTAATAAATCCTTGCCTTTTGAGTGCAAGTATTTGGCTTCAAATCCCAGATACAAGTTTATTAAAAATTGTAATAGTTCTTAGAGACTATAAAATGAAATGAAGTGCACAAAATGTGTGTTTCCGGTGCTTGATTTTAAAATGATTTTTTACATGACTAATTTCAATGTTTTCAACTGAAGCAGACTGTTGTTGAATTTAAATGATTATTAAATATTTAACCAGGGAAGGGGAGACATAATATATCATTTTTGAACACAGTTTTCTTTCCATTTTGAGCAATTTTTAAAATAATAAAATAAGACGCATGTTCTATGTTAACATGTTCTGCTAATATTTATGCATGCAATACTATTTCTGAAAAACAGGTTAGCGCTTTAGATCTCAAGTATAATAAAGCATGGTTAGTAAAGTTAATAAAAAAATCCGTGAAGATGATCTGCCAGAGATTTTGAAGGGGTGATTGAAAAATACCCCCCCCCAACTCAAAGCATTTAGAACATAACATTAGTTATTCCTACATCTTGTAGGAATTCTGTTGAATTATCCTATTTTTTGTATTATTCTATTGAATCTTGGTCAAACTAATATGACAAAAATCCCAAGCACACTGCCAATAGGCATAGACTCATAGGATTCATACCTGTATAGGATTTCCCCACTGCACATCATGACAGGAGCTAACAGCATCATCTGTCTTCTGCTGAGTGGATGGTGGGTTTTGAACCCCTGGCCCTGTGGATAGTAGCCCAATGTATAGTAGCCCAATGTTTACCTTACAGCATCAGCAGAGTTCCTTAACAGATTAAACAGATAGCTTAAAATTAATGCTATTAAACAGGCCCCCTTCTGAAAAGTCAATGTTTATAGGTAAAGAGATGAAGCCTGTTAAGAAAAGAGTACAGTGGGGAAAGACTCTGCATTCTATATGTTTGATTTTCTCTGGCTTTATTAGAATAGCATTTTATCTGAATAAAATAAGTTTGGTTGTGTAGAGCAGAGGTAGAAGCAGCAGACCACTCACTGAAATCACCTTAATAGCTCACACCAGAGACTGCTGGCATTCCATAAATGTGGACAGAAGACAGGACTCTTAAAAACAGAAGCCAAAGAAGTTGTACTGATCCCCCAAGTCTGAAATACCCCAGGGTGATGCAAAGTACCAGCACATGCAGGGGGCACACCACCAGATAAGATGCCGGAGCTTTGGGAACCCACCACCCATCAGTCAGCAATAGAGGTCTGGTGTCTCTCAGGAATATATGATGTGTCTATGAAATGTACCCTCATTTCTCAACATTGCCATTTAAAATAGAATCATAGAAAGTGGTGCTGGTGATAGACCAGTCAAAGCAAAGGGTGCTGCAAAAGAGTAAGGGCACATGTAGCCCGTCTGTGGTGGATTGTGTCCTCACATTATATACCGAGAGTTTTAGGGATTATAGTAAAATTAACAGCTGGGGAAACATTTAGTAATTTTATCACTTGAACGAACATGAGTTAAAGAGTTGGCCACTACGAATGGGCAAGCCCATTGTTTAAAATCTTGATGAGCTCTTTGAGTAAATACAGAAGCATTATTCACAATTTAGTTGGGTGTTAGAAGCAATCTCTTTACAATAACAATAACAAACCTATTTGGTGATAACAATTCCACATGGAAATTATTTTTTCCCCAAATTCCTTTTACTTCTTAGCATCAGGCAGATTACCTCTTGGAATTAATATTGATTCTTAGGTCGAGGTTATATTTTCTACAATGATCATCAATGTGGTATTTTGAAAGTTATGCTGTAGGCTTTCTACATGTTATCATTTTATTTTGAAATAAACTGTATAATAAGATGTTGGGTACTTTGAGATAATCTCAACAGACTAAGCATATTTCAAAAATTTTATATTATAATTATTGGTAAATATATATAATAATGCAGTGTTTACATTAAATATATTTTAATTTGTAGGAGAACACTATTTTCAGAAAAAGCACATGAAAGACTAGAAACAATATATTGAGTGCTAAATTGTTAGTAAGGGATTGAGAAAAGTTGTTTTTAATGCAGATATCATACTTTCCCTAAGGGTAGGGAGGTTTTTTAAATATTATATTACTTCATAACAAATATTTATTGACTATATACAACAAATATTTATTAACTGTGTTTTACTTGATGTGTCCACAGATCTCTTTTTATAGCAGAATAAGGTAAAATATATGTCTACAAAATCATAGAAACCTTTATTAAATAAAAATATAAAACTGTGGAGTGATTGTTTCTCAATCTGTCTTTCATGTCATTCTATGCATTTCTGAAAGAGACATTTCCATTTCTCTAAGGTCCCCCAAAGCACTGTCTTCCAATATTTGAAGGGAAGTTCATTTGCTCACATGTAATACATTTTTTTAAGATCCGTGTCTTATGTTAATACCATCAGTTAATCCCCTCCCTTACAAGTCCTCCTCCATTTCCACTTCCAGTTTCAGAAAGTCTCTCCTCCACTTTTTCTCATTTAGTCTTTGGTTAAATGTAAGTCTTAGGGGATCCTCTGGCTAGGCAGAACTAGAACCCAATTCACCTGACTTTAGCCTTTTGAGATTAGTTCCACAGAACAATTAAAAATGTGGTATTTTTTGCGTGAAGTGTTTAATTCTGTTTTAATTAGAGACATTCCCACTTTTATTTACTTAGGACTCCTTCGCCTTTCATTGACATTAGAGATGGTTTTCAGTGGGTCGTCCTGACTATATTTGCATTTGCATATTCATACTGGAAAATTCTACCGGTCTAGTCCGAATTAAGTGTCTAGGCTCATTCTGTACCTGAAATTACATTTAAAAACCAATTTTGAATTTATTCTTTGAGATGTCTACAAATCTAAAGGTCAGAGATCTGTTACAAGTTTAAAAACAATCTAAGTACTGTAAAATAACTCATATTTTTCTAGTTGTTCTTATTCATATTTTAAGAGATCCACTTTTTGTAGATTCTTGAGATACAGCATACTTTTGAGAAAGGCCTATCAACACACATATTGTCAGAAGCATTTCAGAAATATTCAGTCTGATTGTAAGGTCAGTGACATTGGTCAGGTGTCATACAGTTTCTACATAGTCAGTGTTACATGAACACGGAGATGGTTGTCCCTATGTCGTTAGAGCATCAAAGTTGGGATGCCCTGTGGTTTTTCTTTTTTCCTTTGTTTAAATTATATTTGTCTTCCTAAAGATAAATTTTCAGAGATCCTTTGAATGAAGAAACTCTTGAAAAATGATGTTGCTTCGTGGGTTATTTATCCTCCAATATCTCTTGTACTGACTTACTATCTTCAATCCCTTCTCTCTTTAACTAACTTCAAGCCAGCCTCCACGTTCCCTGCCTCCCTGAAAGTATTCCCACTGCAATGTGAAACTATCTAATAGCTAAATCTGAAGGAAACTTTCTAAAGTTTAGAGCCAAGCCATATGGGAATCAATGGCAGCAAATGAAAAATGTATGCTCTTAGATATACTTATTAAAATATCCACCCATATTTTGAGCCAAGTGGAAGATGTTGATAGCAGCCAACAATCAAAACATTACTATACAAGCATTCATCATTTTATTGCTCTTTGCTTTGTTGTGCTTTGAAGATACGGTGTGTGTGGGGGGGGGTGTTTGTTGTTGTTTTCCTTCACAATTGAGGGTTTGTCACAACCTTTTATTGGGCAAGATTATTGGAGCTGCTTTTCCAACCATTTGTCCTAACTTTATGAGCAGTGTCTCTTCTGGCCAGTCTCACAATATTTCAAACCTTTCGTGTTGTAGCATCAAACCCTACTCAGCCCTTAAAATGAGATTAAGAGGATTTATTCAGGACCAAAAAAAGGAAAAGAAAAAGGTGCATACAATTCCAGTGACACAGCAGCCTATAGAAATCAGACCTGAGAACTTCAATTATGGAACTTCCAACAAAAATAGAAGTAAGGTAGAGAACAAAGAGATTACAACACAAGGATTGATTGGTTAGTTTGTGGTTGAAGCCCCCAGCAGATTGGATGATAGGAGAGGAACTGGCTGCTCTCTATTTGATAAGTTATAGAAGCTTACAGTGTTGGATTTCAGTCATGCTCATGTTCTTCATGTGGGATCCTAGAATATCGCTAGCTGAAGATTCAACTACTTTAACCAGGTGTCTCAGGGACATGCAAAAATATGTTGCACATTTCCCCATCTCTTGGCAGACTTTTGCCAATCTTCTTTGCTACCAGGACCTCATTTTCCAGAAACGGGATGTTTAGCAACAAAAAACCCTTTAAGTTGTTTGGAAAATCTCAGCTAAAGCTGATTTTATGACCCTTTTAAACAATTCTCAATATGACAACTTTCTTTTTCTTTTTAACATCAATCTTGGGGCTTTTATATAAATATTTCTTGGGCTTGCTTTATGGAAAAGACTGCCATATCAAGATTCCTTTCCTTAAAGTATATTTCTTTCACATGTGGTTTAATCATACAGAAACTTTTCTCCTTAGATTTTATGGCTTCTAGCAATTCACAGGGGGACAGATAATAGGAGCGTGTGAAAGGTGTAGGTTAACTTTGTTAAATACAGCTACATAAACGTCAAGTCCCATGAAAGTGCCAAAGCCAGTTTAATTCAGTAAAAACAGAATTTGATTCTGTCACTGAATTTCAGTGAAAAATGACTGGATGAACTTTTCCTTACCATTCATAATGTTGTATCAATAAAGTGCATGAATTACAGTATAGTACAAACAGAAGCAATGGAATCCCCTCTTCCCTCAATTGTGTGACTCGATTTATTGGAATATCCACTTTATTGCAGTCCCCAAGAACAGAGCTAACAATTTGTCCAAGCTACGCCTGCAGATGAGGCCCCTTGTTGCCCTGTTGATTGACAGACTTTTGTCAGTCCTCTGAAATCCATCCAATGTGGGAAGAGCCAAGGGTACGCATGCAGAAGCAACAAAGGTGGCATGTTGCACAATAACTCAGGGTTGCAGAGCAGTGAACCGTCTGGAAAATGCTGACATTGTGTTTCTCATGGACTTGATGCATTCTTTTTTAAATGTTCATTATAATGCTATTCATTACTCTTGTTGATTGGTGAATGCCTTCTTCAATATTTTGTCCAAATGAGTGCGTCCTTCTGTGTTGTTCGGTACTATCGAGTTCGAATCCCCAACCACAGGACTCTGGATGGGTTGATCCCCAGCCGACTTCACAGTCGTTGTCTTGAAGGTCCGGTTGCAGCTGCTGCTCCTCTCTGTGGCATGGAGATCCACTGGCCTTTGCACTGACTCACTTCTTCATCACGCGCAGTGCGCTTCTCCAGAAACGGTCTTTCTCATAGCGTCCCCGAAGTACAGGCTCTCAGGAGCCTTCCGGCTGTAATTTGTTCAAGACAGATTGGTTCATTCTGGCTGTTGATGGGGTATTACTTAAAATTATTTGCCAATTATTTTGGCTTCTTTGGCTTTTCACCCCTAATCTTAGGCCTACTCGCGGTACTTGACATATTTATTTATAATGTTCCGTGCTACTCTTTCGCTTACATCGGCCTTCTCAGAGTTCTGTGACACTGTTGTCTTACGATGTCGTTTCACCACCTATTCCTGATCAGTCCCTGTTCTGGCCTTTTTTTTACTGCCCCTCCAATTTTGGTGCTCCCTATTGCTTGAAAGAGTCCTTGTGATGCTCTCTATTAAGTGTTCAACTAGTATGCACATGCTCAGTGATCTAAACCCACCATATTGTTCTATGCGAGTTACTATTGACGTTCTTCCTCAGTGCGTTCACTCAGTCCACACCGCCACCATTTCATGGCTGGGCAGTTTCAGTAGGCTCCGAAAAGGACCCTCGTATCTCCATCGTGACCACTCCCTTTCACAAGGCAGAACGATTTTTTTTCCCCTAAAGCAAATTTGTGTGACTAATTTATCTATTCCCCATACATGTGTTAAATTTTTTATAAAACACTAAGTCATTAGGTAAAAAAATATATATATAGTCCCACCTGAAGGTTTTATTTTAATGCTACATAAATATTTATATGGGCTGATTCTACGTGTCGTACTTAATTTTTATCTAAGGACACTTATAGATAAGGAGATTTCAAAAAGAGGGTGGACAATGGAAAGTTATGAAATTAAAAGTTATAAAAGTTATAAAAGTTAATGAAATTTTCTACAGACTTTTTTACGCCCCCTCGTGTTTCATGATATATTCAGTGAGATTGAAATACAGTGAACCCTCGTTTATCGCGGTTAATCGGTTCTAGACCCTACCGTGATAAATGAAATTCTGCGAAGTAGGATTCTTTATTTGTAAATCAAATATTTTCGTAGTGAGAGCATAGAGGACATGAAAAAACACCCTTTAGTCACCATTACACTCGTATTACCCAATTTATTAAACGAAAAAGGGAAAATACAGTAAAACATTTTGGACGTTACAATTATCATTTATTATTTTTATATTATTTATGGCATAAGCATGTACAGTATGAGCCAATCAGTGGCAGTAATGACAGAGCATGCGCTGTTACGCAAAAACCGCGATAGAGTGAAGCAGCAGAAGTCGAAGCGCGAAGTGGTGAGGGTTCACTGTATTAACTCCTTGACTCGTGCTTCCAACTGGATTTCTAAAAATATTGTTATCTTCATTAAGCTGTCTTTGAAGAGGTGGAGACCTGGAATCAGCTATCATTTTGATGGTGGGTATGATTTCATGAAGGGCATCTATCTCATAGCTGCTTATTTGCTAGTCCTTAGGAGTCCCCTCCATATCCAGGCACGGGAAGCGGCGTCACGGCCGTTGTTTCTTTTTCTCCTCTATCTCTGAGTGAATATGTTTGGCACATGTTATCGATTTCTGCCTGAAAGATGGAGAGCACGTGTCCTGCCATCATCTTTAAACTTAAATTGTAATCTCATGGCTCGTAGGTTGAACACAGTGAGATAGCATGCTGTTTGGGGCTCGCACCGTGTGTGTGTGCTTTATAAAAGATCCGGGGCAAACATTGCTACATCAGTTTTTATTTCTAGCATCGTTGACTAAGAAGAACAGGCCTCACAGGGACAGTTAGTCACATGGTAATAAACTCCTGGAGCTGCGTCCAGGCAGTATCCTCACCAATGTTTATTGCTTTGTGTCTGGTGGCAACATACCATTATACTGCCTTCCACAACATAGTTCAAGCAGGCTCCTCTCTTAGAGCCAATGGACATTTCTCAGTTCTGGTTGTACTCGACCTCTCTGCAACCCAGGCCCTTGCACATTTAAATAATTTCTCCACCCTTTTTCACCCATGACCTTATTCTCTACGGAGTTCTCCTCCTTCTCTTGTTTACCTTTCCTGTGGACTCCTCCTCTTTCTTCTCGATAAGGGTGGATGCTCCATAGAATCCCTTTATTCATCCTTCTCCCTCTAAACACTCTGATGAAGTAATTGGCCACTCTCAGAGTGCTCTTCAGTCCCTGAACTCCCTGCTGTTTCCTCTGCCCATATTCCTGGCTTCCATTAATATCACTGAGATCAAATTCACGGGAATTGTTGAGGATATAAAGTGGCCCGGGATGCCAAAGAAGTCCTCAAGGGAATAGAGATTGATGGCATCCATGGGTTTGATAGTTGGAATCCCTGGACACAGAGGTGCATGTCATGAAAACAAGATAGAAATGTCGAGTTGGTTCTCATGGGCCTAGTCGTCATGGTGCGGACTGTGGGAATAGATTACACTTCCAAAGGTTTTATTTAGTTAGTAGTAAAGTCAAACTGTAATATTAGACATCAGTCAGAGAAGAAAAATAATCTATAGATCCTTCACTGGTAATGGGAATTTTAAAATCCATGTATATTCATACAATGTGGGCAATGCCTGAATGAAAAGAATGAAGTGCTAGTATGGGCCACAGCAAGGTGAAACGAAAATACTGCGCTATGTGAGCGATGCCAGAAACAGAAGGCTACATAGTGCTTGATGGCAGTTTTACATGTGCAGAAAAGATGAATCTACAGAGACAAAGATCATTTGTTGCCTGAAGCTGGGTTTAAAAATTAGGATTGGTAGCAATGGATCTAAGAATACTGTGGAGTGATAGAAATGTTCCCAAAATGGTGTGAATTGTAATGGGTGAATTATTATATACATTTGCAATTTTTAAAAATTATACACACTGGTTATTATATAAAATTGGATCCTAATCAAACTAATAAAATAGTGCTAGTTATCCTTTTGCTAACAAAATAAAACACACATGAAAGGCGTTAAGAACCATTGTGAGGATGGGTAGGAACAGGCAGCTCTGCTGTACATCTGGTCGCTATGAGACGGGACAGACTGGGCAGCACCTAGCAACAGCAAAAGCGAGCGCACAAAGCTGAAAACAATCAGGAACATGAGATATGAACTCAGAGTCTCTCTCCAACTAACCATTGTGCATGCGGTTTTAAATCCTGAGATGGAAAGTTTAAAAAATTTAAATAAAAAAAGGTTTTAAAATCCCGAGTTTTAAATCTTGAGTACCCTGAGTTTTTAAATTCTTAGTATAACACTATGAGATGGTATGATCAATATTTATTCACTTTACAGATGGGGAAAATCTTTAAAATTAAGTAAATTGATTTAATTTATTTTCACAAAACTCTTAGAGGAGTTAGGATTGAACTACAAAGGGATGGATTTATAACCTATTATTTATTGTTTTTTACTTCATTTACCAAACAACCATTATATTTGAAATCACAGATATGAGTTTATCTTTGCGGGCTAATGGCAGGGTAGTGTAATTTTAAATGTGATATCCAGAAACCCAAGTAGCCTAGTCTTTCAGTAATTACTAATGAGCCAATCCAAGTGACATGCCCACCAGACTGATTAGGAAGCCTTACAGGAAATTCAAGTCAATATGTGGGAAGAGGGACATGCATGTCTCAGAGAAGTCAATTACATTTCTGTGGGTAGGAAAACAGGGAGGAGGAACCTCCCATTGGGAGACAATGCTTAACAATACTTTTATAGAACTCCAGGGGAGAAAATGACTGGTACTAAATTCCTAATTGGATACTTTTGACCTAGTTTCTATATAACACTTGGTGACCCTGGCTGTGTATTATAGAAGACTGAGATTTTTGTTCTGTTGTTGCAAGGCACATAACATCCTTCATAGCAGACACCAGAAGGGCTCCATGTGGAAATCCTGCTAAGTGAACTATACTTGACCTCAAACTCACCTGCATTAAGGCTGACACTTAATGTGAGAAGTGTCTCACATTAAACTGAGTGTGAGAAGAAGCAGATGACTGCTGTCCCAAAGGCATAGAACTAACAGATGAGGGAAGGGTTTTGATTAGAATCTATTTCCTTGAGAGTGCCCAATGGATGGTGACCTGGAACTACCATATACTTACTGTCTTAACCCCCTCCTTGCTTCACCGTGACGTGTTTTCATCTGTGAGGTGGGACTCTGCTACTGTGAATGAATATTGTTGAAAGTAGCACCCTATCACCAACTCCTATTTTTGTGTTGAATAGTGTCCGGTCACTAGTGTTTAATCTGTTCCAGTCAACAGTTCATGTGTTGATGCCCCAGGGGATGATTGATAATATCCTCTCACACGAAAGGGATAGCATCTGGATCTTCAAGGCTCATTTGCAAATGAGCAGCCATTCAAGTGAAGTGCCACCAAAGCCCTAATGGAAGAAACACATCAGCTTGTGTGATCCAAAGACTATAAATGAACAGATCCAAATTTGAGGGGTGGAATGCTATCATCACATAAATTATGGACACCTGGTTTGCTGAGGTTATAGATAAAAGTGAAGCCCCAAATCCATTTTAAAGGTCCATACATGGATGAAAGCTCTCGTGACTTCCCTCTGATCATAGTTGAGGGATGTGAATGGCTTTGTTATCAGAAAAAGAAAAATGCAAAGTCAATTATGGCAGACTTAGTTAGGGTAAACTATGCTATCTCATCATTCGATCTCTTGTTTGACCCATTTTAAAGTTGTTTCAGTTAAAAAAGAATGAAGAGGAAATATGTGTGTATTAAACCTCCAATGACTCCTCTCTGACCACACACAAAGGATGAGAATAGCATGCATAATGCAATAAAAGTGAGCTGTTGCAGGTGCAGTTAGATTAAAATTTGCATATGCTCTTCATTGTTCATCAATTTTAAATTTGTTAAAGTTTTTAATACTTTCTGATTTCAATTGAGGTTCTTATGTGTTCTACTTTTTTTGGTTGTAATTAAAAAAATGTTTTATCTGTATATGAAATCTAGTACAGGTAAATCTATAAAGATTGTAACTGGATTAATGGTTTGTTGGAAGTATAGCCAGGGAGTCTGGAGGGAAATGGGAACATAAGATGGGAAAAAGAATGAAAAAAGTTCTAAAATTGATTGTGTTGAAGATTGTACAACTTTTCTTGATGTGATTGAACTATTGAATTGTATAATGTGTGAATTATATGCCAATAAAACTGTTTCTAAAAGAGGGGGAGACAACACAAAACCCAAATGACCAAGGCTAACCCTGGATAGAGAGGTCTGAGGGGCTGGCCCCAATCCCAACTACGTGGACAGACCCCTCCACTCCCCAGAAGAATTTACTTCAGAGGACACCACTGAAGCTACAGCTCAGGGAGAGGGACGTGTATGATCAGAGCACACAGGAGTAAATGAATGTGGAGGAAGAGAGAGTGTAGCAGATCCTGGCCCACCAAGCCTTGAGGACGATATCCCTGCTCAGAGCAGCCAATGCACAGAGAGGACCATATGGCCAGTCCCACTATGAGACACACCTTCCCTCATGACCCATAGCCCTACAGGGGACAACACTGGAGGCACAGTGCAGGAATTGTGCCTGATATGACCCCACCACACTGAGGAAAATCACTAAGGGCATGCAGCAGAACAGCAAAGGGTGCAGAGCAAGGAAGTCCCGGGGGAATACCAAAAATAGACTTTGGGGTCAGGGCATGTCACCCCATCAGATTTGACCAGAAAATACTCCTAACGGTCAACAAACAGACCTTGAACTATTTGCAGGATTTTCTTTTACTTTGGTCATTGGTTTTCTGTTGTTTTGTTGCTTTGTTTTGTTTTGTCTGTCTCTTTGTTTTGTCTCTTTTGTGTGCATATTATTACTATGCAGGTCTATCTAGATAAGATAAGATAAACAATCTGGAGAAGAAAACAACAACAGGACCTACGGTTCCAAGGGGGACATGGGAGAAGGGGAGCCTGGGGAAAGGAAGTGGATTTTAATAAACCCAAGGATAAGGGAACAACAAGTGATCTATAATCAATGGCGACAAGGGTGTAGGAGGCTTGGTAGGGCTTGATCAAGGGCAATATAACTGAGAGGAATTACTGAAACCTAAATGCAGGCTGAGTATGATAGTGGGACAAGAGGAAAGTAAAAGTAAATGGAGGAAAGAACTAGGAGGCAAAGGGCATTTAGAGAGGCCTAAATACAGGCATGTACATATGTAAATATATTTTATATGACGATGGGGAAATAGATCTATGTGCATATATTTATAGGTTTAGTATTAAGGTAGGAGATGGACATTGGGCCTCTACTCAAGTACTCCCTCAATTCAAGAACAATTTGTTCTATAAAACTGGCATTCCATGATGCTCACCTTGCTGACAGGATCGCAGAAGACAAAGCAGTGCATAAGCAAATGTGGCCAAAAAAGATGATGGTGCATGGGGTCTTAAAGGCTTGAAGATAAGCAAGTGGTCATCTAGCTGAGAATCAACAAAGCCCACATGGAAGAAGCACACCAGCCTGTGTGATCATGAGGTGTCAATGGAATCAGGTATCAGGCACCAAAGAACTAAGGGGGAGTGTGGAGTGGACACCCAAAGCAAATTTGTAGGCAACTGGATATCCCCCTACAGAAGGGTCACAGGGAGGAGACGAAACAGTCAGGGTGCAGTATAGCAATGATGAAACATGCAACTTTCCTCTAGTTCTTTAATGCTTCCTCCTCCCCAATATCATGATCCCAATTCTACTTCACAAATCTGGCTAGACGAGAGGATGTACACTGGTACAGATAAGAACTGGAAACACAGGGGATCCAGGACAGACAAATCCTTCAGGACCAATAATGAGAGTAGTGATACCAGGAGGGGAAGTGAAAGGTGAGATAGAAAGGGGAAACCAATTATAAGGATCTACATATAATTCCCTCTCTAGGGGACAGACAACAGAAACGTGTGTGAAGGGAGATGTCGGACAGTGTAAGACATGACAAAATAATAATTTATATATTATCAAGGGATCATGAGGGAGGAGGTGGGAAGGGAGGGGGAAATGAGGAGCTGTTACCAAGGCCTCAAGTAGAAAGCAAATGTTTTGAGAATGACAACAAATGTGCTTGACACAATGGATGGATGTATGGATTGTGATAAGAGTTGTACGAGCCCCCAATGAAATGATTTTTTTTTTAAATCAGAAGAAAAAAAGAAGGCTAGCCATGGAGAAGTCGTTTATGAAGAGTCAGAATTTTAAAAATATGAATGTGAATAACTATTATTTACATAGTCAATTTGGCTAAGTAATTGGCTGAGTTTTCTTTAGTTGTTTACTAGTAAATAGGTCATATACTCTGTGTATATGCCCTGTCACTCAAATTGGTCTTTCTGGCCATTTAAAAAACTAATTCCCTGAACTCTCATTGCAAAGATCAGTGTAGACACTGGTTGCAAGTGAAAATAATAGTGTCAGTGCAACTAAGGACTTAGTAGATTCTGTGCTTTGCTAGTATTAACTCCTTAATATTTCGAAAAACCCTAGGAGGAAGGCTATTGTAACCTCAATTCAGATTCCATATGAGAACCGAAAATAGTGAGATGAAGTAATATGCTCAAGGAAAAACATAATAAGTAATGAAGCCAGCCATGCTTTGAACTCAGGCACTCAGACTTGGTTCTAAGTAACCACTGCACTAAGGGTATATAATCTCAAGGACTTAAATTCCATAGAGGCAGTTTCCTGATGGAAATACTTACTTAGGCATACATTTAATATTTATTGATTACCAACTCTGTTATGCTTCATGATAAGACATATTTGTGTAACTTAATATATTTTCAACTCTGTGAATTTAAAAAATTCACATGGTACATTTTAATATGGCTTTTATTTGAATTTAATATTTTAAATGGACCATTAAGGGTAATTCATACGTCTTAATTATCTCTCTTATCCCGCTATTCTCCTGTTGTTTTGGGAAAAAAATCACAATATGAAATAATGTGATATAATAATGGTCAAAATAATCATTAGAACAATTTCATCTCACTTTTTCAAATGTATGCAGAATCATGCAGTTAGAAATGTGAAAGATGTGTGAAATGAGAAAGATTCATTAGTACACCTCACTAGTATTGAATAATTCCCCATGGTATTTTCGTTAAGATGTGTTTCTGTCTAACTGCTAATGACTAGATTGAAGAAACTACAGCTGCAAGTTGGTTCTAGAGGCTAATGGACTTGGTATGAAAGATTCTAACATTTACTCTAATTTTTCACTCCTTAAGATTTCAGAGCATTATTCCTAACTATTTTCTTTCAACTTCTCAGCCTCTGCTGCCTCTTTGAATAATGCTGTTTGGGGCTCCCCATCCTTTGAGATAGGTAGTATGTCTCCCCACTATGAATTATTCCTGAATAAAGCATAGTATTTTAACATGGACTGGTCATTCTCCCATAGAGGAATAATTACACATTCTCTTTTTTTCCCTGAACTTTGGCTGTGTTATGTAGAAGTATGTCATAATATGTATCCTTAATCTGATTTAAATTTGTGAATTTTGAATCTTTGAATTACAATCTAACAGCATCAGTCATTTGCTCGTATTTCCCAATTACTCTGCTGCACAGCAAGTCTGAAAACTTTTGGTATTTTCCAGAGATATGTGCCAAAATTAAAGTACTCTTAAACAGATGCAGAATAAAATGTCTTTACAGATTTTAGAAATATGGAAGGTTGTGTGCCATGTTTCAGAAGGGGAATAATGCTTATATTATTATGTGGAAACAATGATTTCTAATGGAATAAAATAATCTGAACGTTCTACAGTGTGTCAGTCAATAGTTTATTCTATTGATTGACATGTTTTTTAACTTTTACATACAGTCTCTTCAATAGGTTAAAATTTTTCTATTTATTTTCTGTTATACTTGCCAAACTTTCAACATTAGAAATATAATACATCAAGACATGAGTCTTTCTAGGAAAAAAGCAAAACAGCTTTATCTCACAGGCCTCTTAGCCATGCTGTGATGTTATTTTGGTATACTACCACCATTTTATTTCATTGCCATAGCGGCTTGTGCTGTATATTAGAGTAAAACAAGAAAAAGAGGTTTAATATAAAGTTTGAGTATACAATGGGATACCCAAACAAAACGGAATTGTCTTTTTTCAAAGCTGTGTATTTGAATTTTTTTTTTTTACAAAACAACCTTATCACCTTCAAAGTACTCTCCATTACACTTAATACATTTGTCAAATCTGTGACTCCAGTCTTGGATGCATTTTTCAAAATGTTTGGATGCTGACAGCACCTAAGCCATTGTCTTTCTTCACCTCTGCTATGTCTTCACAGCATCGCTGCTGTCCTCTCTTGTCCCTCTTCATTCACAGAAACAAAAAGAAGTCGCATGGAGTGAGGTTAAGTGAGTAGGTGTGGGGGGCAAGAGAGGCTTCTGTTTTTTGGCAAAAACTGGTGCACTGAGATGGCTGCATGAGCAGGGGCATTGTCATGGTGGAAAAACAGTACCCTCTCTGTAACAAATCAGGTCTTTTTTGTTGCACGCTGTTATGCAATATTTTAGAACCTCTAAATAGAAGGCTTGATAACAGTCTGACCTCAGACTCATGTGAACTTCAAATGCACTATGAATAGACATTTTCATCCATTCAGGAAGCTGACAGATGTCCAGAATGAGGTTTGTCATTAATCAACATTTCACCTGTATTGAAAAAAAACAAACACTCCCACATTTGAGTTTTTACGAAAACACTGTCCCTGTAAGCTGTGTCCAACATCACAATCGTTTTGAGGCATTTTTCCTGAGAAGGAAAGAACATTTCACAGCAGCATGCTGTTTTCTTAAATCGGCCATCACAGAAAATTGGGTTCAAGCAAAATTGCTTTCACAAAAACTTCAGAGAGAAGCTTCCCAGGCAACGCCAATGGGTGCACTGACTGAGTTAGTTGCTAGATGATCGCTTAGCCAGAAACACATGCATTACAAGCGTTCTGCTCTGCGCATGCAATTCTGGTTTGTGTTTATTGGTGGGGAGAGGAGTATCCCCTCATATATGATTTTGTGAAAAAACAGGTATAGATTATAGAAAGTAATTAAATATTTTTGTCATAGAGGATACTAGCTAGTTTCCATATTCCTTGAAGCTTCAGGGTGATTATCCTTATGTCCACCCAGCGCCGTATGGAAAGTGCTTTTTTGCCACGTTTGTCACTTTCAACCTGGGATATGCATGCTGGAACAAATCTTTGATTAAAAAGGTCTCATACTGAGCTGCAGTACCGCTTCTCTTGTGCCCCTGCTGAGACTTATTGTGTAAAGGTCTGTCTTGACAGGCAGACCTATCAAATTTGGAGCTTATCTGCTATATTACTTTGATATTTCAATCTATTTTTGGATAGATTTTATACTCTGGCACTTGGTAGATTGTCTTTTCTTTGGATATTCAGTTGGTGGTTGTATTAGCATTTATTAAAATGACCTGTAGCAATTTCCACCTCAAGGTAATCCTGCTTCTTAGTGTTCTTTCTGAGTCAATCCAAAGTGTCACCTTTTAGGGCAAATGGAATATAATTGATATCTTTTAATCTCTTAGAACGCTAAAGAAATTAAATGTGCCACAGTCAGGCCAAGTCATTATAGCCATCTTTTAATAAATACTTCCCTGTTCTAATCCAGTGGTTGTAAACTTTAGTATGCATTATTATCACTTGGAAGGCTGGTTAAGACTCAGATGGGTGAGCCTCTTTCCCCAGAACGTCTTATCTAGTAGTGTGGAGAGCACCTGAAATTTTACATTTATAATAAGTTCCTAGGTAATGTTGATTCTAATAGTCCAGGGATCACACTTTTGAAAAATTATTGGATTATAGAGTATTATCTAATAATACTCGGTTTAAGACTGTTTCTGAGCCAAACACATTTTTGTCTGGCTAGACAAAACTGAAGCTACAAAGCTGGAGTCCACACTGGCGAATTTGAGAATTTGATGGCTGGCATACTTCTTCTGTAGTGGAAAATGTAATAGCTGTGGCCCAGATGGTCTCTGTTATAAATATGCCTCTCTGTTGTTATAACAGGAAGGCATCCATAGAGAATAGGTAAAATGAACGTATATTGCTGTGGTCCAATAAAACTTACTTACAAAGCAGTCAGCATTTGGCGCATGTGCCACCACTAACAAATAATCTGTGTTTCATATCGTAACCAACAACTATGTGCCCAGCTCAGAGATTAGAGCTGTTGGAACAATGTGTGAATTATAAGTCTGATTTTTCTAATGTCTTTCAAGAAATTAGAGTTTTGCATATTTTAGCCTTATCATAATTAAAAATGAAATATTTAGTTTGGGATAAATATGATGATGCTGATAAATGCTAGGAGATGAGCAGAAGCTGGGCAAAAGAAACCAAAAAGAATGTCTCAGAAGGAATAACATGAAAAGACATTTAGGGGGAACCAATGCTTTTCTAAGACAATGAGAACACCTGTGATAGTGCAAAGTTTGTGTAAGCACATCTACTCTTCACTTACTATCTTTATCCAATATTTCACATTTATGACAATAGTAGAACCCTACTGTTTGACTACTTGGTGCCTTAACAGTATGTGTCTGGCAGTAACAAACATGGACATATGCAGGAAGGATAAAGTTGATTTTGATGGTAAAAGTTGTTTGTCAGTCAGGTTGGGCCAAGATTCTCACTGGTTTGAAAGCTATGCTTTATGAAATGTGGAAAGCATATAAGGTGTAATAATCCTGATGGTGCACTGATTATGTGTTGGGTTGCCAACTGTAGAGGTCAGCGATTCAAAATCACTAACCACTCTGCAGGAGAAAGACCAGGCTTTCTGTTCTCATAAATATTTACGTTCTCAGAAACCCATAGGGGCATTTCTACACGGACCTATAGGATTGCTAAGGGTCAGAGTCAACTCCATGGCAGTGAGTTTAAATTTTGAGTTTGGTAGTGATAGAATCTGGCAACTTTTTAAAAAATGTCAGTCTGTTCCATTTTGCGATCTGATGGGACTATCCTCCATTTTTTCTGAATACGAATTTTCACATAAAGACCCACCCAATGGAACCTACCAAGATTGATAAGTGACAGGTGATGTTTAACTAACATTATTGTGCAGACTCAATTTATTGGTAAAGTGAGAAATCCTGGAAACATAGCTAATCATGCCATAGCCCTTACTTTTCAGAGGTTCATATGTGAATGAATATAGTAAAGAATCCAAAGCAAGGGACTGATATTTAGAGTAGATGATAGCTCATGGTAGATTTCCAAGGATGTTTTATTGAAAATTAAATTTATGTGATTGGCAACAGAAAATTTTTATTATGTCATGATCTATAAAATGGCTTGGAGAAAACTATTTTATGAAAAATAGGGAGTCCTCCTTTATAAACTAATGAACTGGTAGCATACAAGGAATGGTTGTTTATAATATTGATTCTACAAAATTTTGTTAAAAAAATTGTGTACATTTGCTTTGTTTTATATTTATATTCTATACAGTGCTTAAAATTTCAAAATCAGTGCACAAATATATTTGTATCAGGACACCATAACAGCTAATGGCAGTCTTCAAACAATTGTACAATTTGATCCCCCTTCTAAAATGTATGATGTTTTAAATATACTAATTAGAAAAAAAATTGCAGGCAAATAAAAATTTTTATTCCTGATATTTTATTGCTAAAATTTTGGACATGTGAGCTGGAATGAGTCTATAGTAAAAAAAATCTAATTTGACTGGTAGTAGATATTAGTGTGAATTTTTGAATGAGATAAACTTTCTTCTATTTCAGGTACTCTGTTTTCAGATAAAAGCTGAAATATACATGAGAAACAAATTCACACAGGTTAAGATCCTGAGAAAAGCACATCTTGAATAATACATTTCAATAAAAGAAACTAGCATTTATTTTATTTAGTAAATAGAATCTTAAATCTGAATTAGAAAGCGCAAACATTGGCCAAAGGGATTATGATTGACAAGTTGACATGTGACTTTCCAGCTACTTACCTCGTCTACCAAGTTTTATTTTTAATCAGATGCAAGGGTATAGATGGCACCAGACCATTTCTATCTAGGTATATGCAGCAAGGAACGTTGGGAAGAAAGTAACATATGAGTTAGCATTTACTGTGATTTGTAGCTTGAAGGTATAATCTCTCTGAACATGCCCAAAGTCTTTGTTGCTCAGTGCCAGTAGAAGCCAATAATCTACTAAGAATTTAATGCAAAACCCTGCCCATGAATAAACTCTTATGGCGCTTTCAAATAAGTGTTGAGAATTGAATAGTGATATTATTCCATATTCCTTCCCTGGCCTCAAATTTTATATTCTTTGAGATCCTGAACTGTGTGTGCATGCATATAAACATTATAGCACATTGTTTTTCCATTTAGGCCAAGCATTATGGATACTTGAGATTTTGAAATAAGAGATACAATTAGGAGAGCAAACAGAAAATAAAAAATAACAGAGGCACCGACGTTCTTTTTCCCTAGTAGCAAGCTTGAACAAAATACCAAGATCTCCGACAGTAGAAAATCAGCTTATTGTGGAGGAGGAAAGCAAAGCTATCTACTCCTGCAAAGAATTAGTCTTAGACCCCGTGAGGGGTGATAATACTCCTGTAGAATTGATATGAGTTTGAATTGAATCAATAGCAATGGATTTCAGCTTGGTTTGTTGTTAAGTCCTTCCCTCTATTTTTCTCTGAATTTTGAGATTGTTAAACTTTACAGTTTAATAGAGAGAAATAAAGATATGTACCTCCCTTTGTCAGTTTGTCACTTGGAGGTTGCTGGAAGCGATGACACTGGCATTTCAAATACCAGCAGGGTCACCCAGAATGAAGAGGTTTCAGTATAGCTTCCAGATGAAGGGTAGACAATTCATTTAAGTAATATACTTTGCTTGTCTTATCAAGCTAAAAGAGCTGAAGAAAAAAATTCATGCTTTGAATTGCAATATTAAAAGATTCTATGGGCAAAATGTTGAATGATGCAGGAAGCATCAAAAGAGGATAGAAGGAATATACAAAGTAATTTTTTTAAAAGAACTAGTGGATATTCACTATTTCAAGAAGAAGCATAGGAGCAAGAACCCATTGTTCTGAAGGAAGATGTGGAAGTTCAGCTGAAGGCATTAGCCACAAGCAAGGTTTCAAGTATTGATGAATACAAATTGAAGTGTTTCAGTGAACTTATGAAGCACGGAACCACTCACTTATCAATGTCAATATTTTTTGATGACAGGTATCTGGCCAACTCTCGGGAGGAGATTTATATCTGTACCCATTTCCAAAAAGGTGGTCATTAAAATGAAAATTACAGAACAAAGTCGTTAAAGTCACATGAAAGCAAAATTTTGCTGAAGATCATCCAACAACAATTGAAGTACATTGACAGGGAGTTGCCAGAGGTCCATGCTGGTTTCAGAAGAAGACATGGAACAAGAGATATCATTGCTGATTTCAGGTGCATCTTGGCTGAAACAGAGAATATTAGAAAAATGATTACTCATGTTTTATTGGCTAGGCAAATACATTTCATTGCGTGGACCATAATAAATGTTGGATAGCCTGCATGTTGAATCTTTACCTGGATCAAGAAGCAGTCACTCAAACAGAACAGGGGTATTTTCATGGTTTAAAATCAGGAAAAGGGTGTGTTAGGATTGTATCCTTTCATCATACATATTTAATGAGCGTTGCTGTGCAAATAATCAGAGAAGGTGGATTATATAAAGCGGAACATGGACTAAAGATTGGAGGGAGGTTAATAATAGCCTGAGATATGCAGACAATACAACGCTGATGGCTGAAAGTAAGGACTTGAAGCACTTGCCGATGAAGATGAAGGACTGTAGCCTTCAACAGAGATTGCAACTTAATACAGAGAAAACCCAAATCCTCACAACAGGACCAATAGTTAACATCATGATAAATGGAGAAAAGATTGACATTGTAAAGGATTTCATTTTACCAGGATCCATTTGCACATTCAATGGTCATGGAAGCAGCAGTCAGTAGATCAGATGATGCATTGCCGTAGGTACATCTGCTGCTCAAGACCTCTTTAAAGGGTTAAAGAGCAAGGATGTAATTTTGAGAACAAAAGTATGACTGACTCAGCCATGGTAATCAGAATTGTCTCACATCCATGTGGAAGTGGACATTGAAGAAGGAAGACAAAAGAAGAATAATCCATGTGAATCGCGGTGCTGGGGAAGAATACTAAAAGTAAGCACAAATTGACAAAAGAACTAATTAATCTATCTTGGAAGAGGTACAGTCAGAATCCTCCGTTGAAACAAGATGGTGACATTTCATCTCACATATTTTGGACAGCTGTCCGAAGAGAATAGTGCCTGGCAAGGGACATCTGTGTGGTCATGCAGCATTGCAGCAAAATAGAGGAAGACACTCGACAAGGTGGATCGAAACAATGGCTGCAATGAGAGGTACACCGAGCTATAATTATGAGGGTGAAGGACTGGGTGGCATTTTTTCTGTTGTCCATAGGGTCACCCTGAGTTGGAACAGACTTGATGGTACCCAACAACACAGACATGTTGCATTATAGTTCGTATTATTAGTAAAGTAATGCAGCATGAAGATTCAGCTACTCTGATGACTTGCTCAGCATATAGATTGAACAAGTATAATAGGCTACAACCCTGACTCACACCTTTCCTGATTTTAAACCATGCAGTATTCCCTTGTTCTATTCACCTATCGATCCATGTACAAGTTCTGAATGAACACAATGAAGTGTTTATTCGTTACCAATCTTGTCAAGGTTATACTGAGTTTATTATAGTCCACATGGTCAAATGCCTTTGCACAGGCCTTGAAACACAAGTAAACACCTTTCTGGTATTTTCTGCTATCAACTAATAGCCATCTGACATTATCAGTGATATACCTTGTTCCACATTCTTTAATGAATCCTGCTGTAACTTCCAGAAGTTCCCTGTCAATGTACTGCTGCAAGCTTTGTTGGATGATCTTAAGCAAAAAATTACTGGTGTATCAGTGATATCATTCTATAGTTTAAGCATTTTGTTGGTTCATCTTTATTAGAATGGGCATGAATATAGATCATTTTTAGTCATCTGGTCAGGTAGCTGTCTGCCTAATTTCCTGGCATAGTGGGTGCTTCCAGCGCTTCTTTAGCTTTCTGAAATATTTCCGTGGCTCTTCCATCAATTCCTGGTGTCTTGTTTTTGGCTAATGCATTCAGTGTAGTTTGAACTTCTTCCTTCAGAACCACTAGTTCTTGTTCATACACTACCTTCTGAAATGGTGGACTGTCAACTAGTTCTTTTTGGTAGAGTGACAATTATTCTTTCCATCTTCTCTTGATGGTTCCTGCATCATTCAATATTTTAGCTACAGAACCTTTCAAAATTGTAATTCAAACAGAGAAGCTGGATTATATGAAGAATGTGCTGCATCAGGATTCGAATCAAGCTTATAAACAACCATTGGTATGAACAACCTTGCTTGCTGAAAGTGAGGAATAATTGAAGCACTTGCTGATGAAGATCGAGTTGTAGCCTTCCCTGTGGATGACAACTCAATGTAAGGAAGACCAGAATCCCCACAACTGGACCAATAGGTAACATCATGATAAATGGAGAAAAGGGTGAAGTTGTCAAGGATTTTGTCTTACTTGGATCCACAATCAATTATCTTGGAAGCAGCAATCAGGAGATCAAAAGACATTGAATTAGGTAAATTTGCTGCACAACCTCTTTAGAGCATTGAAGAGCAAGGATGTTACCTTGAGGACTAAAGTGGGCGTGACCCAAGCCATGGTAGTCTCCACTGCATCATATGCACGTGACAGTTGGATACTGAATAAGGAAAGCTGTAGAAGAATTGATACATTTGAATTGTGGTTCTGAAGAATACTGAAAATAGAATGGATTGTTAAAAGTACATACTAGTCTGTATTGGAAAGAAGGATGGCAAGACTTCATCTTACATACTTTGGACATATGTTCATGAGAAGCTAGTCCCTGAAGATTGCCATCATGTCTGCTAAGTGGAGGGGTGGAAAAAAAGAAGGCCCTTGATGGATTGACTCAGTGGTTGCATCAATGGGTTCAGACATAGGAATCATTCTGAGGATGGCTCAGGACTGTGCAGTATTTTGTTCTTTTGTGCATAGGGTTGCTATGGGTCAGATCCGATTCAATGGTACCTGTGTTAGTCCGGGTAGACTAGAGAAACAAATTCAGAGACACTCATGTGTATAAGAAAGAGCTTTATATAAAGAGTAATTGTCCAGATCAAGTCCATGAGTCTGTTATTAGCCCATATGTCTGATACCCATTTATAGATCCCTCTTCTGACTCATGAAACATATGCAAGGATGCCAAGTGCAGAAGATCACAGGCCAGTGGGTGGGAAGTCTCATGGATTTGGTGGCATTGTAAGCATCTCAGCACTGGAAGGGGTCTCCATGTTGTTCCTCCAGCTCAGGGCACTAGCATAGTTCCATGTGTCTCGTCAGCTGCAGTGTCTCCCAGGGAGTGAGCCAAGAGAGAGTGTGTCTTCTGCCACCAAGGAGGAATACAGGAGTTCCCAGAATTCCCAGGAGAAGGCCACGCCCACCCAGAGGCCTCCTTGCCTATTCCTGATTGACAGGCTAGAATCCACACCTATATTCTTAATCCTCAAATTGATACCAGATGATGTAACTACCAGAGCACCTAACAACAACAGCATGAAATATTGTCATTTAATATTACAATATGAAATACATGTATCAAAGCCCATCATTAGAAAAAATATGACATATAATTAGGGAAGACTGTCACATCCTAAAAAACAAGACAGTATAAAACTATTATTAAAAACGTAGACATGTCACTTTGAAGACATGTCACATATCCAAGTCATGATATTTTCTATCACTTCATATGCATCTGAAATCTAGATATTGAAAAAGGAAGAACAAATAATAATTGATATATATTGGAATTGTGGTGTTGATGAAGATTTTTGACTATGCCTGTGAACTTCTAGAAAAAACACAAATATGTCATGGGAGAAGTACAGACAGGATGCTCCTTAGAAATGAGGACGGTGAGACTTTATTTCATGTATTTTGGACAGGTTATCAGGATAGACTTGTTCTTAGGGAAGGATGTTATGCTTAGTTTCCATCCATCATAGGAAGAACCTCAGCACAATGGTCATTCATTGTGGCGGTAGCAAAAGACACAAGCACAGTAATTATTGTAAGAATGTCGCAGGATTGGGTAGTGTTTCCTTCTGTGGGACACAGAAGTGCTCTAAGTCTGAACCCAAACAATACCTAACAATAGTATATATTGAAATACTCTTGATTGGGGTTAAAAGGTTAAACATTTGACTGGAAACTTGAAGGATGATGATTTAAACTCACACAGAGGGTGCTTGGAAGAAAAGTCTATCCTCCTTCAATGCAAGAACACTTTGTTCTATTAAGTTGGCACTCCACAATGCTCACCTTCCTGACACGATCACTGAAGACAAATGTGTGCATAAGCAAAGTTGGTGAAGAAAGCTGATGGTGCCCGGCTACCAAAAGATATAGTGTCTGGGGTCTTAAAGACTTATAAGTAAACAAACGGCCATCTAGCTCAGAAGCAACAAAGCCCACATGGAAGAAGCACACCAACCTGTGTGATCATGAGGTGTCGAAGGGATAAGGTATGAGGCATCAAAGAACAAAAAATAATATCATTGTGAAGGAGGGGGAGTGCAGATTGGGGACCCAAAGCCCTCCTCTAGGCAACTGGACATACCCTCACGGAAGGGTCGTGGGGAGGAGACAAGCCAGTCAAGGTGTATTGTAGCAACTATGAAACACACAATTTTCCTCTAGTTCTTAAATGCTTCCTCCCCCACCTCTCCCCACAACTATCATGATCACAATTCTACCTTACAAATCTGGCTAGAGCAGAGGATGTACACTGGTACAGATAGGAACTGGAAACACAGGGAATCTAGGACAGATGGGCCTTTCAGGACCAGTGGTGAGAGTGGCAATACTGGGAGGGTGGAGGGAAGGTGGGGTATAAATGAGGAGCTGATTATAAGGATCTACATATAACCTCATCCCTGGGGGATGGACAAGAGAAAAGTGGGTGAAGGGAGACATCAGACAGTGTGAGATATGACAAAATAATTATTTATAAATTATCAAGGGTTCATGAGGGAGAGGGGAGCTGGGAGGGAGGGCAAAAAATGAGGAGCTGCTACCAAGGACTCAAGTAGAAAGCAAATGTTTTGAGAATGGTGAGGGCATTATGATAAGAGTTGTATATGCCCCCAATAAAATAATTTAAAAAGACCAGTCTGACTCTTCTATAGCACATGGAATCACCATGATTCATAATCAGTATGATGGTGACCACTACTTATACCTTTAGTATGTGTTTGACACATGCTAGTCTCATTAAACACAGTGTATCTGATCCTCACCAAGAGTTTTTGTTAATCCTATTTTTAGAAGGAAGAAATTGAGATTCGAGGAATTAGGTAAACTACTCCAGACCACAATTTTTTTTTAATAGAACAACAGGATTACAGTTCTAGTTATACATTTTAATCTACACATCTCTTTGTCTGCCCAAACTTCTGCCTTCAAAATGTTAAGGAACTTTTTATCTGGTTAGTTTATTTACTACTTAGTTTTTCATTATGTTTATTGCATGTATAAATTAAGATTGCCATGTATTTTTGCTCAAAGCTTGTGTATGATTACATATACTTCATTTTTTATATATGGTACTCTCTTTTAAAATAAGTATTTATATGCTTGATTTTCTATAAGTAATGGAGAATTTCAATTTACTTACAATAAATAATAAACAAACATACAAAAAACTGGAAGTGTTAAATTAAATAGGAGCATTAATTAAAGTCTAACAACCAACATGCAGCTCCAAATTTAAACTGATCACTCTCATTTTGTTTTTTTTAAATTTATGACCAGGAAATGAACTTTGATAGTTAACACCTGGATGAACATCCTTGGGTTCAGGTTGTTCATCTCCTGGAACCTGCAAAGACCCTCTGGGTGCACTAGGATTAGTCAATTGAAGTAAGACCTAATTTCTTTAATTAGAATATAAAATTTTTATTCTCGAATCAACATTTAGTAAATGACTTGGCATATCTCTGTAGTATGACAATAACTACTCATTTTGAAAACAACTAGGAATGCAAGCAATATTCTGTGGCAAAATCTTATGTATTCTAATTTCTACTTTTTAAAAAATCATTTTATTAGGGGATCATACAACTATTATCAAAATCCATACATACATCAATTGTGTAAAGCACATTTGTACATGCATTGCCTTCATTATTCTCAAAACATTTGCTCTCCACTTAAGCCCCTGGCATCAGCTCCTCATTTTCCCCTCCCTCCCCGCTCCACCCTCCCTTATGAACCCTTGATAATTTATAAATTATTTTGTCGTATCTTCCCCTGTCTGACGTCTCGCTTCACCCACTTCTCTGTTCTCAGTCCCCCAGGGAGGAGGTTATATGTAGATCCTTGTAATCAGTTCCCCCTTTCAACCCACCCTCTCTGTATCTCCACTCTCACCACTGGTCCTAAAGGTATCATCCACCCTGGATTCCCTGTGTTTCCAGTTCCTATCTGTACCAGTGTACATGATCTGGTCTAGCCAGATTTGTAAG
>NW_022108124.1:9907516-9909932 GCF_000313985.2 Echinops telfairi | reverse complement strand
CCTGGATTCCCTGTGTTTCCAGTTCCTATCTGTACCAGTGTACATCATCTGGTCTAGCCAGATTTGTAAGTTATAATTGGGATCATGATAGTGGGTGGGGAGGAAGCCTTTAGGAACTAGAGGAAAGTTGTATGTTTCATCGTTGCTACATCGCTCCCTGACTGGCTAGTCTCCTCCCTGAGACCCTTCTGTAAGAGGATGTCCAGTGAACTACAAATGGGCTTTGGGTCTCCACTCCACACTCCCCCTTCATGTACAGTGATATGATTTTTTGTTCTGATCATGCCTGATACCTGATCCCTTCACCATTTCTTCTCTTTTTATTCCATTCACATGAACCCACTTTGTTTGCATATTCTTCTCACTGCCATTGAGTCAATGCTGACCTGATAGGAAAGGGTAAAACTGCCTCTGTGAGATTCTGAGACTAATTCACTGAGTGTGAGAGAGAGAGAGATCTAGAAAATGACACACAGTTATAGAAATGATCATTTCTAAGTCTTGTTAAGTTTCAAGTTTATGAGTCAGCTCTTAAAGTGGAGGCATTTCCTGACTGGCTTGATGAATTCAGAACAACAGGAAGTCCACAGGTGGCTGCAGAGGCAAATGAAACCAGCATTATCAGGTCAGGCTCATGACTGCAAAGGCCAAACTAGCAGTTTGGATTGCAGGCTGCTGCTGATTCCCAGGATCAGCAGGCAATATGGCTGTTGGCTCAAGTTCAAAGAACCTAAGGTCAATGAGCCACGGGCAAAATCCAGGCCCAGCAACGAGTACAAGGTTCAGTTATGATGGAAGCAGGCCTGAGGATACTTCCTTTCCATTCTCTCAAGAGTGTGACCTACTTCCTTTCCATTCTCTCAGGAATGTGGCCTGTGTGTGTTGCTTTCCATGCTAATCTTCCTACAAGTAGTTGCTTTTGGCAGATCCCATTATGAAGTTGGCCACCCAGGGTTAGATCACATCATAAGTGGTTACCAGGTTTTCACTGTCAAACCAGTGAGAAATACTGACCCATCCAACTAGATAAAAAACCTTATTATCACACTTGATCACAAAGGAGCTTGATAACCCAGAGGTTAAATGCTCACCTGCCAACAGCATTTACAGTTCAATCCCAAAACCAAACTCACTGCCAATGAGTTGATCCGGACTCACAGCAACCCCTTGTGGGTCTCCAGGACGAACTCTTTACAGGAGTGGAAAACTTCATCATTCTCCTGTGGAGCTGCTCAAGGTTTTGAAACTACCAGCTACTTTATGGTGAGAAGATGTGTTATCTTCCTTCCATTGAGATTTCCAGGCTTAGAAATCCAATGTGGTAGTTCTACTCTGTCCTAGAGAGAGGCTATATGAATGTAACTTGAAATAATGATATTTCACTTTATTCAGAGTTGTCCACTGATGTCCTTCAAAAGTGATAATAATGAAACTTGTTCCATAAGACAATGACTTTGCCTTATTAATTTATCCAAAGTTTTATAGCTTTACACAAGTAACACATGCATAAGTCTTTTGCCAACTACCCCCAAAGGTCTTTTCATATGCATGCTATGTTAATGTTTTACATTGTTGTCTAAAAAAACCAAAAGCTTAGCCAGTTTAGAAAATACCTGAGGGAGAGTGCATGGTTGGCCAAAATATATAATGTGTGTTTGTCATTTGCATAAAATATTTTCTGTTGACCTTTGAAAACATACCTCTATTCTTGACTATTTACCACAGGCGGACTATAAACTTTTATTTGGGCATTAGCTTTAAAAGGTATGCCCTAAAGGGTATTTTATAATTCTCTGTAGGACTCACCTATGTGTGTGGTTGAAATGCTTTTTCTATCAAGGTTCAAATGCCATTTGAGGCTTACTATATAGAAGACTTCACTGAGGTTAGATGATGTAAAGGTACAAGTTAGAGCACATAACACAAGTCAGGATGCCTGAGCAGATACCTGGGACCACCAGCATACTTTTAGAGGCCAGGTGAACCATTTGATCTATGTGAGTATTCCTTCGCTTTGAAAATGAAGGGTTAAGCTTAAATGACTGAAACATAATAAATCCACTTGTCCTGAAAGGTTGGACAAATAATATTAAAAAGATGACATCATTAAGTGTGAGGCCGGAGGGGGTGCTAAGTCTGTGTGAAAAGAGGCAGTGTCCATTCTAGGCAGCCTGTGTGATCATGAGGTGTTGATGGCAATAGGTATCAGAAATTTAAAAACAAGCAACCAAATTGACGTGAAGGAGTGCAGACAAAGTGGAAACCCAAAACCCATCTGTAAGATCTTTGGATAGTCCCTCACAGAAGGGCCATATGGAAGGGACTACATATCCAGGGGCCAGTAGTCTTTAAGAAACACATAACTATCTTCTAGCTCTTTAATTTTCTCCCCTTTACTATTTTTTTTTTTTTTTTT
>NW_022108124.1:9894276-9905599 GCF_000313985.2 Echinops telfairi | reverse complement strand
TTTGGCCTAGTGGGTCAGGATGTGGTCCAGTCTCTCCTCCTCCCCCGTCATCTGTTCCTGTGTGCTCTGGTCAGATATATCCTTCTCCCGAAGCTGCAGATTCAGTGCCATCGTTTGAGATACACTCTTCTTAGGGCAGCTCCCCTTTACTATTATGGTCTTAGTTTTACCCCATTAATCTTGTTAGGCCGGTGAGTGTTCATTTGTATAATTAATACTGTCCTATGCATGAAATCCAAGATAGATAAACCCTTCAAAAATAGAAATGAAAGCAATGATTCCCTGAGGGTATGGGACAAAAGGAGGGAGATGGGGGGAAGGGGAAGTAGATAGCAATGATGACTGTATAACCCCATTAGAGGGGAATGAATAACAGAATTGTAGGTGAACAGATACATTGGATGGTGTAAGCTACTGCAAAAATAATTAGATGATAGATGGGTAGATGATAGATAATATATAATATAATAATGGGTTTCTGGCAGGTGAGGGAGGTAGGGAATAAAAGGGAGTCGATATCAAAGAGTTAAAAAAGAAAGAACATGTTTGGAAAATGATGGTGGCAGCAATTCTACAATGATGCACGATCTAATTGAATTATGGATTGCTACAATATGTGTAAGAGCTCCCAGTAAAATGATTAGGAGAAGAAGAAGGAGACAAAGAAGAAGAATTAAAGATGAATTAACTATTTTAAAGGCAGGCAAAGAAATACGTTGTGCGTGAGTTGTGGGGGTAGAGTGGAGGCAGAGGTGTGGTGGTGCCTTGAATGCAGTGATTGGGTTGAACAGAGTCACTTCTCTAACGCAACTCGAGATGGACCTTGTGCTTGGTTTCCTTCTAACTCAACATGACATGGACGTTGTGCTTGGTTTCCTTCTAATTCAACACGAGATGGACCTTGTGTTTGGTTTCCTTCTAACAACACGAATGGACTTTGTGCTTGGTAAAATAGAGGGGCGGCTAAAATGACGAAAGGCGGCTAAAATGACGAGATGGACTCACACAGTGGTTGCGACTCTGAGATCAAGCAGAGGAACGATTGTGAGGATGGCACAGGGCTGGGCAGGTTTTGTTACCTTGTATATTCAAATTCTGTGTTTGCATGACTTTTTTACTACATCATCAGCTTAATGTTTTTATGAGTATTATTATTTTATTTATTGACATGGAATGAAAATTTGAGTCTAGGACAGTGAGCTAAGGATAAAACCTAGCCAGAAAATAGTGGTTAATAGCGTATCTCGTAACATATGTTTTCACTGAATAGCACGTGAATAACCAAGGAAAGCTAGACCCGTTACTGGGGATTATTCTATGATTCTTTAAGAAGTACTTGGATGCAATGATTTCTTTACGTTAGTGTTTAACTAATAATTTTGTACAGTCTTGTTTTATATGGAAACAAATTATATTTCTAGCTTCAATAAGTATTTTCTCCTGGCATGGGGGCATGCTTCAAAAAGTTCGTGGAAAAACTATCATTTAATTCCATTTTCCAGTAAATGTTGGAATACTCCTTTGTGTCTCCCTAGCTCCATCAGTTAGGGTCTTATGTTCATCTTTCCTTATTTATTTTGTTTTAGCACTTTTTTTTTAATTAAAAGATCATTTTACTGGGGACTCTTACAACTCTTGTTACAATTCATACACGAATTGCATCTCACATGTTTGTATATATGTTGCCTTCATTCTTGTTTTAGACATTCTATTGAGCCATTGGTATCAGCTCCTCTTTTTCCCCTCTCTTCCCCCACCCGCCTTCATAACCCCTTGATAGATGATAAATTATTATTATTTTCATATCGTACACCAGCTGCTGTCTCCCTTCCCCCATGTTTTCTGTTGTTCTTCCCCCTGGAGAGGGGTGTGTGGTTATGTGCCCATCCTTGTGATCGGTTCCCCCTATCTCCCTTCGTCTCCCCGCCCCCTTCCCCGTCCCCTTCCGGTAGTACTGTTCCCACTCTTGCTCCTGGATTCCGTGTGTCGTGAGCCCCGTCTCTTTTCTGTACCTGTGTCCATGCTCCCGTCTACTCTGAATTGGGAAGCAACACTGGGGTCATGATGGCAGGGGATGAGGAAGCCTCAAGGAACCAGAGGAATATTGTGTGTTTTAGCACTTTTTATTGCCATTTAAGCCTTTACTTCAGCCAAGGGAATATATCATTCAAATATAGTATTTAAGAGTCTTTACTTTAGCTGGTAGTAGTTAACTACTTACCGTATATGAGCTTATGTATAACAGAATGAACCTAAGGAACCTGTCCCTGCACCATCTTTAGAGTTGATGATATGTGATCCTGCAGCCGTATTGTTATGATTTTGAGTGCTGTTCTCCATCGCTTTGATAGCCAAATTGCATCTGAAGAACTCACTTCTTACTGCTCAACTGATCAGGACTGGCTGTGTTTGTTCTTTTACTGCCCTGTTGCTTCTACATCAGCCTACAGCGTCGTTTCTGTTTTGTAAACATGCATCTTCTGAAGCAATACATATACATGTATTGCTGAAAATAAGAAATAACAGAATAAAGTTATACAGTGATATGCCCTCATGGTGCTAAGTCATGTACTAATCTTGGTTTTATAAAAGTATTTTACAAAAAAAAAAATTGAAAAGTCTCTTTATTCTCTTAAGAAAACAATGAATGTGTGTATTTTTGTGTGTTAAAGCATTGTAACATATAACACATGTGGATGAAGTAGACATTTAAGCAAAGCACTGAATTGTTTATTCACATCCTAGAATTAAAGGATTAATGGCAGGGATGTCAATCTTGTTACTTAGCTCACTGATTCTCAACATGAGTATCAGAAATGTAAGTTTCTATACTGAGGTATTTAATGTCCACCTTTCTTGTATGTACAACTCATCCTTGGTCCTGAACTAAGACCCCTTGGCCTTGAATTCCTTTCATGTTCGGAAAGATGCTCTGAGAACCACTTAACATAAGTTCACCTTTAGCATGTGACATTTATTAGTCATGGCTTTAGAGTGAAGTGCTTCATTAAAATCCAAGTGCCATTGTTTTTAATAACCCATAAGAATGGGCATGAATTAAATTTTACAACAAAAGATATGACAATGGATTTAAAAATACTGCAGCTCTTGTATGGTACGGCAGTTGTTTGAAAAATTTTATAAAATATCCTTATTATCAAAATCTAATTTAAAGTTTAATGATGCAGTAAAGTTGGGATGTTCACCAAGAAACCAGAATAATAACAGTAAAATTTTAGTCATAGCTTTGTACAATCTAACCAAAATTTTCTGGTCAATTAGATTTGATTGTGTGAAACAGTGACAAACTACAAAAGTAATTAGAAATCACTTGTTAGTGAGTGGCTGGCTGCTGAGTCTAGTTAAAGGCACTTTATGCTACCCCTTCCTGGGACTTTTTAAAGCAGAATAAATGGACCTACCACACTTTTTTATTTTGCTGGAGAAGATCCTCACTAAACTGTTTAATAAATGTGATTAGTCTCAGAATTTACTCTCTGTTTATTTTCCTTATGAGGCAGGCTTTGCTTAGGGTGCCAGTCTAATAAAATAATTAGGACAGTTAAATGACCAAACAGGAGCTATTCACTGGGAGATAAAACCTGGAATGATCAACATTCTTGTATAGGTTTTTAAATACACTTAAAGTCATTGTATTGGCATATAACCCATATTATGCAATTCAATAGTTCAATCATATTAAGAAGAGAGGTTCAATCATCTCTACAATCCGTTTTAGAACATTTCCCTCTTTCAAATACTCATTGTTATTAGCTCCCCATTTCCTCCTAACATCCCGTGCCATGGCCTAGGCAATTATTAACCCAGTTACTATCTCGATAGATTCACTTATCCAGGGTTTATTTCATATAGGGAAAATCATACAGAACAAAACAGCAATGCCAAAATAATATAGAGAAAAACCTTGATTGAAAAGAAAGCAAAAAAAGATTAAAAACAGAAATGACTTTAAAATAGGTCAATAGGGAGATCAAATCATAAAATGTAACATTTTTAACCTAACTGCCTTGGCCATAATTGACTTACAATGTTCTCTGTCTGATAGATCCAAACCCAACTAAAGTTCACTGCCATCGTGTGATTGCCTGCCTACTCATAGGGAACCTTTAGGACAGGGTAGAATGGCCCTTGTGAGTTTCTGAGCCCATGACTATTGGGGTAGAAAGGCGGATCTTTCTCCTGCTGACCTTGCAGTTAGCAGCCCAACGTTTAACCAGCAAGCTCCTGTGTGAAAGATGAGACAATTTGTATTCTTTTTCATTTGCATTCCATTTAAAGAAACGAAACCAGCCCCTGTCAAGTCATGTATGACTCCTGGCTACCGCATGTGTGTCAGAGAGGTGCTCTCCACTGGATGCTCAAGAGCTGGTTTTTCAGAAGTAAATTTCCCAACCTTTCTTCCTATGCATCTCCGGAGGAACCCAATTCATGATCCACAGAAATTCCTCAGGCTCTTCTGTGGTTGGATATAGTTTGATTCCCAACCTCCTCTATTGCAGAGTAGACCTCGGCTCTATAGGATTTTCTTGGCTGTGATGGTGCTGCTGGGTGAGTGAGAACCGCCAACTTTTGCCATTAGTAGTCACGCACCGACTCTCTGTGCCGCCCAAGAATGAGCACCTAGCCATGCCATCTTGTCAGTTTCTGGTCGGGAAGAGAAACTGCTCTATAGATTTGGTCTTGCTTTGTTTACTGTAAGTAGTCCGGAGATCAAATGATACATTGGATTGGGTCAATCTGCAGCACAACACCTCTTGAAAATGTTGAAAAACAAGGAGAATCATTTGAGGACTAAGGTGTGCCTGACCCAAGGTACGGTATTTCCAGCCATCTCCTATGCATGTGAAGGTTGGACAGCATAAGGAAGAGCGAAGAATTGAATTACGGTGCTGGAGAAGAATATGGAAAGTCCCACGGACTGACAAAAATATCTTGGACGAAGTACAGCCAGGATGTTCCTTAGAGACAAGGATGGGGAGACGTGGTCTCGCACACTTTGGACACGTGTTGCCAGGAGAAAGTAGTCCCCGGAGAAGGACATCTTGACACAGTGGGGTTGTGAAAAAGAGCAAGACCTTCGACAAGGCGGATGGACACAGCAGCTGCATCGATGTGCTCAAACATAAGAGAAATTGTGGGGATGGCGCACGACAAGGGTCAAAACACTCTAGGCCGCCTACTGACAGCAAGATTTATGCAAACCTCTGCACCGAAGGGTAAGTTTGAATTTTGAGCCTTCAGATTAATAGCTGATCACAAACTGCTTTCGTTACTCAGATTCCTTTAACTAATGCACAATAGTTTTAAATTCTCTGGACACCATAAATATTAAAATATTATTGCTATTCTATATAGCAATCATTTTTGCATGACTGGAATAGGGCATTAAACCTGGAATTATAAAATTTTATAAAAGTTTCTTAAATAAACTGTTTATGCTTTAAGAATGCTATTTCCTGTATAAAGGTAAATAGGAAACTTTCTTTCTAAAGTAGAAAATGAATTAAGAACACTCAGCTGGGTAATAAAAAAAGTAAACCATGAAGAACTAAATCACATTTTGAAGAGAAAGACCCTAATTTTTTAAATGTTTTTCGATTTTATATAGATTATTAATTGCTAGGTAAACCAGGCCTGACTTCATAGTTTTTAAAAGCTTTTTCCATGTAGCCTTTGATATAAATTTCAAAGATAGAAACTTTTATCCATATTAATCCATTTGGAAGCAATTAATTTATTACTTCATGCTGAAAAATTATCTTTACACAAGTGGCCTTACTTTCTTATATAATTGAAATAAATTTATAATATTTCCTTGAAATTTTTACATATAATCTGTTATTTATATGGTAAACTCTCTAGATTATTGTGTGTTCAAAGTGATTTTATTGTCCTCGAAACATCTTTTTTAACTTATATATTTGTTTTTACAAGAGAACTATTTCTACAATTGATTTTTTTTAGTGTAATGGATACCTTTTAAATAAAAATTGTGTGCTGCCGAGTACATATTATTATATGTATATATATCCACAATATATAGCATATTAATATTTTTAATGATTCAAAATTTAAAGAAAAATCCATTCAATTAATATGTATTCTGAACCTATTTTGTACCAGACACTGGAAAAAACTCAGGGGAAAGATAAGCACATTAAAAGCATTTGCCTCAGAATGTCACTGTTTAGTGAGAATACATATAATTACATTATAATGTGATATTATAGTAATATAAGCTTATCAAATAGAACAATGGGAGAATAGCATTTTGTAAATTCCATAGGCTGTATCTATTTCCAACCCAGAAAAATCTCGTCGTCAAGGCCAAACAGAATCACCAACATTTCGAGTGCCATCCTGTAAAACCCCATGCTAAAGAAGGCATGTGTAAGATACATAAAAACACCAAACGAAGCCCACTGTCAGCAAATCAATTCCAATTCATGGCGCCCTTATATAAGGTTTCCAAGACGTCAAATCTTTAAGGGATCAACATCCTTCTCTTTCTCCCTGCGATTTATAATATGGGATTCATATCCAGTATATTTTGCAAGAAGTTCTGGTTATGCAATTAGTTGAGCATTCAGTTGTTGACTGTTAGATTGCCAGTTCAAATATACCATATTGCAGAAGAAAGACCAGACTGCCTGCTCTTTAATATTATATGTGATATATTATCTCTTAAAATAAAAATACCAGATCCACGGAATGGAATTCCCATTGAGTTGATTCCAACTCATAGTGAACTATATTTTTTAGCTTTGGATATAACACAATGTGTGATATGTGATATATGATAAGCCAAAAAATCACTCACTGCTATCGAGTTGATTGTGAGTAATCACAACCCTATAGGACAGGGTAGAACTGTCCCTGGGAATTTCTAAGACTGTTACTCATTAAGGGAGTAGAAAACCTCATCATTGTCCCACAGAGTGGCTGATGCAGTTAACAGCAAGGTTAACCATATACCCAGCAGGGTTAGTTATTGTGATATATGATACATTGTATAGCATAATAAACAATGATATGCAATTGTGCTGTTGTTGTGAGGTGCCACCCAGACAGAATGAAACACCAACTGGTCCTGCGTAATCCTCACAACTTTCCCAAGTTTGAGTCCAATATTGCAGCCACTGTGTCAAAACATCTCATTCAGGGTCTTCCTCTTGTTCGCCAAGCATGATATGCTTTACCAGGAATTAAACTCTCCTAACAATGTGTCCAACGTTCATGAGATGAAGTCTTGCCATCCTAATTTCTAAGGAGTAAGCTAACTGTACTTCTAAGATAGAGTGTTTGCTTTGTGGCACTCCATAGTACATTCAGTATTCTTTTCCAGTGCCATAATTCAAATGTATTGCTACTTCTTTAATCTTCCTTATTCAGCATCCAACTTTCACATGCATATAAGATTATTGAAAATACCATGGTTTGGGTCAGGCACATCCTCAAAATAACATCCTTATATAAGTGTTATGTGTGAATCAAGAAAACATCCCAACCCAGTGCTGCCCGAGGCCACAAGTCCAACATTAACCCATATGTCCGACACCAGTTCACAAAGTCCTCCCCCATCTCACAAAACAGACACAACAATGCTGACTGCAGGAGGAAAGCTGAGTCAGTGAATGTGTAAACATCTCAGCGCTGGCAGTGGTCTCCACATGGCTGCTCCAGCACCCAGGGCTGCATCGGGGTAGGTCCATGTAGCTCCTCCCTGGGGATGTCTTGCAGGAAGTCAGCTTTGCAAGCTGAAGCAGGGAATTGGCTAAGGTAGCTCCACCCTGGTGCAACCATCACAAAGCAAGAGACCGGAGAACTAGAAAGGCGAAATTCACGGAGCCATTTATCCCTCCACGCTTCAGTTAATCCCATGTGTTTATCGGCCAGGTTGGCACAATAAACTAACTCACAGTGCACTGCAGTTGTAAATAAATTGTTCTGATCTCTTAATTGCCTCTTCCATGAGCATTGATTTGGATCCTTGCAAGATGAAATCCTTGACAACTTTAATGTTTTTTTCAATTTTAATGATATTACCTGTTGGTACAGTTGTGAGTATTTTGGTATTCTTTACATTGAGTTATAATCCATATTGAGGCTGTAATCCGTGATCTTCATTAAGTGTTTCAAGACCTCCTCACTTTCAACAAGCAAGGCTGTGTCATATGTCTATTGAAGATTGTTAATAAGCCTTCTACCAAACCTGATGTCATATTCTTCATATACTCCAGCTTCTCTAATTAGTTGCTCATCAGAAAGATAGACCCAATATGGTGGGAAAATACTATCCTACACACATCATTCATGCTTATAAACCATGCAGTATTCCCCTGTTCTGTTTGCATAGTTGCCTCTTGATCCATTTGTAGGTTCTACATGAGTACAATTCAGTGTTCTGAGATTCTCATTCTTCTCAAGGCTAACCATTGTTTGCTATATCCACACAGTTGAATGTTTTTGTATAGAAAATAAAACACAAGTAAGCATCTTTCTGGTATTCTCTGCTTTCAACCAAGATATATCTGATATCAACAATGATATCCTGTGTTCCACATCCTCTTCTGAATGCGGCCTGAGTTTCTGGTAGTTCCTTGTCCATCCATGTAAAGCAACAACTGGTGTTGGATGATCTTAGGCAAAATTTATTTGCGTGTGATATCGATGATCTTGTTCTATAATTTGCACATGCGTTTGGGTTACCTTTCTTTGGAAAGAGTACAACGATGGATCTCTTCCCATCAGTTAGCCAGAAAGTGGTCTTTTAATTTTCTTGGCATAGAGGAGGGAGTGTTTTCAGCGATTCATCAGCCTGTTGAAGTGTTTTAGTTGGTATTTCAACAATTCTTGGGGACATTTTTTTGGCTAATGGTTTCAGTGCAGGTTGGACTTCTTCCTTTAGTACCATTATTTCTTGATCATACGCTATCTCTTCAAATAGTTTAATGTCAACTAGTTCTTCTTGTATACAGACTGTGTATTCTTAGGTTTTCTTCATTTGGTACTTTTAATGCAAGACAATGTTTTAATGTTATCCATAAGATTTTCAGTAGCTAATTCCTCTGAAGGGGACACACTATTTCTTCTTTGTAGTCTGATCTTAGTCTGAAAGCTCTGCTGAAACCGGTTTACTTTGGGTGACCCTGCTGGTATTTGAAACATCAGTGACATAGCTTATAGCCTTACAGCAATATACAAGTCACCACAGAATGACAAATTAACAAATAAATGGTGGTACAAATGTGTTATGTGCCAATAATATGAAAAATAGATGTTTATTTGAAATTGCATTACGTAGAGCTTGTTGAGAGTGACAATAATTAAAAGTAAGATTAAGAAGTGTCATGGACAAGTAATCCTTTAATGCAAGAACACTTTGTTCTAATAACCCGGTATTCTGTGATGCTTACCTTCCCTGACATGATCGCTGAAGACAAAATGGGTGTATAAGCAAATGTGGTGAAGAAAGCTGATGGTGCCTGGCTATCAAAATATATAGCGTCTGGGGTCTTAAAAGCTTGAAGATAAACAAGCAGCCATCTAGTAGAGAAGCAACAGAGTCCACATGGAAGAAGCACACCAGCCTGTGTGATCACAAGGTGTCAATGGGATCCGGTATCAGTCATGAAAGACCCAAAACAAAAAATTATATCAATATGAATGAGGGGGGAGGGTGAAGTGGAAACCCAAAGCCCATCTTTAGACAATTGGATATCCTCTTACAGAAGGGCCACAAAGAAGAGATGAACCAGGCAGGGTCTAATATAGCACCGACGAAAAGCACAACTTTCCTCTAGTTCTTTAATGCTTTCTCTCCCTGCCCCACTGTCATGGCCCCACTTCTACCTTATAAATCTGACTAGATCAGAGTATGTACACTGGTACTGACAAGAGCTCACAGCACAGGGAATCCAGGACAGATAAACACCTCTTGACCAATAATGAGAGTAGCAATACCAGGAGAGAAAGGGGAAGGTGGGGGAGAAGGAGGGAACCAATCACAATGATCAACATCTAACCCTCCCCCGCTGGGGGACAGACAATAGAAAAGTGGGTGAAGGGAGACAGTGATTGGTGTTAGTCATGAAAAAAATAATAAAATAATAAAAATAATATAAATTATCAAGGGTTCATGAGGGAGGGAAGGTGGGGAAGGGAGGTAAAAATGAGGAGCTGATACCAAGGGCTCAAGTAGAAAGAAAATGCTTTGAAAATTATGATGGCAACAAATGTACAAATGTGTTTGACACAATGGATATATGTATGGAGTGTGATAAGAATATAAGAGCAAAAAAATAAATAAATAAATAAAAAGAACTATAAGAGCCCCAATAAAATGATAGGAAGGAAGGAAGGAAAGAAATGAAATAAAGGAAAATGTCCTGGAATTAATACTGGTGATGGTTTTCACAATTCTTATGAATGTGATCAAACTATTGAAATTATGATACGTGAATTTTATGTGGTTAAACGGTTACAAATAAATAAACTAATTAATTTTAAAAAATCATTTTATTGGGGACTCGTAAAACTCTTATCACAATCCATATATACATCCATTGTGTCAGTCACATTTGTACATTTGTTGCCATCATCATTCTCAAAAAATTCGCTTTCCACTTGAGCCCTTGGTATCACCTCCTCATTTTCCCCTCCCTCCCCACTCCCTCCCTCATGCACCCTTGATAATTTATAAATTATTATTATTTTGTCATATCTTACAGTATCTGACATCTCCCTTTACCCACTTTTCTGTTGTCCATCCCCCAGGGAGGAGATTATGTGTGGATCCTTGTAATCAGTTCCCTGTTCCCACCCCACCCTCCCTCCACCCTCCCAGTATCGCCACTTGTCGTACCACTGGTCCTGAAGGGATCATCTGTCCTGTATTCCCTGTGTTTCCAGTTCCTAACTGTACCAGTGCACATCCTCTGATCTAGCCAGATTTGTAAGCTGTAATTGGGATCATGATAGTGTGGAGGGTGGGGGAGGATAGGAAGCATTTAGGAACTAGAGGAAAGTTACATTAAACTGATTAATTTTTAAAAGTAAGAGTAAGCAAATTGTAGAAAACTGTCACAATATTAAAAAATACTTTTATTGGGGGCTCTTACATCTCTTATCACAATCCATACATTCCTCCAATGTGTCAGGCACATTTGTACTTATGCCGCTATCATAATTTCAAAGCATTCTCTTCCCACTTGAGCACCTGATATCAGCTCCCCATTTCTTCCCCCTCCCTCCCCCACCCGCCCTCCCTCACGAACCCTTGATAAGTTATAGATTATTTTTT
>NW_022108124.1:9881143-9894111 GCF_000313985.2 Echinops telfairi | reverse complement strand
CGGGCTCTTATCTGAAGCAGTGTGCATGCTCTGGTCTAATCTGATTTGTAAGATAGAATTGAGGTCATGATCGTGAGGTGAAAGAATCACCAAAGAGCTAGAGGAAAGTTGTGTGTTTCATTGATGCTATACTGCACCTTGACTGGCTCATCTCTTCCCTGTGACCCCTCTGTGAGGGGATGTCCAATTGTCTACACATGGGCATTGGGTCTCCACTCCATGCCCCCCCCAACCCCCATTCACCTATGGTATGGTTTTATTCTGGGTCTTTGATGCCTGATACCTGATCCGATCAACACATCATGATCACACAGGCTGGTGTGCTTCTTCCATGTGGGCTTGGTTGCTTCTGAGCTAGATGGCTGCTTGTTTATCTTTGAGCTTTTAAGACCCTAGATGCTATATCTTTTGATAGCCAGGCACCATCAGCTTTCTTCTCCACATTTACTTATGTACCCATTTTGTCTTCAACAATCATGTCAGGAAGGTGAGCATCACAGAATGCCGGATTGTTAGAACAAATTGTTCTTGTGTTAAGAGAGTGGTTGAGTTGAGGCCCAATGTCCATCAGCAACCTTAATTCTTAACATATAGATATGAGTACATAGTTCTCTTCCTCTCTCATTTTATATATGCATATTAACATATGTGCATGCCAGTATTTAGGCCTCTAAAAATATCCTGTGCCTCTTGGTTCTTTCTTGTATTAACTTTTTACTTCCCTCTTGTCTCAACATCATGTTCAGCCTTCATTCGGGTTTAGTAATTCTTTGCTGCAACATTGCCCTTGATTGAGCATCCTATGACCTTCTTTCCATTGACTTTAGTTCACTTGTTGTTCCCTTGCCCCTGGGTTGGTTTTCCACACCCCCTTCCTTGTTCCCACCTCCCCTTCTCCTGTATCCCCAGAAACCATCGGTCCTGTTCTTTCCATCTACGAATTATTTATCCTACCTATCTTATCTAGGTAGATATGCAGATACGTTAATAAGTGCTGAAACCAGGCAAAGCCAAATAAAACAACAAAAACAATAACAACAACAGCAGAAAGCAAGAACAAAATAACAATAGCAAAAAGAAAGCCACTGACAAAAATGGAAAAGCCTATAAATAGTTCAGGGTCTGTTTGTTGGCCTTTACGAGTGTTTTCCAGTCGAATCTGATGGGATGCCACACTCCATCTCCAAAGTATATTTTTTTATTCCCTGGGGGTTTCATCACTCTTCTCCCTTTGCTACTCTGCTGCATGTCCTCAGGGCCTCAACTCAGCGTGATGGGGCCAGACCACAATATTTTATAACGTTGCTTTTTGTCCTCTAATACAGCAATTACCATGTATATTCGAGGATAAGCTGACCTGAATATCAGCCGAGGCACCTAATTTTACCACAAAAACTGCATTAAATATGTGCTGGAAAACTTGGCTTGTACATGAATATATACAGTAATTGTAGTATTTAAAATTTTTTAGTGTATATTTAAATTTGATAGACTATCTTACTCATTTTTTAAGGCATATAGGCACAAGACATTATAAGAGGAAAGAAACATAAGACAAAATAGATATTGAATACAAAATCACTATAGCATATGCAAATGGATTTTTGCTACATTACATAGTAGGATGTGTTTACTCTTTTGTTTCCTAATAGCACTTCTCTGAACTCCCTGCAGCTTTTAGATCATTGTTCTTTACTCTTATCTTGTGGCAAAAATGAGTAGAGTGAAATGTAAAATTCACTTTAAATTGCAGTGTTGGCCTTATCAAGCCCCAGTTCTTTAAGCCACTTCTCGATTTAATCCAAAGTGATGGCATCAAGTTCAGTATTCTCTTAACAAATTGTTTAACTACTTATGATTGTAATTAGTTGTAAGCAGCAAATTTGTAGACTTGTTGGAATTAGATTCTAGATCTGTTGCCACAAGGACAATTGCTTCTATAAGTTAATTATATAGGTTATGTCTGTCAAAATATCCATCATTTAAAAATACTCAGAAGCATGTTGAATGCTACCATAAGTTAAAACTATTGTCAAAGAAAATGACTGTAATACACAAACATAAATTGAACTAGTCCATCAAAATTGAGTCCAAAAAACTGCAGTTTTAGACAAGAAATGAGAAAGTTCTGATTCATGTGGCTACTCTTTTTCTCAGGAACTATTTTGGCATTCTGAAGTAGTCTCTATGAGTCTTGTTTTTTTGTCTTGTGCTTTTTTTCTTCCAGCCCAAATGACACATTGAACAACTCAGATGCCTGTCCTTTCCCAGATTTGTTAATGGTTACTTCAAAGATCATGGATTTTACAGAAACACCACATCCATGTCCGTTTCATTGTAATCCTTTTCTCTAATCACATTTAAATAGATTTTCAAATTAGGGAAGGGTACTATTCTTCTGTTACACTTTGAAAATTCTTTTTTCATGGGCTAATACTGACTCATGTATTCTATGGCCTGTACCAATAATAGCAATATTGTAGGTACATACACCTTTTTCTATTTCTTTAAAATCTTATTGCTTTCACATGTTCTGAAGAAAGTAAGAATGACCTCTAGCTTTCATTATAAAATCTAAAATATAACTGGGATGCAAAGAACACCCCCTGTTATCAGTGCTGTGTTCAAAGTATGTAGGGCCAGGTAGTCTCACTGCACTTCCTTCATTCAAATCGTAAAGGAATGAAATGTTCACTGTCTACCAAAGACACAGAATGATGATTGTGGCAGTGTCCCATAGATGTCCTCTTGTTCAGTTAACAGTTCAGTTAACAGTTACCGGTTCATGCTTAACTGTTGTGCCAGGGTGCCTTGATAGAACACTCTTGTTTCAGTGTGCCTCTAGACAATTTAAGAAGCCCAGGTGATGTGGTGGTTACATGTTGAACTAATAACCTCAGGGTCAGCAGTTCAAAACCCCCAGCCTTTCCTCTGAAGAAAGATGAGACTTTCTACTCCCCAAAAGGTTTAAAGTTTCGGGAACCCATGGGGACAGTACTACCCTATCCGATAGGTGTGCTACAAGTCAGAATTGACTGCATGGCACGGACGGTTTTTATTTTGTTTTGTTCGGGGGAGGGGAGCCTGAGTCAATTCTGACTTTCCATCTCAATGCAATTCAACTCATCAGGCATGAGTGATGATTAAGTACTTAGTTGTACACAAATCATACTGCATGGACAGTACTTTGTTAGAACTGCTTATTGTGATTGTCAACCCCAATTGGTAGGGGCAGGGGAATGGTAATGTTGGTGGAAGGTGCCTAAAATATGTTTTACTCCTCTGAAAGTTAAAGGTGCTTTCAACCTGATGTTCTGGGGTCATATATGGTTTGCTCTCTGTCTCCTACCTTCCATACCCATGGCCAAAAATATCACTTGTGGACATCCCAAAGAGGAGTTTTCCATGTTGTCGAACTGCCATTGCTGAACCCAAATCTTCATTGCATTTTGTTTTCTGAACATGGAATGCATTCCCATTGTTCAGAAATATAAAATCTGAAGTGGCATACAGATGTAGAATACGTATATCACTTGTTTGTCCGTTTGTTATATTGTGGTGCCTTGGGTGTTGCTTTGATTCTTGAAGCTATGTCAGTGATATTTCAAATAGTTTCAGGGTCCCCTGTGGTAGACATGTTTCAGCAGAGAGTCCAGATAAAGACAGACTGGGAAGCAGGACCTGATGATGTACTTCAGGAGCAACAGTGACCAGTGAAAATCTTATGACTGAAGAACAGTGGGACAGTGCCTGATACAGTGGGCCAGATGTTGAGCTTCTCAGGTTTGGAAGACACCCAGAGCAAGGAAAACCTGCCTACTTAATGACGTGAATGGAGCAAAGCTCTCAGAACCTTCATTTGGGGATGTGGCATGACACAACATGAGAAGAAACCACTGTAAACACCCATTCATAATCGGGACATGGAATTTATGCAGTATGATTTCAGGAAAATTGAAAGTTGTCAAAAACTGAAATAGCATACAAAAATATATTTTAGGCTTTTGTTGCCTAAAATTAAGTGGTATTGGCTATTTTAAACATGGCATTGCATTAATGATCAAAAATAATACTGGAATTACTTATTCATGTATGCCAAGAAATTTGGAAACAAATCTCTGCCCAACCAATGGGATGAGATCCATATCCCTGTGCATTCCAAAGATAGGTGACCCAATAGAATGCAGAAAGTATAGAACAAAATGTCATTATCACACACAAGTAATATTTTGCTGAAGATCGTTAAAAAAATACTTGTAACTGTATCAATAGGGAACTGTGAATAATCAAATCAGATTCAGAAGAGGATGTGTATGGAGGGATATCATGGCTGACAGATGCCAGGTGGATTTTGGGAGAATGCAGAGATTATCCAGAAGCTATTTACCTGTGTTTCCTTGGCTATACAAAGGTATTAAATTGTGTGGACACAAGCTATGGATAACCATTGCAAATACTGAAATCTGTGAACACTTAATCATGCTCATGGGGACCTGTACATAGACCAAGAGGCAGTTATTAAGACAGAACACATGGCTTAAAATCCAGTCAGGTGTTTGTCATGCGTGTATCCTCTCAACATGCTTATTCCATCTAGACACTGAGTAAGTTATCCGAGAGGCTGAACCAGATGAAGGAGAGTGCGACACTAGGATTGGAGGAAGACAATTTAACTATCAGTGCTATCCATATGATCACAAGCTTTCTTGCTGAAATCAAAGATTTGAAGTATGTACTTGCTTAATGAAGATCAAAGAGTACAGTGGTCTGTTAACAATAACAACAGCAACAAATAGGCAACATCATGAAACATTTCATCAGAAGATGCTGAATTTGTCAAGGATGCCATTTTATGTGGATCCACAACCATTGCCCCTGGAAGCAGCAGGCCAGACACCAAATGATGTATTGCATTGAGCCAATACGCTGCAACCCACAAAGTATTAAAAATAAAATATATCAGTGCTTGAATTAAAGTGTGCCTTACTCAGGCCATGGTGTTCTTAGTTGCATCACATGCATGTGGAACCTGGACAATGAATAAGGAAGATCAAAGAGGAAGAGAAGCCTTTGAACTATGGTCTTGGTGACGAATAATTGAACATAGCAAGAACTGTGAAACACAATTAACAAATCTGTGTTGGATAAAGTATAGCAAGAATGCTTCTTTGTAAGTGTGAATGGTGAGATTTCATATATTAACAGATCTTTTTAGATTGATAGATTAGACTAGCTAGGTAGATTAGATAAACTGGCAAGTCCAATATTTGTGTATGAGGCAATAGCCTTGACGCTCTGGAATGACTTCTATTTACAAACTTGAAGCAGCCCCCTCCTTTGGGAAACCTCAGTGTTGCATCCGAAAACCATGCTTCTACGCTACTGAGGAGTGCTCTGAGGGACTGGATAGCTACGCACCTCCGGGCCTCACTTCGGGAGGTTTTAGCGGAATGGATGGCAGCATTCATCGATTGGAAGGGTACCAAGTTGAAAGTAGTGATCACCTCTCCTGCTCTAACCAGTGACCATCCTTTTTTCTGTTTATGTCAAGAGATTTGCCATCTCTTTGTAGAAGCCTCTGTTAATGATGCTTTTGAAAGTATTAAAAAGATTGTGGTGGCTATGTTGGTAATGTTCACAGTGAAATATCAGACCTATTTGGAAAACGTTTTGGTTATCAGATTTTATAAGGATGCAGATGTATGTTTTAGAATATGTATCAAGAAGGTTACAGCAAGGTTTTGTAAAAATGTGAACTTGCAAAATGTAATGAAAATATTTGGTCATTGCGGTTTGGAACACACAGTGAATGCACTCGACTGAATTCTTAGACAATCGTGTGATGAAGAATCACAAACGATGCGCAGAGAAATTCCATTCTACATAAATAAAATTACAAATTCTTTGTTATTGTTGGGGAGCTTTAGAGTTGTGATTTGCTTCATTAATATTAAGATGTCTTCAGAACGCGTCAGGATAGAATGTGAGCATTATTAGAAGATCTTGCTTGGGAATAACACCTAAAACTATGGTTTTTATTTTATTGCTTTCAGTCTTGTCCTGCTCAAGGGATGTCCTGCTCTCACTAAGAAGGGTAGCAACAGAGTTTCTGATGCTCAATATGATTTAATTTCCATGGTCTCTCTTTGTGAGAGGTTTTATAATCTCCATTTTGAAATGAGAATACTGAAAGTAAGACAGGGTAAAGTTCTCTTCCAAATGTATCTAGCAGTTTGGTGGCAGAGCTAAGGCTTAAATGACCCACACTCTTAACTCTTAAATTAAGATTTTAATCAGTATGTGGCTAAGAATGATTTAATTGGGTGACATTGTAATCCAACAGAGTTTTGTTTTTCTATGCTAACTACTTTGACATATTTTTCTTAAATACCAAGTATATTCTGTACGAGAATTTTTGGGCTACCCTGAGTTGCTAACCTGAATGGGTGATGTCTTAAACATCATCTGCTTTGAGGGTGACAGTAGAGCAAGGCACATAGTGGATTTTTGGGAAAAACAGGAAAGATTTGGACTCTTAGAAATTATTTCCATATAATAACTGTTTCATAGGACCACAAATTGAATAGTTCATCTTTAATGACAACAGGTTTAAGTGATTTCACCAGATTTAAGATATTTAGTGATAAGTAATAGTTGAACTGGCTAATCAAAATATCTGCTTCTCCATAGTTATCTTTTAATATGTGTAACTTTGCTGGCTAATACATTCCCAAGTATAAATCTGCATGGCTAGCTCTCTCCCATTATAATTTCCAAGCTATAACTTTGTTCATAAGTCTATTTTGCAGGCAGAGGTTTTAAGCCTGGAGCCTGCTGTGTTTATGGATCAATTTCTCAATAATTCCATATCAGGCAATCACACGATTCATGAACTCTCTGGGAGGAAACACACACACTCACACTCACACACATTACCGTCAGTGAAAGATTGAAGTAGCCATGTATTTCGAGGCCTTACTCCGAATTTTATAATTTTCTAAGACCAAATTACGTGATTAGTGGAGCAGTATTCAGTAATGCTCAATCTTCACCTCAAATGTGCTTTTTTCCACTGTGTGCCTCCGCTGAGCGTCTGGACTTGTGCTATATATTCTGGGCCAGGAAATACTCAGCTATTCTGATGTGTCATCTCTGCTCCATATACCGGAATAGTCATTTTCCCTATGTATACTCTTCAGCGAAATCATCATTTCTATAATGGCTTTTTAAGAAAGTTTGTCAAAAGCATGGTGCCAAAGAGCCTTCAAGTTACTCAGTTCAATGGAGAAACCTGAGAACAGAATGACGATAGAATTAATAGATTAACCCTATGCAGTTGTGCCCACGTGTATGCACCCGGCAGCATCTTCTGTCATGGAGAGAACGCATTTGCATTTACGGTGCTCTTGGCACCAGAGGGCAGAGAAGTAGGTGTATGGTGAACAAAGTGGGGAGAGAATACACATCTGCAGTATTGTTTATTCATGTCGCTGTCTCACAGGTACAGAACATCCTTGCCCTAACCTCTCATGTCTCCCGGCCTCCCCAAGTCTTCTCTCTCCTTAGAGTCCCCTGTTCCCCCTGTAGGCCCTTGGAAACTCCTCTGCTTTACAAGATGCCTGACGATTCCTCGCATGTGTTTCTTAACCCCTTGGCGGACCCTCTGGGACACAATCCAAAGCCAAATGCTTTACATTGATTCTGACTCACAGTGGCACTGTGGAATGGAGTAGATTTGCTTCACACCATTTTCAAGGCTAAAGCCTCTTTATGGTTGCAGTCGGCCCCATATTTCCTGCCTGGAGCATCTGGGGGCTTCAAACCAGCAACTTTTGGTTAGTAGCCAAGTGTGTCATCAGGCCTCCTTGTGGGACTCGATCACATGTGATATCTGTTTTAGTGCTTTTCACAGAATCATATACTATGTGCACGTCTGGTTTTACTCATTAGACACTAAACTTCTTGAAGGCAGTGGAATGCCGTGGCATTTGTCGTTCCTGTTCTTATTTATGATCAGCTGCCTTTGCCAAGGAGGGGTCCGGGTGCTCCACATATGCCCCTGGCTTCCAAAGAGTGTGGGTTAAGTATTCAAGTCTGGAGAAGTTGAGGCAAAGGAACTTTTCTTTGTATAAAAAGAGATGAGACATTTGATGGGGGTGAAGGTGGTGAGACTTCAAAGAAATAATGGCGGAAGCAACAGGGCGCAAGGCTGGGACGAAACTGAAGGCAGATCCTGGTGGTTAGCTGCTGAGCCGCAGAGATTTTGGCAAATACACACGATAGAGGAGAATTTTGGAGCAGGGAGTCTATGGCATAGGAGACTTTTAACGTCTCCTTTGATGTTTGCAAGGTAGTTCATCTACTACACTGTTTGACCGTCATTTCACTGCTAGAGGATGCTTAGGGAGGAGTACATGAAAGGACGCTATCATCGGTTTCAAGTTTGGCCAGGGTTGGAAACAGAGATAATATGTCTAGAGATAGACAGCCACTCAGTTTACAGCCAATTCCTCTAACAGAATGTCTGGGACATGGCGACTGACTGACGGATCCTTAGCAAAATGTAGAATGAGTCAGCAAAGTCATGGTTTTTAGTTTGTTTATTTTCAGAAATGGAAAGTTGTTTAAAGTTAGCTGAGAGAGAGAAGGACATAAAGTGAGCGAACAATTAGTACTCGTATTCTTTGCCTGTCTTGACTCCTTTCAATACTCAGAGCAACCAAAGTGTCCCAGTGAGACATTTAAAATAATTTATTTTTCTCTCAAAGACACAGCAATCTCCTTCAGCGTGAGAATATGTGTGTCTGTGTATGTCTGTGGTTTGTTTTTTTCTTTGGAAGGAGGAGCCATGTTTTAGTGAAAGACAGTACAGGGCCTATGTTTTGTTCCTTTGCTAAACACAAGGTTTTGAACTGCTGACCTTGGGGTTAGCAGTGCAAAGCATACCTCACTATGCCACCCGGGCTCTATGCGGTTCCCTGATGGGGTAGCCTTTTGCCTTGTTGTAAATGACTGCTTGGCACCAGGAGGAAACCTGCTTAGAACGTGGGCTTCATGGTTTCCCTGTCCTACTTAAACTATGCAGATGGCTCCAGATTCTCGAATGGCCGAATGGCTTACTGGTTGTGTCATGAGGATGAATCTTTAGTCTGTCTAGGGTAAGGTTAGCAACTTATTTTCGTTTGGAGCATCAAAAAGCTGATTCTTTTTTTCCCCCGTACTATAGCATCACATGGTTTAAAAAAATCAATGCAGATGTTTTAAAATGGATTCATTGCTTGTTTCCTACCAGGCTTTATCTAAACGGGTTCTTTTTCTGTAAAACGCATATATCTGTAATTTATAGCAGGTTGGACAAAAATGTGTGCACACAAATAATTATGAAAGTAAACATTCTATCTAGTTATGATTAAATTTGTTTCATCCATATTTTTCTTTTGTCAGTAAAAAAAAACCATAAGATTTGTTTCTCAGGAAATGTAGAATTAACGAGAAACTTTGTTTTGCATTAATGCTACCAAAATTATTTGTGTATCTTGGCAGCTGGGATTAGCTCACAATTTGCATTATTTTATAATGGCTGCACTCAATGCTGTGCTGTTAATTTGGAATCAGACTGTTTATCTGGAATGCTTCAGATGTTTTAAATGGATTTGTTTTTAGATCAAATAAAAGATCATGTGTTCTTTTCACAGTTTACATGAAAGAACCAGATGCAAACTTATTTGCTTGTGCAAACTCTTCCCTGAAGCTTAGGAGTGAAATCCTCATTTCCCACACAGACTGATTGGAACATGGTATTTGGGCATAGGAATTGTTAAAGGATGCCATGTTAAAGATGCTTATTTGCCTCTTTAATGTTTATTTTTTACTTCTTGGAAACAAAAATATACAAAAAGTAAAAGCAGCAAGAATGCGTATTGCATACGTGAAGAGCTCAGAACAAAATCCAAACAGCAAACCCATCGCCTCCAAGTCCCTTCCACCCCTGCAGGGCAGAACAGCACTGCTTTTTTAGGGTTTCACAGACGGCACATCTTTATGAGAGCAGAAAGCCTCATTTTTCTCCCAAAGAGCCATTGGTGGGTTTGAACTGATGACTTTTTAGATAATAGCCCTGTGCTTAACTCACACCACTCCCGGGCCTTAATGGTTTAGAGGTTTACTAAATATTCATTTTGAACTAAAATAAATTTTTCTCATCAAAATGGTTATGTCAGTAGAACTTTAGAAGTCATGCCAGATCACATCTAGAACCATGTTTTCTCTTTCATGTTGTAAAGTACAGCAATAACAGCTTTTATTTGCCCAATGCTTAGAGAAAATATTTTATGTCCATTTTATGTCCATCCTTCCCCTCTATAAATTAAATAGGGCGTGGGAACCTTTTCTTTCTATTTTGCTTACAAGAAAACTGAGTCTCTCAGAAATGTGCAGTGAGGAGCGCACATGACTTCTCATGCTTCCGTGTCATCTCCAGGTGAGTGAAGCTTATGCAGACTTCCAGAGTTAGTCGTTGGATCATTGTGAAGGAGCCTTTCCATCAAGGAGTTGTGATTGGGATTCCAAGGTGAAGTGGGAAAAGCAAAATAACAAAACAGTTGGATCATCCAGCCTAGTGGAACTGTTTCCAGCTCAGCCCGAATCCAGTGCTGGATACACTCACACAGGAAAATCATTCATTTTTTTTTTTCATTAAGCTACTGACATATGGACTGTGGTTAATGTAAATCAGTAAGCTCCAGATGTAGAGTGCTTCTTTCATTTGTCTTTTGGTCTATTTTTTGTGGGTAATAAAGTCCCTACTTGCTGTAGCATCACCGAGAACCGCAAATGATGCTCTGGTCCCTGCAGCAGCAGGGAGCCCATACATGAATGATAACCGGACCATGTCTGTCAGGTTCTTGCTGTCGTTATTGTGTTTCCCAGGTATGGGTGTTAAATTTATAATTCAGTGTTAGGGTAGACTAGAGAAACAAGTCCATAGACACACAAATGTGTATAAGAAAGAGATTTATATACAAGAGCAACTGAACATTGAGAAACCATCCCAGCCCAGTCCAGATCAAGTCCATAAGTGTGATATTAGCTCATATGTCCAATACCAATCTATAACTTCCTCTTTAGACTCATGAAACACATTCAGTGAAGCCGAATGTGGAAGATCACAGGGGTAGAGAGTCTTTGGATCCAGTGTCATTCGAAACATCTCAGTGCTGGCAGGGGTCTCTGCATTAGTGTGGGTCCATGTGTCTTGTCAGCTGCTATGTCTCCCAGGGTGTGAATGAGTCTCCCACCCGCAAGGAGGAAAATACTAGATTTCCCAGAATTCTTAGGAGAAGGCCATGCCCACAAAGAGGCCTCAATGGCTAGACTCCACCCCTACATTCTTAATCTTGAAATTGACAAATGACTATATACCTACCACAGCCACTTAGGATGACTTTTTGGCCGCTATTTGGAATTGGCAATGTGATGAACATTGACACTTATTCTTGTTTGGGAAATGAGTTCTTAGCCAAGCCTGTTAAACCCCACATGCCTATCTTGAATTCTATTTGGTTATCTTAGTTATTTTTTGGTTTGGTTGGTTTTTCCATTCATTTCCAACTTCAGTTCTTTGTGATTGTTCAGGTCTAGTAAACAAAGGGCAAAGAGAAAAACTTTTGTTTCATGGTGGGGAAATAATATTTTTTGATTTCCTAATTCCTAAGGATCTCCATTCAACTAACATGGCACGATAGGGTTCTCCATGGACCCTTTAAGCAACATTTTCCTTTCCCAAAATCAGATCCTAAATCTTTCCCACAGCATTGCACACTGCAGTCTATCATCTGTGTCATACAGTTGTAAATCCTTTGCTACGTCTAAAGAAAATAATGGTTCAAGGTGAGTTATGCTGTACCATGGTTATGCTTACGTGTGGTTAGCAGTCTCGACTTTATAACAATAATTGAATTTGATTATTCAAATGGTGAGCAGTCTCTGTAACAATAGTTGAATTTGATTATTCTGATTTGGAAATTTTCATGGGATCTTTTTTTTTTCATGGGATCTCTATGGGTTATCTTATTCAAAATGTTTGTTTGCTTTCTAAAGTTGATGTTAATATGGAAAACTAGCACAAGTGCAAGCATTAATATGAAACAGAAATCAGTAAGCTATTTTAAGAGAAAGTACGAAATGTTAAATAACATATTTTTTATCTTTTATGTTAGTAAAATAGCAAATTAGAACTTCTACATGGATGTAAAATACATTATTCACAATGTTCTTCAAGCATACTTCTGTAGAATCTAATACTTACACAGTCATTCATATACCATAATAAACATAACCATAGATATATGCCAGTGGTCATGATCATGTTTATTATGGTTTGTCTAACAGAAAGAACTTAAAGGATCCTATTAGATTGAAAATATCTGTTCTGGGTTGCTCTTTGTGAGTAGAGATTAATATTTTATGCATTGGAATCATTCAGCTTTTGAATTTAGGTTTTAATGTTTTACTCCCAATTTTGCAGTCATATAAATCATGTGTTTTAAAGTCCTATTGGATTTTCTTCTTTTTTTAATGCAAACAATTATTTCTCTGGACCAAATGCTCTTTTGATATAAATATTTTCTAACAATTGAGGACCTTCTATTTTATAGTTGGTCGAAAAATTTTAAATGATCACGTTATTTATTGTGCTTAACATTTAAAAGCACTTAGCATTGGAAAGTTTATTTAATATATTTTTAACATGCTATTTAGGAGGAAAATCTTGTATAGCAACATCAGGAAAGAGGGCATACTTGAACAGATTTGAGAAAATAACACAAATTTGTGATTCAGTATAGTCCAGCAGTACATGAACAACACAAGTTTGTAATTGAGTATAGTGCAGCAGTACATGAACAACACAAGTTTGTGATTGAGTATAGTGCAGCAGTACATGAACAACACAAGTTTGTGATTGAGTA
>NW_022108124.1:9755654-9880899 GCF_000313985.2 Echinops telfairi | reverse complement strand
GTGCAGCAGTACATGAACAACACAAGTTTGTGATTGAGTACAGTGCAGCAGTACATGAACAACACAAGTTTGTGATTGAGTACAGTGCAGCAGTATATGAACAACAAGCTGCTAGGCCTTCCAGCTGTTTTCAAAAGAGGACATGGGATGAGGGATGCCACTATTGATATGAGGTCTATCATGACTGAAAGCAGAGGCTACCAGAAAGATGTTTGCTTCTATTTTGTTAACTCTCTGACGAGTTGGTCATAACAAATTGTGAAAACCACCGTAAAGAACGGGGATTTCATCCCACTTCATTGTACTCATGCAGAGCCTGTACATGGACCAGTACAATGTCTTCAACCAGAGAAGACTGCGTGGTTTCAGTCAGGAAAGGTTGTTTCCTCTCATCATACTCATTCAGTCTGATGATGGACATAACTTGAATAACAGGAGAAGAAGAATGCAGCATCAGGACCAGGCGAAGGCTTATTAAAACCTGAGATGGTGATAATACAACCTTGCTTGCTGAAGTGGAAAAGGACTCGAAGAATTTGCTGATGAAGATCAAAGACTGCAGACGTCAGAAGTGATTGCACCTTGAAATGAACAAAAATCCTTACACCTTTAGTAATGAACAATATCATGATATAGGGGAGATATTGTAATTAAAGATTTCATTTCACTCAGGTCCACAAGCAAAACTCTTGTTTCTGATATTGGTTCTGTTTCTTAGGAGAATGTAGAAATAAAATGATATATTGAATTGACCTCTTTAAAAAATATATATTAACAACAACAAATATATATATATATATTAACGAGTAAAGATGTCTTTTGAGGACGAAGCTACATCTGACCCATCTGGACAATGCATAAGGAAGATCAGAGAACTGATCTGTTTGCATTGAGTTTTAATTATGAGCTATATGAAATATATTTATTTGAATTATGGTGAAAATATTTAATATACCATGAACCATTATAAGAACAAACAAATCTATCTTCAGAGAAGCACAGTTGGAATGTCCTGTAGAAACAAGGATGGTGAAACTTCATCTCACCTGCTTTGGACGTATTATTGAGAGGGTCCGGTCCCTGGAAACGGTCATCATGCGCTAGCAGGTGGAAATTCAGGATACGATGAGATCCACAACCTTGAGTAATTCCTTCTTCTCCCAGAAACCTGTCTTCTTTTTTTCCTTCTGAATACCTGCAGTTGGTTAGATGAGATCTACCACATTGTGGAGAGTAATCTCCTTTTACTTAGAGTCAACTGATTATAAATGTTTTCATATATCTACCAAAAAATTCATATTAATGTGTTAATATCACAGGGGAGTCAGCTCATGGAAACAGCTCTTAAATTCATCATTACAACCATGTGCCATGATGTTTCCAGTTTAAAAAGATTAGTAGTTATTTGGATAAAATACTATGTATACTTGAATATAAGCCATCCTGAATATCAGCCGAGGCACCTAATTTCACCACAAAAACTGCATTTAAAATGTGCTGAAAAACTCGTGGATTATACACGAGTAGATACAGTAGTTCTCTCTGTTCCCCATTGGCTCCATATTAAATGCAAAGAAGATCACTGTTATGTGATTGTGGCTACACGGTCAGGTTATCAGGTCAGTTTTCATTCATTGAAATCTTGAGATGATTATGGATGCTTTAGTAATTTCATGGCTAGATTATGGCCACTTCTCTTTGTTCCCTAGAGGACTGACAAAGTTCAACTTCAACTTTGGATATTTGCAAAATTGTGATGTTTGGTTATAATTCCTAGAAATGAATGGAATATTCTAGGAAAGAATTAGGCAATTTGAAGATACAAGCATATTGGAATGTTTATGACAACAGATACCCTCCCAGCAAGTTGATTCTCACTTGTAGTGACTCTTTACATAAAGAATTCTATCATTATCATGATTTCTTTATATATTTCACATACGGTTTTCAAACAACCCATAGTATGACCTTCATTCAGTTGATACTAATGGATTATTGAACCAAATTTCTAATGTGTGGCACGACATGTACACTTCAAATAAACAACAATTAGGTGTGTAAACAGGATAATTGCTTACACGGTTACCTACTAAATACTCATTTATTGATGCAATTAGTTGAATATACAGGTGATGAAAAATGTGTCAATTCAAAGTGAAGACAGTCTAAAAGCTGGATTAGTGATTAATTTATAATAAAGAAACTTCATCTTCAGGCAAATATAAAATGGGTATAATATTAACTAATGAACAAAAATCAAATGCAAAGCCATTGCCTTTAAGTCATATCACTGTGGAGAACTCCTCCATAGATTGCCAAGGCGGTAAATCTTGCTGGAAACAGACTGCCATATCTTTCACATTGTGGGCTGGTGGCTTGGAACCACTAGTAGTTACTGCTCAATCATTGCACTACAAGGTAGTACATGAATATGTGGTCATTTGCTCTGGTTCTGTTATTTTCAATAATTCTTACTTAGACCTTGGTTAGCACTGTATTGGACTTCAGCCAGTTCAAATCAGTTCATCAGAACCAATACCTAAATTTTTTGTTGAGCTCGGCAAATGGGAGGTTAAAATAGCACTTGTAATCCGGGTTCTCTCTAAGGTGGACAGCTGGCCAGAGGTCCAGTGTGGAAATCACACTCTTTTTGAATGTTGATCTGCCCACAGCATATTCTAAGTGCCTGTGGTAATGCTAATTCCATCCATAGGTATTAAAAAATAGTCAGGTGTTTTTTAATGTTTTTCATTAATATTTTTAGAAGTCTTTCTTATAACGAAATCTAGCTTTGTGTATCTCTTTTATTCTTATATGTGCATGAACTGTATGACATAATAAATTACCTCTTGGTATATCTCTTTTTTATACTTAAGACAGCCATTAGGGCAGCAAACTGTTGTTGAATTATTTGAATCCCCATGATAGTTAGTGGTTGCTTAGGGGAAATGTTTTGTCTTATATCATTTAAAAAAATCATATAAATTTCTGAAATTTATATTTAAAATGAAGGCAAGGTACTTTCCTTATCGTATGACTGTATAAATCAAATAAACAGTCAAAGTCAAATTAAGTATAAAATAATCACCCTATTTACCTGTTTAACGAGTAACAAATACTGCACTAAGCAGGTCACACACATCTCATTTTCCCTCTCCTTCAACATCTTTGACACTATGTGGTTCCCATTTTACAGATTAGAATGTCGAGTTTTAGAGTTGACATAGAGTTGTACAGAATCTAAGTGGGTGATGTCAGATTCTCATTTACCAGCCTTAAAAGGTAACTGCTATTTGACAAAGAGCAATCATTCAAACTTGTGCCTCTCCTCTTCCCTAGACTCGGGTTAGATGAATGTCAAGAGAATGAAAAGAATTGAGATATCTCATATTTTGTAGCTTTCTAAGTCCCAGCATGTCAGGCTCTACCTGATGGTGATTATATCGTCTTTCAAACACATCCATGGAAAAGTCGCATCTAATGGCATAGCTTTAAAGCCAACCAGTATTTTTAAATCAATAATTCAGATGGACCATTACAATGTACAATTTATAATATCATATGCATCTGTTACATTGTAATGTTTGAAGTACTATTTTTTTTAACATGGAGAGAACTTTTAAATAGTTATCTAAAGAAAGCTGAGTCACAATTTCAGGTGGATTTAACCAATGAAGATTACTTTATTTCTTTTTGTGTTGGTAATTTTTGAGGTACCACAAAAAAGCTTCCACTGCCCTCAAATCTATTCCTATTTACAGTGACCTGGCTGGACTCAAGGTCAGCATTGACCCCACTTCACTGCTCCATAGGAGAACACAGAGGCTCTCTGCTCCTGTGTGCACTTCACACCTTGGCAACCCAGAAGCATAGTTCTACTTTAACCCGTAGAGTCCTTGTAAGTCTGAAGCTATAAGAGTTGATCCTAATCTAAGTAAATTCACTAAAATATTATGTTGACCTCATTTTACTAAAATACAAGTTCAACATTGATCTATAGATTCAATGGTACCTTGATAATATTCATGAATTTAAACCCCCCAATCTTTTCAGAAGGGTCTATGGATGTAATAATCAATACAATGAAATTTTAGGATTTTATGCAGTGAAGCAGATTATTAAGCGAGAAAAACGTTGAAGTAGCATTTATCACAAATTCATTCTTCAGCTACAGCAGAGAAAGTTCAGTAAATTTGCAATGTATCTAGCATTAATGGGGTAGAAAATGAAAAATATCTATGAAAACGGTCACTTTGATAAATATTGTAGCGAGATCATTATTGAAAAGCAGACGTGTGTGTGTGCATGTACATTACCATCATTTTGCTTATTTTTCATTCCACTTGGAGGACTGAATAAGAAATTAAAACTCCAAACATTTTTAGAACCATGCCATTTTTAGAGTTTATTAGAATCTAACATAAAATGAGAAAACTGAGGAATGAGGAACATTTTTAAATTGTGGAAACTTTTAAATAAGAAATAAGAAAACAGGCTATAAAAGAGGAACATAGACTAATAACATTTTTGAAGTAGAAGGAGCCTTGGAAACCATCTAATCCATTTTTCCCTTTATGACCTAGAGAGGTAGAAATATTTCCCCAAATCACAGTAGTAATTACTGACAGAATCAGGACTGTGGACCACCTTCCTTCGACATTCTACTATTTGCCATCGAAGTTAAGATTAAACATTATCATTCACTCAACAGCTGGATTACCAGTAAATAGTAATTGGCCTCTTGCATACCATAGTTCTCAATATGTCTTAATTCAGTTTTAAATAAGTTACTTTTATAGCATTGTGCAATTAATTTCAATGCCCACGACTTAGGGTGGGGGGAACAAATAATAGGAAACACATATCACACTGTTTTCCAAAGGGTAAGATTGACACTTGAAAAACAAACAACCACAAAAGAACCTCACTGTCATAGAGCCAATGTTGCCTCATGGCGTCGCTGCAGGACAGGGTAGAACTGCCCCTGTGGATTTCCGAGATAGTAACTGTTTGGGGGAGTAGAAAACCCCAATTTTCTCCTGCAGAGCGGCTGGTAGTTGCAAACTGCTGCCCTGAGGATCGCAGCCAAACGTGTAACCAAGACTCCACGAGGGCTCCTGAAATTAACATTTAGCTTTGAAGAATTAATTTACAGAGACTTTGGTCCATAGCAAGATAGGTATAACTTTGAAGATCTCTACTGTGGTCATGGCTGGAGAAGGGAAAGGTGTTTGTGTTCTGAAGTAAAGTGAGAGAGCCTGAAAACTCATACAGGAACAAACAAATTGTGTCCTATATATTTTAGTTTCTTTATGTTTCCATGGCAACAGGACAATAAAACAGAGAAGCATTAATGACCAGGAAATAAACACTAACAGAGTGACTTAATTTGAACAGGAGCAACAAACACACCTTGACAGTAAGAAGCACAGTGGGACCCGTTGGAAGGTATGACAACTTATACCATATGGGGAAGAATAAATAGATGCTAAAGGAATTTGGATTTCCTTTATGAAATAGTTAGGTTTATGGTGTCATCTGAAGGCAAGTAATGACATGTGTTATTACCAGCACCTGCAGAACTTCGATCTTATGTGATCTTTTTTAGGTTAATTGACAACATTATTGCTTAAGTTCAAAATTGTAAGAGTGGGGAAAGAAAATTGTTAAGCATGAATTCTTGTTACTTATTTATTTTTAAACAGGATTTAGTGTAGCTTTGCAGATGATGGGTTTCTGTAATATACAGTAGAATACCATTTGTTTGCAAAAGGATAACATGAGAAATTGTTTTGTCGTAGTTTCTATCACTTGGATTGTCACACCATATAACACCTGCCTGCCGCAGTGGATGTGATATCCTCCCCTAACAGTGTGTCAGGGTGAAAAGCAATCACAAGAGGGAGAGAGCCCCCCTGGTCCTGTGTACCAAGCCCTATGGGACAACTTCTGTTGCCAGTTTGAATGATACTCATACACAAAACCCTTAGGAAACAGCTGGCCATAATTAGAGTCCTTGTAGCATAGCAACCTTATGCGCCAGGTGGGGATAAGCTCAGGACCATTTGCCATCAATACCCCTCACAGGTAAAGACACTTTGACGGCACATTGCTATTCTGTCAGTGTCTGCCAGAGGCTTTTCTAAAGGAAAGAGACATCAACTTTCCCGGGGGTTGCATGTTTGCATTGGCCTCTTCTTTCCGATGCTATGTAGATGGCATTATGTTTGTTTTCAGTTGTGCTTCGTGGCACCTTCTGGGGTTGGTCGTGCGATTCCGAAGTCAGTTGCCAGACATCTCTTTGATGGGGCCCTGGATCCATGAAACGTAGAATTGTGATGCCGTTTAGTGCGTCAAGATAGACACTTTTTCATTGCTGTTCTTTTTTTTCAAAGCCACTCTTTCTTAAAGAAGTTTGTGCCAAGGGTATTGCTGGTTCCTACCTTTCTTTCATTGCTTCTGTGGAGGTGGTCACTCTCTTCCGTTTATCCCTTAGGCTGTCATAGACTGTGAGTCCCTAATGAAATGAAGGTGAGAAAAGGGTGTAGGTGTCTTTTGTTCACATTATATGTCAATAAGCGACGCTAACAAGGGACATCGTTGTTGATGGCATGTGGATCTTGCCTCAGAGTAGAGAACATTAGAAAGATGTTCCACCTGTTTCAGTGCCTATGCCAAGGCGTTTGACTGTGTGGATCATGATAGACTGTGGGTGATCTTGAGAAGACTGGGGATTTCAGAACACTTGTTTGCAAGCCTTCAGAACTTTTACATGGACCAAGAGGGAGTTGTGCAAACAGAACAAGGGATACTGCATAGTTTAAAATTAGGAATGGTGTATAAGAAGGGTATATTCTTTCACCATACTTATTCAGTCTGTGTGCTGAGCAAATAATTAGAGAAGTTCACTTATATGAAGAAGAATATAGCGTCAGGATTTGAAGAAGACTTATTAACAACCTTCTATATGCAGATGACACAACCTGACTTGCTGAAAGGGAGGAGGGCTTCAAGCACTTGCTGATGATTGTATATATATATATATATATAAAACCAAAATCTTCAAAATGGAGTCACAGATGACATAATGATAAGTGGGAAAAGGTTGAAGTTGTCAAGCTTCTTGCCTTGCTGGAATCTACAGTCAAGGATCATGGAAGCAGCAGTCAAGAGATTAAAAGACAAGTTGTATTGGGTGAATATGGTCCACAAGACCGCTCTAGAGTATTGAAAACAAGGCTGTTACTTTGAGGATTAATGTGTACTTGGCACAAGCATTGGTATTTTCCATTGCCTTGTACACATGGGTAAGGTGGACATTGAATAAGGAAGACCGTAGGAGAATCGTTGCATTTGAATTGTGTTGTAGGAGAAGAATATTGAAAATACCGTAGGCTGTTTAAAGGACAAACAAATCTGTCCTGTGAGAAGTACCGCCAGAATACTCTGTAGAGGCAAGGATAGAAATACTTTGTCTGACTTACTTTGGACATATTGTCTGGAGAGACCAGTCCCTCGAGAAGAATGCCATGCTTGGTAAAATGTAGGGGATTGAAAATGAAGATGACCCTCAAGGAGGTGGACTGTCACAGTGGCTGCAACACTGGGCTCAAGAATAGAAACCATTGTGAAGATGGTGCGGGACCGGGCGGTGTTTCATTCTGTTGTTCAAAGGACAACTATCAGTCTGAATGGACTAGATGGTCCCTAACAACAACAGCAAGAAGAAAACAAGCAAATGCCATGAACGAAATAGTTTCTTTTGTTGTTTTCAGACATCTGATGGCACTGGTTGCAAAAGAATCCTAAAATTTCCTCTAACACATTAGACAGTGATTTTTACTTTAATCATCATGACTTGTTTCCAGTATTCTTTTTATATAAAGACTAGCTGAAACTTTACCTGCTGTCTGGATTTAGAATCCTCTACAAATAACTTATTGAGGGACTACTTTGAAACAAGCATTGCTTCTGTACTTGGCATCTGTCATAATATTTCTATGTGGGTCAAATGCCAAGCTTTTGCCTGTGATGGCAAAATGTTGGTGGTTGTCATCTAGGTTAGCGAAAAGTCACTGCCCATAAAACAGAAATATGGCCATGAAGCAACTACCAGAATCTACAGAAGCCCTGGTACTTAGACTCTCATCTGCTTACTGAAGGGTTGGTGATTCAATGGGAGAAAGAAATACTATATCCTGGAAACACTCCGGGGCAGGTAATCTCTCCTAGACTATCCAAATCAGAATCGACTCAACGACGATGGGAGTTAGAACCCATTTCCTCAGTTCTACTTTGGGCATTTTGATACAAGTAAGTAAGAGGCCTAGAGAAGCTAGTTAATCAAACAAATTGGCAGATGTGAACAAAAATAGAAATCTTACCCCCATAACACACAAAAACTTTTTGGTACGTTCCTATTTATTTACTTCAACTTTAGCAATTCCATTTTGGGTTCTTCGAGTAGGAGGATGATTAATTGACTTGAAAGCAGTGTTTTTCCTGGCACCGGCACCCAGTGAGGAAATTATATTATGAATTCTTTAATAACTTAGCATAATGAGATCATATAATAAATACATAATAATGTCTTTAGCTGGGAAATAGTACAATTTAGTGATTAAGAAAATGAACTTTTGAGTAAGATCAAACTGGGTTTCTGTTGCAATCTGCTAGTTAATGCTGATGACCTTGTGTGTGTAATGCTAACACTGAGCCAGATCCCTTCATTTATAAAGTGACATCTTAGCACCGAACACACGCTGGCTATGCAAATAAAGTCTGATTCAACTCATATCGTGCCTGTGTTATTCTGGGCACTTTAGAGAAACAAATCCACAGAAACTCATGTATAAGAGAGAGTTTTATATAAAGGGTAAGTGCACATCAAGAAAACATCCCAACCCAGTGCTGCCCAAACCCACAAGTCCACCATTAACCCATTAACCCATATGTCCAACACCAATCCACAAAGTCCTCCCCCATCTCACAAAACAGATGCAATGATGCCGACTGCAGGAGGAAAGCCGAGTCAGTGAATGTGTAAACATCTCAACACTGGCAGGGGTCTCCACACCGCTGCTCCAGCAGACAGGGCTGCATAGGGGTAGGTCCATGTGGCTTCTCCTCAGGGATGTCTTGCAGGAAGTGAGCTTTGCAAACTGCACCCTGGTGCGACCTTCACAACACAAGAGACCCAAGAACTAGAAAGGCAAGGCTCACTGAGCCATTTATCCCTCCACCCTTCAATTAACCCCACATGTGTTTATTGGCCAGGTTGGCACAATAAACTTTAACTAACTCAGTGCCCAATCTTTTATTATTATTTACCAGCATTTGTTTATTATTTGGGTGATATATTTTGTATTTTTATTCCAATTCCTATTTTTCTCATAGGAATATGAGGCATGTGAGGGTAAATCTAAAAATAAAATATTTCTACCAAAGCATGGAAATTTTTGTTATCAAAAATATCAAAATGTAAATCAGTTTTGTCATCCTTAAGGAACTCAACCCTTGTCTCTTCTAAATGGGTTTCAGGAACCAAAAGAAATCTTCAGGGTTAAGATCAGGGTGGTAGGGTAGACAGGATAAGGTTTCCAAATGAAATTATTTTATTTTTTTATAAATCATTTTATTGGGGGCTCTTACAGCTCTTACACTAATCCATACATCCATTGTATCAAGCATATTTGTACATATGTCGCCATCATCCTTTCCAAAACTTTTTTATTCCACTTAAGCCCTTGGTATCAGCTCCTGTTCTTTGCCTCCCTCTCCCACCCTCCCAGCTTGTGACCCCTTGATAAATTATAAATTATTATTATTTTCATATCTTACACCGTCCATTGTTTCCTTTCACCCATGTTTCTGTTGTTCTTCCCCTGACCAGGGGTGGGTGGTGGTGGTGGCTGGGGTGGGGGAGGGGTGTCGATCATTGTGATTGGCTCCCTCTTTCTCTCCCTTCTCCTCCCCCACTTCCCCCTACCTTCATGGTATTGCTACAGCCATTATTGCTCCTGAGGGGTTTATCTGCCCTGAATCCTGTGTGTCGAGAGCTCTAATCTGTACCAGTGCACATGCTCTGGCCCAGCCAGGTTTGTCGGGTAGAAGACCCAAAGTCTATCTGCAGGACCATGAAATTCTCTTATAATAGCCCATGCTCCCCTGAAGGATGAGCAGGAGCATTGTTGTAATGGGGCGGGGGGTGGGGTGTGGTGGGTGGGGGGGGCGATGTTTGACACACATTTCCTGGCCTTTTTATTACCAAGGAAGTTTTGAGTTAAAAAAAAAAATCTTCGTGGTGCCCGGCTATCAAAAATATAGAGTCTATAGGCTTGAAGATAAACAAGCGGCCATCTAACTGAGAAACAACAAAGCACCCATGGAAGAAGCACACAAGCCTGTGAGATCACAAGGCATTGAAGGGATCAGGCATCAAAGACCAAAAGAAATCATAGTATTGTGAATGAGGGGAAGTGCGGCGTGGGGACCCAGAGTCCATCTGTGGGTATTTGGATATCCCCTTTCAGAAGAGCTGTGGGGAGGAGACAAGCCAGTCAGGGTGCAGTGTATCAATGATGAAACGATACAACTTTCCTCTAGGTCTTTAATGCTTCCTTCCCTCTACTATCATGATCCCAATTCTACACTGGTACAGATAGGTACTGGAGACATAGGGAATCCAGGACAGATGATCCCTTCAGGACCAGTAGTGAGAGTGGTGATACTGGGAGGGTAGAGGGAAGGCGAGGGAGAAAGGGGGAATGGATTACAAGGATACACATATAACCTCCTCCCTGGGGTAAAGACAGCAGAGAAGTGGGTGAAGGGAGACATCGGACAGTGTAATATATGACAAAATAATAATAATTTATAAATTATCAAGGGTTCATGGGGGAGGGGGTTGCGGAGAGGGAGGAGAAAAATGAGTTGATACCAAGGCCCCAATTAGAAAGCAAATGTTTGGAGAATGATGAGGGAAACAAATGTACAAAAGTGCTGGACACAATGGATGCATATATGGATTGTGATAAGAGTTGTACGAGCCCCTAATAAAATTATTTTTTAAAAATCTTCATTAAAACAAAATATGATATTCCTGAGTTCTTCAAAAATATCTAAAAAGATGACCAATTTATAATTAAAACTAAAACTGAAACACACACACACACAAAAGTGACTCTGGCCTTCTGATCTGACCTCATTGCCTTGAATTTAACTGGCCCATTGCACCCCTGAGGAGCCACTCTTTTGATTAAACTTTGCTCTCTGAGTCTTATTGGTAGACCCACCTAGTCCCCTCAGTTACAATTCATTCCGTAAATTCATCTTCATTACGGTCGATCTTGTTTAACAGACTGATGGAAAGATCAACTCTTTAAATTAGCTGATCGTTGTGCAACATTTTCCCACACAAAACCCATTGAGCCAAGAACTCATTGAGCCAAAAGCTTGCTGAGGCCCATATAGTTGCTTAAAAGTACAGAAGCATTTGTGATCCCAACTTCAGCAGCTATGAAGCCATTAGTCCATCTCCCATCTTCTGGTAGTGTGTTACACTTCAGCCACAGTTCCTGTATTAATTAGGTCAAGGATGGCTGTCTCTTGGCTTATTGTCACCCTGCACTAAAAAATATAGCCTATAACACTGTTGTTCGTGGACAGCTCCCCCACCCCATTATAAGTGGTATAAAAACCCAACAACACACTCACTGACATGGAGTCCATGCTGATTCATAGCGAGCCCCTTGTGGGTTTTCAGTACTGTTTAGAGGCATAAGTTAAAACTTACACGTGTTTTACTGTGTTGCTGGGGAAATTTGTTGCCACCATGCTTTTGCTGAGACCACAAGTCCAATGCCATCAATGCTGTGCATTTCTATAAACATGAATTTATATATATTGATTGATCTATTAACATAATTTAAAATGAGTAAGTTACGAGAGTAGAAAGCCTCATTGTATTCCCACACAGCGGTTGGCAGTTTCAAAATGCTAGTCTTTTGGTTAGAAGCCTACTTTGTAACCCATTACATAACCCACTGCCAAGCTTATGGTATGAAATCTCAGGAACTTGGATTCAAATCCCAATTGCCATTACTTTCTAACCTTTTTCCACCTCTGAGCCAATTTAGCAAATCAAGTTCATTGCAACCAGCAGGCATTCCTCCTAAAAGGAGCAAACTACTCAATTTATGAAGATTCAGAGACAACTTTTTAAACATTTAGAATAACTTCTCTTTTTTGCATTTTATAATATGATTTACACTCCACTGCTAAAGTGCAGCATAGTAAATGATACACACAAAAATATATATTTTGGGATCTGTCATATTCTTTCTTTGGTAACATTTTTTTTCATTTTGAGGATCCTAAATAGATCTTTCTGGAAACAATTAAAATTATCTTTTTCTTTTATTTCCAATACTTATTTGAAAAATAAGTTTAAAACATAGTGACCAGTCTTTTAACTCAGATTTAAACCCTGTTATCTATACTCTCTTCTTATTAAAGTTTTTTTTTAATAAAAACAACTTTTGTTTCTCTGATATCAAATTTTATATGATTGAAGGCTCCATATATTATTTAGATAAGACAGGAATTATTCTATCGACCTGTCTCTTATTTTTGTATAAAATACTTGTCTATCTTTAATAATTATAAAGCAATGGTAACATTTTCTTTGAGTTCATATTCTTAAAGTCAATGATTTGGTATACTCTATTCATCTAGATACTCCTTTAGCAAAATCACAAACTGTACATATAAAAAATTACCTGTGCAGGAAAGGAATTATAGCAAGGATGCACCAACTTTCCTCTGGGGAACTATGTGGTAAAATAGAGACATTACAAAAATGATGTGAGATCTCAATAATAAGAGTACCTGCCACTTTGGGAGATAATCCAAAAATGACAAAGAAGTGATGTGTGATCGTTAGTGTGGATTAACCGATAGGTATGAAGATGCTGAGTTGGTAAGAATGGCACAGCAGTAGGAGACCTGGATGTATGTGGACTTGGGTGATTCCCTCACTTCTCATATCAGCGTATGTATGATTGATAATGATGTATGGATGATCCGGTTGCCTACATTAGTAGGTAATTAAAATGCTAACTAATATTTTTTTGGCTATTTCATGAGGAATGCATAGGTACGTTAAGAATTGTTTATAGCTGCTTCATATTGTTACTGAAGCACTGAAATATCTGGGTGTCTAGTTCTCTCACTGATTATTCATTCATTGTGCTTTTTAATTCAGTATTTTCTGAAAGCCTAGCATTCTGCTGGCTGCCGGGGCTATCGATGAGAAGCAAAGCCCTTATCTCTCTTGAAGGAGAAATAGACATAGACCACACAATAGAAGAATCCAAAAAGTCAAGGTAAAATCAAAATATAGTAAGAAAACATGCACTTTGGTCTGAGGAAGTTGAGTGAGAATATGTACTGCTATAAAATGAATACTCATTATTGAGGACCATATAAAATTCTCCCCAGCACCCAGCGCAGGCTCGGGTATATGATGATTACAGAATGAATTAAAGGTTGGGGATGGGAATATGTAGGATTACGAAGCTTTTCCAGAATATGGCTCGTTTTGAAGCCAGTGAGACATGGGATGCTGCTAATACATGAGGTACAAGGGATTTGGTCCATGAGGGCTGGTGAGAAATGAACAGGAGTTAGATGAATTAAGTGGAGTAGGTTTTATTAGGTGCTTACGTTGTATCCCATATCAAAAAGCAAAAAAACAGAATCAAGTGGAAATGTGGAAGTCGGAATGTGATAACTCTGTTCTGTTGTTTTGAAGGTTTGCACAGCAGCTCTGAGGGAAGAAACTACTGGAGAGATTGTTCTGCAGCTACCAGAGAACAACACGCGGATGGAATTGCATGCGAGTGTCAAGAAGTGGAAATTTCCAAATTTTTGAGGTAGGACTAACATTTAGTGCCTAACTGGATTAGATGAGAGATGAAGAGATGAGGTAAAGATTATTTATTTCATGTAAGCACTCCATCTTCGTACACATTCTTATTAAATAAACATGATTAGATATTACCATAAGCATAGGGCACAGGGAAACAAATAACCCAGATTTTGCCCTTAAGAAACTCACTGCTTGGTTTCTCCTGGGAAGATTTTGGTTTTGGGGATCATGATGATAATTGTTACAGGCTTTCTTGATCTGTGGGGGTTGACTGAGTTTTATCCAAACATTTCATCGTTTCAGTGGGTTCACTGCAGTTGCTCTCTTCAAATCTTCAACCCTCTTTCTCCAGTGCATTTGTTGTCCGTGGGCTGGGATGCCATGCTCTGTCTCTACTTAAGTAAGAGAATGGAAATATTTGTATTCAAATTTTCAAGAGTAATGTATTTCTGCATTAGGGAAAAATAGAAACATACAACCCCAAGATTTTTATCATGGTTTCCTTTTCAATATTCGTAGATTCAAATTGAGTAGAGAGGATGTTAATTAGTTTGCAGATTTGTTTAATTGTCTATAATAGGAAGCTAATTGGTGTTTTGCTTAAAGAATGAATTTAAGGAAATGTGATCTGAAAAGTGTAGTGTTGTTAATTGTGCTGATCTAAGTAGCAGAGACTATTGATTGGATAAAATAAGTAGTTTTGACTGCTTAACTGTAGGCTCCATTCTGGAGAACCAGAATTGGAAGATGCGAACAATCGAGACTTTATACATGATGACTTTGACCTAATTCTAAGTGTACTTTTATACAGATTACATAATCAAATGATGTGACCTGAATGCTTCCATTGGGGATTGCTAGGTTTCTGATACGAGATTATACGGTAAATTGCAGATAAGGTGGGTGCAGATGGGATAAAAATGGAGGGGAATAGGCTAGTCAGAAAAGAATATCAGATAATATTATTGCATCAGTATCATTTACTGATATAAGTGCCAAAATGTGATATGAGATAGGACTAGACATAGTCAAGATTTATACTATCTTGTACCACAGGGGATAACTCTAAGAGGAGTTCGAGGAGTTTCGGAATAAGAGAATGATAAGCAGTGCAGGTGTGAAGGGTGGCTAATAAATGGGTTCAGGAAGAAATGTAGAAGGTAGAATAGATGTGAAGGCAAATACAAAAGCCTTGCCGGGTAGGAACAGGGCGAACAAGTGCTGAGGCCTAGGAGGCAGGTGGTAGCCGTGTCTGTACCTCCTCTGACTGCCATCATGCAGGAAATTAGGAGAGAGGTGGGGGACCTTGGAGGTCTGGTGAATAAGAGAGAGGAACTTGGAGAGACCCAGAGTGACTGATGAAAACCAGTTAAACTGTAGAGGCAGAGAGGGGAGGAAATGCCCCCCACCCCAAGGTGTCATTCCATAGAGTCAAGAAATATTCTATTTGATTTTGTTTCCATTTTTACTTTTTTTAACATAATTGGGAGGCATGAACTATCATTTCAACACCCCCTAGGGGCTAAAGGCAGGCAATAGATGATTTACCAATGGATTATGTGAGGGCAGGCTTTGAGTTTGTCCTCTGAGACCCTGTGGAATATCCCTCCGAAAAAAGGCTACTCGCCACTTTAGATGAGAGGTGAGTTGGACTCTGTGCAGGGGTGACATGTGCAAGGGATGACAGTTTGGACATACAAAAACACACACTGCTCATAGCAACCCTATGGGACAGGGTAAAACTGCCTGATGGGTTTCTGAGACTGTAACTCGTTACAGGTATAGAAAGGCTTGCTGGTGGTTTCAAACTGCTAATCCTATGGCCCAATCCATAACCACAGCGCCACGTTGACTTTACATGTCAATATATGTATTTAATATATGCTATATGCTCCTTCCAGACATGACTTAAATTTATAATTAATTATTTGCTGGCACATACATCCAAGGCAGTATCAAGGGGAAATTAAAGGTAAATAGTCTTAAGACAATGCTTCCCAGCCAACCCTTAATGTAGTTAGACACGTCTTGTATTTTAGAACGTCAAATCGCTGACATGCTGTATAGTATTTATCAAATCATTTGGTTAGGTCACGTCATGTTAAAGAGCTGTTGGTTGTTGAGTTGATTCTAACTCCTGTTGACCTCGTGTGTATCACAGTAGAGCAATCGCCCTCAGGGTCTTTGATGACTGGTTTGGGGAAGTGGATTGGCACTCTTTCTTTTGGGAAACTCTGGACCCAAACCCACCAGATGTTGATTAGCAGCTGAGTGTTTCAGCTGTTTATACCATCCAGTGACTCCAACCGCACATGAAGTCAATAACCCTATAGCTGTCTTGTCATTTCCAACTCGCAGGGGCCCTGTATAGGGTTTCAGAGGCTATACATGTCTGTAGGAACACATTAGACGGGGGCATGTGTTTTGAATCATCAAGCAATGACTATTTCATAGTGGACTACTAATCATTTGGGGACATATGAAGGCCGTGTGTGTGTGTGTGTGTGTGTGTGTGTGTGTGTGTGTGTGAGAGAGAGAGAGAGAGAGAGAGAGAGGATTAAGGGGAATAAAAGAGTGAGCGGATTGATCAAGGAACTCTATTTGATGGAAGTATATACTTGCAATGGGTTTATTTTTACCATTGCTGGTTCCTACTTAGCTGCTATCCTTTTCAAACACTTAAAAAACTTCTTGGGCAAATTCCATAACTTTCCTGTTCCTTCAGTGATAGCCCACGCCTATTTTAAATTTCAATTTTGTTTTCTATTTAAAGCTTTCCCTGACACTGTTCAGGCTCTCATTGTAACATAAAGATTTGCTGGAAGTAAGGAGGTGGCGGTGGACACTGTGAGAGGGAGGCCTAGGGTGCCAGCACCTGGATGCTGATGGGGCTTTAGCAGGCTTGTGAGAAAACCCCATTATCGTTTCACTCCATGGTTGCACACAACTTCTGAAGCCCCTCATATACCCATTCCTTTCTTTCCTCACTCTAGCTACGACAGCCCCCTCATATACCCATTCCTTTCTTCTCTCTAGCTGCGACAGCCCCCTCATATACCCATTCCTTTCTTTCTTTTCTATAGCTGCGACAGCCCCCTCATATACCCATTCCTTTCTTTCTTCTCTATAGCTGCGACAGCCCCCTCATATACCATTCCTTTCTTCTCTCTAGCTGCGACAGCCATCATAACCGAGAGGAAGGGTGGAATAAGTAAGGAACACATAACCTATGTGGAATTTTAAAATCTCTCTTCATCAGGTTGCTGTCACTTGGGTAGGTTTCTCACATTGATAATTCTTTCCTTGGATGCATATTTGAATTCTTCATGAACTCCTCCATCATGTTTTCCATCAACCTGTGGTAGTTACATAATCCATGTCCACCTGTACGGGTGGAGTCTAGCTTGTTAATCATGTTACAGCCTGATGATGTCCCCTTGTGGGTATGGCCCTCTCATGAAGATTCTGGGAGCTTCCTCTCTTTTCTCCCTGGAGGCAGGACAGAATCTCTCTCTGTGTCACCTTGCTGTTGAGGGGCCACACTCAGAGAGCTGGAAGAGCCATGTGGAGACCCACATCAGCACTGACATTCTTCTAGCACCACTGGATCCATAAGACTTTGCACCCACCGGTCTGTGATCTTCCTCCATTTGGCATCATTGTATGTGCTGCATGAGTCTGAAGTGGAATTTATAGACTAGTATTGAACATATGAGCTAATATTGGACTGTGGACCTGATCTGGACTGGGCTGGGATGTTTTCTCAATATACAATTGCTCTTGTATATAAAGCACCCTCTTACAAACATTAGATTTGTGTCATTAGATTTGTTTCTCTAGTCAACCCAGTCTAATACACAACACTTTTAACTCTTCTAAATATACTGCTCCCAGATATTTTCATGCAGCAATTAGCTGTTTACTGTTGGAGTCCTAATACTCTATAGGTGGCCTTCTACCATGGGATTACAATAACTACCTTCTGAGAAATCCATGTAGTCCTACAGGAACTCAGATATCTTTTCTATAACAAATGGTGGCAATATCTGTTTGTTGATCCTCTTCTATATCTGTATTAGCTCTAGCATTTTCAATCCTTTTTACTCATTATTTAGACAAGCTGATAGGTAAATGACTAATCAGTTGCCCATTTAATTAGGTGACTAAATGGTTAAATTATTTTCTTGGATGAGTATCAGTAATACTGTCACACCCCACTCTTGGTTTCAAGGAGACTGAGTATTCTACAGAAACAAACCAGTGACACTCATATGTGCATGTGTATAGAAAGGTATTTATATCAAGAAATGGATCACACAGTTGTAGACGTAGATAATTTGAGTCCAGTTTAATTATCTGGGTCTGATGAAAGCTGAAGGCATCGTTTGCCGCTTGCAGATGCCAAGGCTAACCAACAAGAAGCAGGGAGACCACAGGCTGGTGGCTACTGAACTGAATGAATCTGATAGTGGTTGAATGGCATCAAGGTCAGCAGTCCACTGATGGCCCCTAAAATCAACAGATGATATAACAAGATGTTGATGACCCAGGTGCAGGATCCACTTCCAGTAGTCAAAGCTAGCTAGTGAAAACACACTCAATTCATACCAAGAGGAGGCAGGGAATGAAACTTCCCTCAATTGTATGAATGTTGTGACCAGATTAAGGAGAGATATTCTCTCTATAACTCCTTGGCTGCTTTACAGAAGATCCCATCATAGAATTGACTACATTGTGTTAGATCAGCTCATGGGAAAACCCTGCCCCACTCACTTTGACATAAACCCTAACTACCTCAGAGACATGACAGGCTCTCGTCATAGGCACATGCTCTCCCTTAGGACAGAAGGCTTGATAACAAAGCTCTTTCTCCCATCTCATGTCGAACAGGAGGTCAGGGGATGGTTTGAGGGGGTTGTGTGTGTTTCTTTCTCTCTTAATAAGTAGATATCTTGCCCCTACTTTAGGTGGCTTTTAATTTTATTTCAAATGTGAAATGCTTATTATCTTTAGAAAAGTCTCACATATTATCCTCGTGGAGGTATTTACTATAGCTATCTCTATATAACAAGTGGACTCTTTAATAGAAAAATAAACTTCTAAGCAAGAAGAGAGTTGTGTCTCAGAGACTCTTGGTCTTTCAAGATCTTCAGATTAATAGATTAATAGCTAAGACCTATATGTAAATTTAGCTTGGCTGATTTACATATTTCTGCATTGTTTGGTTTTCAATTAAATTCCCCAGATGTAAAATTTAAGGCTGACCTGGGTAATACACAGAGAAGTGAGTAGAAGAGGAGTGTGTGGCCTCTCATACCACCCTTATACTACCTGTAATGGACAGTAGAACTATATCTTTTTAAACCAAAGAAAGTACATAACTAAATAAATATTTTAATGCTTTGTTGAGGTGATTCCTGTCTACAACATTAACCCATTTATAATAGTTCAGATCACTTATAGTTCAATAGTTATGGTTATATTTGTAAAGTTGATACAACCATCACCACAAGCTAATTTTCTTTTTTTACACCAGAAGGGAGAGATGCTAGTAGTCACTGTCCATCTCTCTGCAACCCTTGGCAGTCACAAATTGACTTTGATTTTTAGATGCTGGCTTGTTCGAGGCTTTTCTTAAAAATGGAATCCTTCAGTACGTGATCTTTGGTGGTTGGCTTCTTTCAATTAATAGAATTATTTCAAGGTTGATCCTTGTTCTATTATGCATCATTTTATTTCCAAATAATGTGAAAAATACATTTTGAAAGCAAGGTTTTTTTTGTTTGTTTTTAATAATCTGTGTTCTGTAGGAAGCAATCATAGAGATGGAGATGTGCATGCAGAACATTTACCAGTTACTTGTAGCCAGGTACCGATGGCTCACCTCTGACTCATGACCACCTCATATGTATCAGAGCAGACCTCTGCCCCTGAGGGCTCTCAGGGATGGGATTTGTGGAAAGTAGATCACCAGGCCTTTCTTTCAAGCTGCCTCTAGGTGAATTCTAAGGTCCCACTTTTGGCTTAGTAGATAGCTATGTTAACTCTTGGCACAGCTGTCCTTATTGGTGAGTAACACTGGTGAAAGGAGAGGAACAGCGTAGGGTGGAAAGAAGGGAATGATAGACTCAACACAGCTATCCCAACAGGGTCCCAGAGCAAAGACTACCTAACCACTGCACTAGTCTCCATGAGAAAGAAATGACCGCCTTCGTCGTGCTCAGTCACTGGCGCCAGGAGTACCCTAAGAATGCTGTGATTTCAGCTGGAAAGCGAAGACAAAATTTAGATTAATCTAAAAGAGCCTTAGAACTATACAGTTTACAGCTGGGAAGCAAGTCTTTTTCTTAAAAAGGTCACTTATTTTTGGTTAACAAGACTGAAGTAAGTATCTCTTTTAAAAAGCGTTAAAAGACACTCCGAGGATGTTGGCTTGTAAAACAATATGCCAAACTGTGTTTTCATCTGGTGTTTTCCTTCCCACTGCAGTTCTTTGAGGGCAGAGGCGTCTACCTTCTTCTTTTGTGCGTTAATTTTCTCCCAGTCAGACCCTTTATACACAGCGGGAGCTCAGGAAATGCTGGTGATCAGCAGAGGTAGCCAAGAAGGATAAATAAATTCTCTTATTTTAAACTGATATCTTGCATCCTTAGGACATAGTGTTCTCATAGCATCTTCATGTACTAAGTCTACACTCTGAGGTTCCAAGAATTATAAAGTAGATAAAAAATAGAACTGAAGTTGGTGGCTGACTTCCCAAAGAATGTACGATGGGTATTATTATAAACAGGAATTTAAAAATAAATTCTAAAAACACGATCTTCTACCCTGCCTAAGCGTCATGGCACACTGACCGACTGTACGTGGTGTGAGTGACCCTGGTAGTAGTAGGCTTTGAAGACTTATACTTGTCAAGGCTGTAGCTCCGCAGTTTCCAGAGACACTGCTTATAGAAATCTTCATAGTAATGACATTGAGCCAAGGGCTCCAACCTGTTCCCAGGTGTCCCAAAGCTTCCCAAATTTCCCATTCCTCCTGGTGAACTGGGAAACTAATCTTCACTCCCTCAGCCATGACATTTGCCTCTCAGAAGCTAATTATTTGTATTTTGAGACCCGGTACTGATGCTTTGTAACTCACAGGTGATCTCCTCGTGCTATTGGTCTTGCCTGGAAGAGGGAAGAGATTTTTTTCCTCTTTTCTGTGATAGATCTTTATATACTTTATAAGAATCTTGGTGATCATGTGATAAAATTAAGAAATCCTATTGATTCAGTCATGAAAAACTCTATTGCTCACTGTACATGTTCACGCTGTATCATTGTTTGCACTTGATCTATATATTTAGGAGCCCTGGGAATGTAATGGTTAGGTATCGGGATGCTAAACTCTTGGAAACCCACAGGGGGAAGTTCTAACTTGCTCTATAGGGTCACCAGGAGTCATCATACACTGGATGGCAGGGAGAGAGTGGTGCATATGTACGGGCATAATTTATCTTCAACATGCAAAGCGCATTGTAGTCACAGAGAGGCACCCTACCTTCACTCTCTACATCACCTTAAAATTCCTTTTAGGGAAAAGCAATAGAAACGCCTTGGCAAAATAGGAGAAAGTCATATATCATGTGGAATTAATTAAAGCTTTCTGCTTCATCCACATTAATTTCAATCACAATAATAAGTGACATTAAATTAGAAGTCCTTCAAATTATTCAATAGTTTGAGAATATTGAAAAGGTGTCTAAGGAATATTCAAAAAGTTCATGGGAAAATGATAATAAAAGATGAGATTTTCTTTTCCATGAACTTTCGAAAGTGTCTATGTAGTTACTCCTGAGACTAATTGTCATGGATTTTATTTAAGATGCTTTTGAACTGGGTATTACTGTGTTATTCCAGGTAGACTGGAGAAACAAATCCATAGAAACACATGTGTATAAGAGAGCGGTTTTCTAGAAATGGTAATTGTACATTAAGAAAGCATCACAACCCAGTCCAGTCGAAGCTCATAAGTCCAATATTAGCCCATATGCCGATACCAATCTAGAAATTCCTCTTCAGACTCAGGAAACACATGCAAAGACACCGAATTCAGGACAATCACGGGCCAGTGGGTACAAAGTCTTTGGGTCCAGTGGCATTGTAAGCATCTTAGCACTGGCAGGGGTCTCTACACAGCTTCACCAGGTCCATGGTTCTGGCTGCATCAGGGTAGGTCCACATGCCTTCTCCTCAGGGATGTCTCACAGGGAGTCAGCCTTGTGTCTTGTCAGTAGAGCATCTCCAAGGGCATGAGGAGAGAGAGTCTCGCCTGCCTCCAGGGAGTAAATTTAAGAGTTCCCAGAATCCTCAGGAGAAGGCCATGCCCACACAGAGGCCTCATTGGCTATGACCCGATTGACAAACTAGATTCCACCCCTTCGCTCTTAGTTCTCTCAAGTCCCAAATGGACACCAGATGATGTAACTACCACAAAAAGTCATCAGGATGTCTGGGCTTTACAGGGGGCCTTACTGTAATCTCTGCTCAAAAGATTATTTACTGTCAGAAAAACAAAAGTGCATTTCCTGAAGATGAAAGTCATATATAGTTAATGATATTTAATGTATAGCTGAACAGAGCAACCTATCTTCCATGGGAACACAATAATTAGCTGTGCAATTACACTGGACTCTAGAATTTCTGCCTGGATGAGAGGCTTGATTTTCTGAATGACTCAAATTAAAAGACGGAATAAGAAAGCAGAGTTGACATATCAACACCGAAGGATGAGCTTGTCTTTTTCAACATGGGACTCGGTTGATGTATTTCTGAAATTTAAAGGTGCTTTCCACACGGACACATTACTGTCCACCTTACTTTCTAATTCGACTCTATCATCAATTTTTTTGGTGAAAAGTTATAGCAGGAAAAGTTCTTAAAAGTCATCTCTCCTATCATCACAGTTGCAAAACAAAACAAAACTACTCCGTGAATATAAACAATTCTTCGTAGACCCTTCAGCAAATGTACATTTGAGATAAATTGATACCTTGAAAATCAAGATTATATACAGGCTGAGACAGAGAAGTACTACTCACAGGGAGTGGTAATAACCACCCCTGGACTCGGCATCATGTTGCTGCGGTGAGGTGGCATCAAGTCAGTCCTGAACCCTAGTTACCCTGTTTACACCAGCTTGAAACACTGCCCATTCCTGGGCCAACCTCACAAGATGTATCTATAAGCTCATTTTTGCAGCCACTGTCATTTCATGTTGTTGAGAGTATTCCTCTTTTTTGGTGGAATACCCCGCTACTTTAGGGATGTTCTTCTTTAGGGATCGGTCTCGCCTGACAACGTGTCCACATTCTCATCATTTTTGCCTCTAAGGAGCGTTCAAGTTGTACTTCTTTCAAGACAGACTTGCGTGTTCCATTGGCAGTCGATGGCACTTTAAATCTTCTTTGTCAGCACCATAATTCAAATGTTTCAATTCTTTGATCTTCCTTAGTCAGTGTCCTAACTCTCACATGCATATGAGGTCATTGAAAAAACCATGGTTTGGGTCAGGAGAACTTTGGTCCTCAAAGCAACATCTTTTCTTTTTTAAATTATTATTATCATTTTATTAGGGCCTCATACAACTCATCACAATCCATACCTACATCAGTTGTGTCAAGCACACCTGTACACATGTTGCCACTATCATTCTCAAAACACCTGCTTTCTACTTGAACCCTTGGTATCAGCTCCTCATTTTCCCCTCCCTCCCAGCTCCCCCCTCCCCACTGAACCCTTGACAATTTAAAAATTATTATTATTTTGTCATACCTTACACCATCCAACGTCTCCGCTCACCCACTTTGCTTTTAAACAGAGGTCTCGTGCAGTAGATTTATCCAATGCACTGTGACATTTGATCTTTGGACTTCTGCTTCCATGAACCTTGATTGTGGGTCCAATCAAGAAATTATTGAAAACTTCAATCTTTTTTCCATTTATCATGCTGTCACCTATTGGTCTAGTGAGAATTTCAGTGTTTTTTATATTAAATTTTAATCCATAAAAAGGCTGCAAATCTTCCTCAAGTGCTGCAAGTCCTCCTAATTTCAGCAAACAACTTTATGATACCTGAATATCACAAGTTGTAAATAAGCCTTCTCCAATTCTCATGCCATTTTCTGCTTCATATAGTCCAGCTTCTCTGATAATATTTGTGCAGCGTACAAACTGAATAGGTATAATGAGAGGGTACAACCCTGATGCACACCTTTCCTGATTTTAAATCATGTAGTATTCTCCTGTTCTGTTTGCACAACTGCCTCTCGATCCATGTACAGTTTCCACATGAGGACAATCAACTCTTCAGAAATCCCCATTCATATCAAGGCTATCCATAGTTTGTTATGATTCACATAACAAATATCTTTCTATAGTCAATAAAGCATAAGTAGGCATGGTTCTGGTATTCTCAACTTTTAGGCAAGATCTAACATCAGCAATAATATCCCTTGTTCCTTGTCATCCTCTGATTCTGGTCTGAATTTAGATCAGTTTTCTGTCAATGCATTGATGCAGCAACTGCTGAATGACCTTCAGCAGAATGCTGCTTGCACGTGATATTCATGATGTTGTTTGAACATTATTTGAAAATGGCCAAAGATTGACCATTTACATTTGGTATAAAGTATATTTTGTCAATCTTTTTATAAAATGATTCCTGCATTGTCAATATTTTGCCCATAGAATCTTTCAATATTGCAACTCAAGGCTTGACTTTTCTCTTTAGTTCTTTTAGTTTTGGATACACTGCATGTGTTCTTCCATCCTGCTTCTCTAACTCTAGGCCTCTGCACATCTCCTTGTAGTACTTAACGTTGTCTTCTCGAGCGTCCCTTTGGATGGTCTGTTCAGCTCCTTTACCTTATCCTTTATTCCATTTGTCTTGGCTTCTCTATGATTAAGAGCAAGTTTCAGAGTCACCTCTGACATTAACTTTGATCTTTTCTTCCCTACCTTTTCTTTCTTTCCTGTCCTTTGTCCTGTAATCCTAGCATCACATAGGAATAGATTAAGGAAAATATTCAGCCACTGAGTGGTGACTATGAAGCTCGGAATTAGTGGTGGTGGTGGTGGTGGGGAGGTGGAGGATGGGGCATAATTTTATGAGTTTGACATCCTAGAACTTCAGCATTATGAATTTGGGATAAAAATACCCTTATGCTTCTCTTGGAAAAAGTGAAAGTGTAATTATTTTAAAATAGTATAGTATCTTCTTTAAAAATTGCCTGGGCTCCAACATGTGTACAAATGTGTTTGATTTGATTAATGTATGGATTGTTTTAAGAGCTCTAAGAAGCCCCAATAAAATGATTTTTTTAATTGCCTGGGCCCAAATGAAACTACTTCACTGGAGTTTAACAACATGTTTGGGGTTTTTTGCTTCAAAATATAACCAGGTGAAGGCGAGAAATGTTCTCACTTCATCCTTTAGTAGCCTTTTATAAGAGAAGAGAAATACAAAACTCTATATTTTTTCTACTCTTCAGTATGAGGGAGTGAGAGGCCCCAGTTCTGCCACAGAGTCAAGCCTCATGAAGAAGAAGATGGGTAATAAAGGATATCATTACTGATGTTAGCTGGATCTTAGCTGAAAGGAGAAGACACCAGGACTTTGTTTATTGTGTTTCATTGACTTTGCGAGGCTTTGCACATTATGGATAACAATGCAAGCAATGGGAATTCCAGCAAATGTCATTGTGCTGAAGTGGTACCTGCATGTAGACAAAGAGTCAGTAGGATGAACAGAACAAGTGGATTCTGCAGAGTTTAAAGTCAGGAAAAGTATCCATCAGCGCTGTATCCTGGCACCATATTTGTTCAATTGATATGCTAAGCAAATCATTGAAAAAGCAGAACTATATAAAGAAAAATGTGGCACGTGGTTTGGAGACAGACTCATGAACAATTTTAGATATGTAAGTCACAGAAGCTTTCTTTCTGAAAGTGACAAGGGCTTGAAGCACTTGCTAATGAATATTAAAAAATAACAGCTTTCCGTGTGGATTACAATCAATGCAGAGAAAACAAAAATCTTCACAAGCGAACCAATTAGCATCATTATGATCACTGAACACCAATATTGAAGTGGTCAAAGATTTCATGTTACTTGGATCTACAATCAAGACCCATGGGATAATTATTCAAGAAATTTAACTGTTAATTACATTGGGCCCAATGGCTGTAAAATATCAGTGTAAAGTGTTGTGAATCAAATATGTTTCTTTTTAGGAATGAAGTGTATCTAACCCAATCCACAGTATTTTCAATGCCTCATATGCATGCAGAAGCTGGACAATGCATAGGAATTAGGAGAAGTGTGGATTAATTTGAATAATGATGGTCACTGAAAAAGGGGAAAACCCACAGTGTGATGAACTGACATCGTGACTACAGTAATGGGGTTCAGATGTAGCAAAAGTTGTGAGGATTGGACCAATGAAGCAGAATTAATAAAAATTGAGAAGCATTTGTGAAGATCACAATCCAGACCATCACAACAAATCCCAATGATATGGAAGGAAATATAGAGGGATACAATGAATAAGTGTGGTGAGAGGACAACCCCGACACATACTTTCTTGCTTTTAAACCAAGCAGCATTCCCTTGCTGTTCCTACAGCTAATTCTTGATCCATGTACAAGTTCCACATGAGCACAGGGAAGTGTTCTGGAATTCCCCTTCTTAAGGGTACCCAGAGGTGGTTATGATCCACACAGTCGTCGGATGCCTTGCCATCGCCAATAAAACATAAGTACCCATATCTCTGGTGTTCTCGGTTTTGAGCCATGATCCATCTGATGTCACCAATGATATTTCGTGCTCCTCTTCTGAATCTGACCTGAACCTGTGGAAGCTCCCTGAAGAAGAAGGCAGCCTTAGGATTGGAGGGAGGCTTGTTAACAACTTGGGATGTGCAGATGACACAACCTTTCCTGCTGAAAGTAAGGATGACTTGAAGTAATTGCTGATGAATATTGAGGACTGCAGCATTCTGCATGGATTACGATTCCGTGTAAAGACTCCAACATTTTTACAACTGGACCAATCAATAGGCGACATCATGGTAAATTGGGGGGAGTAGGGGAAGGTTGAAGTTGTCAAGGGTGAAGGTTGGAGTTTGTCTTGCTTGGATCTATGATTATTGTTCATGGAAGCAGCAATCAGGAGATTAAAAAACTTGTTGCCTTAGTTATATATGCTGCACCAGACTTCTTAGAGTATTGAAAATCAAAGACGCTGTCTTGGGGACTAAAACACTCCTGACCCAAAGCATGGTATTTTCAATTGCCTCATGTGGATGTGAAAGTTGGACCTTGAATAAGGAAGACAGGAAAGGAATCAAGACGTTTGAATTGTGGTCCTGGTGAAGAATATTTAAAGTTCCTTGATCTGCTAAAAGGACAAACCAATCTGCCTTGGAAGAAGTATGGCCAGTGTGCTCCTTAGGGGCAAGCATTGCAGGGCTCCTTCCTAGATGCTTTGGCCATATTGTCAGGAGAGACCAGTCCCTGGAGAAGGACATCGTGTTTGGTGACTTGGAGGGCGGCGACAAAGAGGAAGGCCCTCAATGAAATGAATCAACATGGTGGATGCCACAATGAGATGAAGCGTAGGCACAATTTGGAGGATGGCGCGGGACTGGACCACGCTCTCTTCTGTTGGGCATCGGGCTGCAATGGTTCGGAATGGACTCGATGGCACCGACAAATAACAACAACGACATATAATGCTGCGCCCGTAAATGTCACACCCTACGTGAAACAGAGCAATTCTTTGAAAGACACGATCTACTAAAACCCATACAAAAAGAATCAAATAATCTCATCATCTTCCAAAATAGGATACACCAGGCCTAGATGGTTGCATTCATTTGTTTTGCAAAATAATCACAATACTATTAACAATCCTTCTCAAGTTCTTTTAAAACATAGCAGGTGAGGGAACCTTCCTAATTATTCTTCAGACAACATTTCCCTGATACAAAAACCAATGCAGATATCACTAGAAATGAAAAATTTCTGCTCAGTATCTCTTAAGAACATCCATGAATAAATTCTATACAAAATCTTGGCAAACCCAATCCAGCAATGTATAGAAAACAAGCACTCAAAAACCCACTTATGTCTAGTTGAACAGAAACAGGAAATACTATGTAGTTTAAAAAGCAGGAAGCCTGTGTAGCAGGGTGATATCCTTTCATGCTACTTATTCAGTCTGTATGCTGAGCTGGACTATAATTGAGGAAGGCTTCTTAAGGCTTCTGCCATAGACAGGAGACACAACTTCACTCACTGAAAAGGAACAGGACTTCAAGCATTTGATGAAGATCAAGGACTACAGCCTCCAATAATGCTTGGAACTAATGTAAACAGAATTCCTCACAACTGGACCCACAGAAAACATCACAATAAACAAAGCAATGACTGATGTCATAACGTATTTCATTTTACTTTGATTCGCTATCAATACTCATGAACGAGTATTGAACAAACCTGCCATGCAAGACCTCTTTAAAGGAAAGAGCAAGGAAATAAATTTGAGGACTAAGGGACACCTAATCCAAAACATGGTATTTTCTTTTTTTTGTCTTTGCCCCAATTTCTTTCTTACTTTAAAAAATGTGTTGCACACATCACCTATGTAAATTACTGGGGACTCGTACAACTCTTATCACTATCCATCCATCCATTCATTGTGCCAAGCACATGTGTACATTTGTTGCCATGATCATTCTCAAAACATTTTCTTTCTACTTGAACCCTTGGTATCAGATTCTCATTTCCCCTCCCTCCCCCACCTTCTCTCTCTCATAAACCCTTGATAATTTATGATTTTTTTTCATGTCTTACACTGACCGATGTCTCTTTACCCGCTTTTCTGTTGTCTGTTCTCCTGGGAGGGTGTTATATATATGTAGATCATTGTGATTGGTTCTACCCTCACCTTCCCCTTCCCGTCCTGGTATGGCTACTCTCAATATTGGTCCTGAGATGTTTATCTTTCCTGGAGTCCCTGTGTTCCCAGCTCTTATCTGTACCCCTGTACATGCTCCAGGCTAGCCAGATTTGAAAGTAGAATTGGGGTCACCGTAGTGGGGGGGAGTGGAGGAAGCATTACCTCATAAGCACGTAAACAATGAAGATGGAAGATTGAAGGGGAATGGAGGCACGGGAATTATAGTGTTGGTGAAGAATATTGAAAGCACATGGCTGCTAAAAGAACCAACCCATATGTTTTTGAAGTACAGTCAGAATTCTCCTTGGAAACAAGGCTAGTGAGACTCGTCTCCAGTACTTTGGGCATATTATCAGGAGGGACTAATCCCTGGAAGAGAACATCATGCTTGGGAAAGCAGAAGGTCATCAAACGAAAAGGAAGATCCTTGATGATGAGCTGAGATGAGCTGAGATGACACAGTGGCTGCAACAGGGCTCCGGCATGAGCGGTGAGGACAACTCCAGACCAGGTAGTGTTTCCTTCTGATAAACGTGGGGTAGAGCTGAATCTGAACTGTAGGAAAATAACACCGACAGTGTATACTGTGGACTTTGGTAAATAATGGGAGTCTCAGGGTGGCACAAACAGTTATGTGACTATCTATTATCCGAATGGCTGGCAGTTCTAATCCACCCGGAAGTGCCTCAGTAGAAAGGCCTGGTGATGTGTTTCCAAGAGATCACATCTGTTGAAAACTCTGTGGGACACAATTTACTCTGAATCACATGGCTGAAGTCCCTGTGAGTTGGAATGCTATATTGACATTGGTGGTTTAGATAATACTAACCCACCACTATTGATTCATCAATTATAATAAGGACACTAAAGGTGTACAGATATCAATCATAGGAGAAACCGTGTGCAGCAAAAGAGAGGGTTATATGGGAACTCTGTGTTTTCTGTATATTTTTTCTATAAACTTCAAACGGCTCTAAACAATAAAGTATTAAAAACAGTGGGTAGAGAACCATCAGGAAAATGAAGCTCATCTTTAAAATGCCAGGAAAGAACCTCAGAAAGTACAGAGACTATAATATTTTGAATTGAATGTACATACATTTTAGGGCTGAATTGTTAATACTGTCCCAGTATTAACTGTCCCAATGCTGTCCCAGTCACACAAGCAAATTATCAAGCTGTAATGATAGAATACTTACTACACATATATTGATACTGTTCAGTATATTATTCTATTTTTCTCTAGGCATTCAGAGTCTTAAATTCTCTCTTCAGTGCCATATGTTAGAAGGAGTTCTAAAATTTAAAGGTCTCTGATGAGAGAGTGTTTGGAAACTATACGAGATTATTAAAAGGATGATTCAGCATGGTCAAGATCAACAGCTCATGAAAACTGTATGGAAGCCAGTGATATCATTATATGGAAACAGCAAGATCCCCAGAGTCAATATTGGGGATTGAAATGACAGAGGGCCATATTTCAGCTAAGTGTAAGAAGAACTAGTGCATGAGAGTTGCTCAGGTTTATGGTGAAGCACTTTGATTCCTGAAACAGACATTTACTGGGGATCACTCTGTACCTCGGAAGAAATCCCTGGTTGTCTGCCTTTTTAAAAATCAGTTATTGTAACCCCTGCGAAACACAGGACTTCTCTGACACACACAGGGTTTCTAGGAGTCAAAAAGGATTCATGAAGAACTGACATATGGGGCAAGGAAGATTCAGGGGTAGAATGATGGTCTTCCGTGCCAGAGACCCAGGTGGGATTCCTGGCCAGTGCACTTGAGGGTAACCACCACGTTTATCACTAGTGGGTGCTTGGGTGGTCATATGGTGTATGGTATTGGACAGGTTTCAATGGATTGAGGGAACTACTTCTTTTAGCAGATGGTCATAGAAGCTGTGCAAAGATAGGGAGAGGATGTCAGTGAATACAATTAATTTTGTGTAACAGGAAACAAACCACGCTGACAAGACAACAACAACAACAACAACTGAAAAATAAAAGAGTTGCATAGGAAAGTGGCACATATGTTCTGAATGGTGATAATGAGTATCCTGGCCACAATCTTGATTGTTTTAGAGGCATCAAGGGAACTAAACCCACTGACTTTGAGTCAATAACAACTCATGTTGTTGCGATTAGGTGACATGGATGATGGAATGAACCACTGCTTGGTGCCATGCCATCCTCACAATGGTTCCTCTGCTCCAGCCCAGGGCGGCAGCCACCATGTCCATCTCTCTCCTGGAGGGCCTTCCTTTCCTCTGCTGCCCCTCAACTTTGTCAAACATAATGTCTTTCTCCAGGACATGACAACATGTCCCAAGTATGTACGATGGAGTCTCTCCATCCTTGCCTCTGAGAACTCATTGCGACACTATGGGACAGAGCTAAATTGCCCCAAAGATGTAAGCCTTTCTGAAAGCAGAGGGTGACACCCTTATCCTTTGGAGCAGCTGCTGGGCTTGAACTATTGACGTTTTGATGAGCAGTTGAATGTTTTAACCTTGGCAGGGCTCCTAAGGAGGATTTAGGCTGGAGAAATAAGTAGGATCTGACAGTCTCTGAAACCCTACCATCGGGTTGCTTAGGGTTGATTGAACCATAGTAGGTTTGGTGCTAAGGAGAAGGTGGTTAATGGAGAAGTTAAGTCTTGTACTGCTAACTGCCAAGTTGGCGGTTTAACCTTGTTCTCTGTGGGGAAAATGGCTGAGTGCTGCTCTAATATTTTCTTGCTGGGGAACCCTACGGATCAGTCTGTTCTACAGGGTTGCTGCTAGCTGGAGTGGAGTCAATGGCAGGTTGGTTATTTGGTGCTAAGGAGGGAGGAAAGGTCAGGTTATAGACACAGTCACTTTCCAGGTCTATTCAGGGTGCGGAGGCAATGGTCCTCCTTTTCCTTTATGGATGGAAGTAAAACACAATTTCTCATGTGAGCTTCGTGTGCCTGAGAAGACTGAATGGAGTCACTGTTTCCTTTTCCCAGTATCGTTAAACCTTTAAGTAATTAGTCATGTACCACCTACCATCCATTGAGCAAACTGATGCATGTGCATTCCTAAGCCAAGAAGTCTCTTATGTTAAAACTGGAAGCTTCATATAGTGGCTCATAATAACACACAAGTGCTAATCATTCCTGTATTATTATGTCAAAGGTATATATCTGCAAATGTTTCCATAATTTTTTTTAGTTCACAGAGAGGTATATTAGATACTATATACACAAGCATTTTACTAATTGACATTCCATCAGAACCATGCCTAACTAACATACAAACTTGACTAAAAGTAGACTTAGGAATGGGCTTTGCCCACGATCCAGGGGCTGCTTATATACAATACAGTGTTCATACAATATCTAAATCACACTACATCCTAGTTTGTGGAAGGTATTGTGTACTGTAAGCAACACATGACCATACTTGAGCCTTTTCTTCTTGTAGGGAATTGTAAAAATAGATACCTGTTATTTTTTTTTATTTTTTATTTTTTAAACATTTTATTAGGGGCTCATACAACTGTTATCCCAATCCATACACACATCCATTGTGTAAAGCGCATTTGTACATCGTTTCTCAAAACATTTTCTCTCCATTTAAACCCCTGACATTAGGTCCTCATTTTTCCCCTCCCTCCCCGCTCCCCCCTCCCGCATGAGCCCTTGATAGTTTATAAATGGGTATTTTGTCATATCTTGCCCTGTCCGACGTCTCCCTTCATCCACTTTTCGGTTGTCTGTCCCCCAGGGAGGAAGTCACACACAGTTCCATGTAATCGGTTCCCTCTTTCCTACCCATTCTCCCTTTACCCTCCCTGTTTTGCCACTCACACCACTGGTCCTATAGGGCTCATCCGTCCTGGATTCCCTGTATTTTCAGTTCCTATCTGTACCAGTGTACCTCCTCTGGTCTAGCCAGTCTTGCAAGATAGAATTCGAGTCATGGTAGTGGGAGCGGGGAGGAAACCTTTAGGAACTAGAGGAAAGTTGTATTTCTCATTGTTACATCGCATACCTGTTATTTTTGACTGTCAGCTGCTTTTTTTGGTTCACTGCTGAGAAAACAGTTTACTTTTATTCAAGCTGTTAAAGTAGTAGACCAAAAACAGGGTTTAAGTCACAAATGGGTTATCCAAAGGATAACGCTGCCCCTCGCTGAACACAAGGCTACACTTCAATCAAGGGTGATCTCTTGGTGAAAGACAGTTCCAATAATTAAATAGTAGTAAAAGAAGGGCGAGCCCCAAAGTAGTGCTGTGGTTTTAAATAGATTTGTTGTGTGGATGGAAAGCGAACAGACCAACCAAAGATCCCCGACTGTGGTGTTGAGTCTGAGTCATGGTAACCCAGTGTGTCAGAGAGGAGACGTATTTCATGGGGTTTCTGTGGCTATCCTCTTAATGGAAGCAACTTGCCAGGCCTTTCTTGCATGGCACCACTGACAGGTGTAAACTGCCAGTGTTTAAGTTAATGGTCAAGTGCTGAAAAAAAAATTATTTTAGGAAGACTGGTCCCAGTGATGGGAGGATAATGAGGCTATCTGCTTCGGCAAAGATTTGCAGCGCCAGAAACCCTGTCTTAGACCCTATGAGTCAGAATTGACTGGAAGGCATTGAGTTTTAGATCCCAACGAGGTGGTTGAAAATGTCCCAAATGGCTTCTTGTTCCAAAATGTGACACCACTCCATTATTCCTGCTATCACTCCTGATGCCTCCCCTCCTTATTCATCTCAGGGTTCTGGAACCCACTGTAGAGTCTCACCAAACTTATGAACTGTCAAGAAATGGCTTAGGTGGTTGTGAGAGAGGTCAGGACCAAATCTGAAATTCCAGGATCCGTCGGGAAGGTCCACCTCATCTACAAGACTGTGAAAGTTGATGGATCAAAAGAAGGGATGCATGGAAACTCAAGTCTCAAGAAGCAGAGGTCAGGCAGAGGCAAGCCAAATGCAGGATGCAGAGCAAGAGGGGAGTTTGCCTAAGCTGTCTAGAACTAGTCTCTGTCAGGGAACTTCTTAAGATGTGAAGTTAGTTCTTGTTTCAATACAGAAATTAACCCTGCAGATGGAGGCTAGGATGTACAGTGTCTCACAAAAATGGAGGACTGTGGCTAGAAGGGTCGTATTAGCTAATTAATTACATGGCAAGTGCAAACAGCTTGTGCCATCTGGAGACCTTACAATGGATACAGATGATAAAATCATTATAAAAATCTGTGAGTATGTGTGTATGCAGGCAAGGGGGTTTCAAAAAGTCTGTGAAAAAAATTCCACCATCCTTTCATTTCAATTTCCAGCAAACTTTTTGAAGGCCCTTCATATGCTTATATTTACATATGCTTTTTAACTTCATGCACAGAAATTTGATTCAAACTAGTCAACAAATGGTGCAGTAATGAATCTGAATTAAGCAAAGTACATGTATTCTTTCATATTTAAGGTGAAGGTACTTGGCCCTCTTAGCTAATTTATATTTGCATATAAGGATAGCCGGACTGTACCTGAAGATGACCAAAAATATTAGTGATGCTGTCTCCCGGAGGCAACACTGTTTTTCCACTAATATTTTTTTAAAATAATTTATGTTATATATGGATTGAAACTGCCATGTTTAAGTACAGAATGGAAAATATGATTTCTTATGATTATTGAGGGCTTCAGCTGGAATGACTGTAATCTGTCATGCTGGCTTTTTTGAATTGTCTCTATAAATCCTAACCTGAGTAATGTAAAAAGATTTTCTTCTCATCAGCAGCCCAATGGATGCTGACAGAAGAATTGGAAAAATCCAGTAAATCTTAGAACTTGAAGTAGAGTTCGATGAACTTGGCACAATTAAATATGTGAGGGCTTATAAAAGTTCATAGAAAAATGGAATTAAACAATAATGGAATTTTTTCCATAAACTTTTTGGAGCCCTCTTGTATAGCTAGTCCACAGATTGCCAATGTCCTACTAAGATTACTCTTACTTGCTTTTTATATGGCACACTTCGAACTGATTGCATGAATCCCTTGAACAAATTCTTCATCAGGAGCCCCTTCGCTTACTGCAGGTGCAAGTTTTAAGTCATTGAAGAGACATCAAGAATTTTCATGCGCTTTAACCCAGACCCACTACCATTGAATCAAAGCGATCTGAGAGGACAGGACAGAACTGGCTCTCAAGATTTCTAAGGCTATCAATCTTTCGAGAAAACGATTGTCACATCTTTCTCAAACAGGGTCTGTGAGAGGGTCACACTACTGACCTTTGGGTTAGCAGCTGAATACCTTTACCACTGCATCTCCAGGGCTCCTCCTCTTGTGCCAACCCAGTCCCACTGCCATTGGGCCAATCCTGATCCGCAGTCCAGAGCATTCCTCTAGGACGGAGTAAACATGGGTTTCTGAGACTGTAGAATCTTTCCTGGAGGAGAAAGCCTCCTCATATGCTAGCTTTTAGCTGATGACGTTGTTCTTGCCCCAAGGTGAGACTAAATGAGAACTTTATGCACCTTTTCCGAGTGAACTACAACTTCTTAAAGACACCTGGTTGTAGCTCCGGGTCTGCTGCTTACCGTGTGAATTTTGCAGAACTAGCTTACTTACGGAAGGATTACTATGCTCTGCTGTAGTGAGGGGCCATTGAGCCTCTACAGACTCATAGCAACACAATGTGACCCCGAACCAGCCTAGAGGGCTCCTTAGACTCATCTATGGAAGCACATTTCCAGTCTCCTCTAGCAGAGCAGCTGGTAGATTCAAACCACGCACAGGGTGGGAACCAAGTGCTTCACCATGACACCTGGAGGGCGCCTTTTGACTATGTGCTGAGCACCTCCAGTACGTTACATTAATCTTCACACTTAAAAACGCTTTCTTGTTCTCTTGCATAGTTGCTTGGCCTTCCCCTTTGTGTGAAGTTCCTCTTGTATTCTCTGCACACGTTGGTGCCCTCACTCTTTGTCTCCTTACCCTGGTGGATTTGCTTCCTATGTATTTATATTTCACCCCAAATGATTTTAATGATTAAAAAAATGTTGGCCTTTATCCTCCCTTAGAATGTAAGGTTTGTGTTTTGTTTCTTTTGAATTTCATGTGCCTAAATTCATCACGGCTCTTCATGAGGACTCAGTAGATATTTGTTGGATGAACGACTGTCTACTTCATCATTCTCCTTAACTTCAATGGCCTCTTCTTTGCTGCCCTTCCTATTGATCTGAAAATACTAGGGCACACTCTGATGAAGTTTGGGGAGATCTTCAAAGGAAAAAGGGAAGAAACACCTCCACAATATCCTCTAATGTCAGAATATTATCTCATTGTTAACTGTAGGTAACATCCCCAAGCCTGGATGATTCTATTGTATAAGAGTGCGTTTAAGAAGAATAACGGTGCATAGTAAAATTCTTCTTTCATTTTTAAATTTCCAATCATACTTGTAATGGTAGCTTTACCAACCTCACAGAGGTATTGTAATGATTAATGTCTGTCTAGTAATTTCAAAATCATAAAGCACCCTGAAACCCTAAGGTAAAAAGAGCTCTATAAATGTGCATAATTAGTGCTGTGGTTTTCTCATTTGTAGCACACAGAGGGAAAATACCTATTCACAGTCACAAGAGTATTATCAGGATTAATTAATTAATGTTTACACAGCAGACAGAATATGGGGGTGGGGGGAGGATACAGCACATCCTCTTTTTCTTCACAGGTGAAGAGCCAAGTTGGGTGAACTGTTTAGTCACTTACGTCTATACCCTGAACATTGAGATGACTCTTATTCTACTTGTTTTCCTCATGCTGCATGCCAGATTTTATTCTCTTGTCACTTCTACCCCAGAGCAGTCAATACAACCTTCTGTTTTTAATTCCTACAGTGTAGGTAACGATTTCATGCAAAGTATACCATGTCTTATTCTAAAGGAAATATGATTATTCTATAGTCTAAATAATGTTATTTCTTTTTTTCTCTAATTTAATTTTGAGAAATATACCAGTTGCTTTAATCCAATGATACATTTACTGAGAAAATAAATTTATTTTTGGTCTTCACTGTGTGATTGAACGTATAGCTGCCCAGTTGCTCACATTTCTGATCCAGAGAGCTGCGGAGGTGCTGCTACGATGCCAATCCTTGGCTGTGCCTGTTAGCCAGGACTTGGTGTTAGTGCCTTGCAATTGAGGAGATATTGAAACGGAAAACCGGAGAGAATGGGGCATTGACTACATGCGTGCTATTTTCTTGCTGTGTTTATTTATTTTGTCTTGTACTGTTTGAAGTCTCTGAAATTAAAACTAAGCATTTATGATTTTTTTTCCACGGGCTCCTTGTGTGATTTTTGGCTGTAAAACCCATCAGAGTACTCCACTTCCCTGTTGAAGATCGCCTCCTGGTTACCTCCTTAGCCCTGTGCACTCGGTGCATTACAGCAGGCCCTTTGCAATTAATATTGATTTATTTTTTCTAATTTAATGCATATTACACAGCCAGAGATTGTAGAAAAGCACAGGAAGTACACGATCAGCTGCGGTATCTTTATAGCAACTTCTTGATTGTTAACTCGGGCTAAAAGGCCAGGGTCCTGGCAGGAACTAGAGTTAAATTAGAGGTAAATTAACACCAAACAGCCAGCTGCAGCTTTCTGCCCCATTCTTTGTTTCCACAAGCTCCATGGAACAAGTAATCATGCTTGTCATTTTTGTATGGAGACGATAATGAATCTGATCTATACTTCCTTGCGACTCACCTTCCATTTATCGCTCTTTAGTAAAAGTCACCATGAGATATTTTTTGTTTATTTAGAACAGAGTTTTCCTAATAGTGGCTAAGAAATTTAGGGGAAAATAAGAAATATTGAGAAAAGGACAGATGCATAATGGAATTCAGAGGTTCATTAATGACAAGGGTCCTTTAAGGTTTGAGAGGAGACTTCTTTGTTTGAAGGTTTGCTGAGGGCTATGCCCTATCATATGAATAAACCCAGAGGACATTACTCCACATCCCTCCTTCAAACTTACTTCTTTTCTAGTGTTTTACTAAAGAAGTACATTCTGATATAATGTTAGAACATCTGGCTAAACTATCCCAGTGTGATTGCCACACAGCAAATAAAAACTAAATATGTAAATCAGGAAAAATTCCTTTAGAGTTTAACTAACAGGTCAGTATAACACATTTTGTTTTAGATCCCTTTTAAGGACCTCCAAAATTATGACATGCCACCTTTGGGCATTAGAGTTGGGTTTGAAATCTCCAAAGATGACAAAATTTAAAGTTTTTTTAAATTTCTGCTCCAAACTGACAAACATTTCACAAGTATGAGAAACATTGAAAGTGTGATGAAAACACAATGCCCAAGACTGCATAACTGTATCTCATTTTATTTATACTTCTAGATTTTGCAAAGCTAAATGATTGGATTTCTTCATTGTTTTGACAGAGCAATACTGAAAAGTAACCTAATATTTCTTCTGTGACGTGTTGTTAACTGGAACAGACACTACACAGACTAAGCTAGAAATACACCTCAATTAGCAGGGTTTGTCGGAAACATACTTTTCTCTCTGGCATCCAGGATTTGTCCAATATTATTTAGCATGCTATTTTTACATGTTCAGATTAATTGAACAGAAGATAGAAATATATTCCTATATACATTTGGAGAATTACATCTTTGCAAAGAAATAAATAACTATCGAAATCATTGTTGCCTCATTCTGTGGTACATAAATTTGCTTGTCTAATTTGTATGTTATGATTTGTAAATTAATACCACTCGGGTTTATAATATGTTTCTCTGCCTTGAAGTGAGCTATTGTCTTTTAAAGACTTGAGAGAGTAAAAAATGTACCTATGAAATGCAGCTGGGATGGTGATTTCATTGTGGTTTCTATTAGGTGCTGTTAAGTGTGTCCCCTCACATAACACCCTTTGTTCTTGCCCCATCCTCACAATTGTTATGTTTGAGCCCATTATGACAGCCACTGTGTCAATCCATCTTGTCAAGGGTCTTATTTATGGTCCCACCACTTTATCAATTACGTATATACTCGAGTTTAAGCCGACCCAAATAACAGCAGAGCCACCTCATTTTACCACAAAAACTACGTTACAAATGTGCTGAAAAATTCGGCTTATACACGAGTACATATGTTACGATATCCTTTTCCATAGACTACTCTCTACAGATAGCATGCCCACAGTATGGGAGACAAAGGCTCGCCATCCTGGCATCTAAGGAGCATGCTGGCTGTACTTCTGAGACAGTTCTGTTTGTTCTTGGGGTTGTCCATGGTACTTGAAATTCTTTGCCAAATGCATTGATTCTTCTTTAGTCTTCCTTATACCATGTCTAATTTTGAAATGCCTTTGAGGCCATTGAAAATACCATGACTTGGGTCAGGAACACCTTAGTCTTCAAAGTAGCACCCTTGATTTTCAATACTTAAAAGAGGTCTTATGCAACAGATATGCCAAAGGCAATGCTTCCTTTGGTCTCTTGATGGCTGCTCTCATGAGCATTGACTGTGGATCCAAGTAATTAAAAATTCTGGACAATTTCAAACTTGTCTCTATGTATCACATTGCTATCTAGTGGTACGATTGTGAGGGTTTGGGTTTCCTTTACATTGAGTTGAAATCCATACTGAAGACTGTAGTCCTTGAACTCCGTCAGCATGTGCTTCAAGTTCTCCTCACTTTCAGAAAGCAAAGTTGTGTTATCCAAATATTACAGGTTAATAAGCCTTCCTACAATCCTGATAACATATTCTTCTTCTATATTCCAAATTCTCTGATTTTTTTCTCAGCATAAAAATCAAATAAGTATGGTAAGAGGATACATCCCTGATGTACACCTTTCCTGGTGTTAAACCATGTGGCATTCTCTTGTGCTCTCCCCACAGCTGCCTCTGGATAGATGGACTCCTTCTGCATGAACCAAATGAAGGGTTCAGGAATTCCCATTATTCTCAAGGCTATCCAAAGTGTATTATGATCCATACAGTTGAATGTCTTTGAATAGTCAATGAAACAAAGTAAACATCTGTTTGGTAATCTCTTCTTTCAATCAAAATCCATCTGATATCAATGTTGATCACCCTTATTCCATGTCCTCTGCCTGGATTTCTGGCAGCTCCCTGTCAATGTACCACTACAACCGTTGTTGAATGATCTCCAGCAAAATTTTTCTTGTATGAGATATCAAGGATAATTGTTTTACAATGTGTGCATTCATTTTCTTTGAAATGGATACAAGTACAGATCTCTTCCCATCAGTTGGCCAGCTAGTTGTCTTCCAGATTTCTTGGCATTGACAAATGAGTGCTTCCAATACTTCATCAGCTTGTGGAAACATTTTAATTGGCATCCCATCAATTCATGGAGTCTTGTTTGGGGCTAATGTCTTCAGTGTGGCTTGGACTTTTTCTTTCCTTCAGTACCATTGGTTTCTTGATCATATAATATCTCTTGAAATGGTTGGATTTGAACCAGTTATTTTTGGCACAGTGACTTTGTGTATTCTTTTCATCTAGCTTTGCTCCTTCCTGCATCATTCAGCATTTCGCCCATAGAATCTTCCAATATTACAACTCAAGGCTTGACATTTTTGACTTTTAGATATGCTCTATATGTTCTTCTTTTTTGTTTGTTTTTTAATGCTAGGTCTTTGATCATGATACCAGAGGAGCATTTTGATAAAACAACTAATCTATTACACTCAGCATGTGGCTAAAGAGCCTTCCTTGTTTTTTGTTTTGTTTTGTTTTTAGCTTTCCTTGTTTTGTTTTATAGGCAACAACCTGTATTTAGTGAAACACAGTCACTTATTGTCTCGTTATGATACTCCATGTATAGTGTTGGATAATATGAACTATTTTTCTTGGATAAATGTCTTACATATGTGAGAGTAAACTTAGATATCAAATGACAAGTTGGTTTTGAAGGGAAGGAAACATTAAAATTAAAGTCACAGAGTAATTTTGGCAAATGTTGGTGGGTTCTATTTATTGATAATCATATAGTTGAGAATCATATATGTGTAGAGAAACACTATCTCGTGGAACAAATGTGATTATTTATTCTCAGACAGAGGTTGTTCTATTCAACGGGGGCATTATCCTGTAACTCAAGTTGATAAATGATTAGACTCTTGTTTTTCATGAACCTTATTGTCCATGGCCCTTGTTTAAGCAATTAATCACGCACAACCTTGAAGCGTTTTGTGCATTGTTATTTTATAAGGATTTTTAAAAATTATTTCCTTATTATGCACTCTTATAAAACATAGCCCCAAATTAATTATTGAAGCCAGGAAAAAAAAGACATCCACAGATATGTGTATCTGTGAGAATGAACTCAGAACTCAATAAACATTTTTAAATTTGCCTTTTGAAGTAGTTGAGTTGTATTTTGAAGGATTCCAGAAGAGTCCCGATTATAAAATAGGGTAGAAATGCATAATACCACCACTCTTTTTTTAAAATCATCTTATTGGGGCTCTTACAGCTCTTATTCCATACATCAATTGTATCAAGCATATTTGTACATATGTTGCCATCAGCAGTTTCTAGACATTTACTTTCTATTTGAGCCCTTGGTATCAGCTCCTCTTCCCCCTTCCCCCCACCCTCGTGACCCCTCGACAAATTAGAAATTATTGTTTTCATATCTTACACCGACTGCTGACTCTCTTCCCCCACGTTTCTGTTGTTCATTCCCTTGGGGGTGGATTATGCATTCATCATTGTGATAGTTTCCCTTCATCCCCACCCCCTCCTCACTGTCTCTCTGTCCTTCTGGTATCGCTACTCCCAATTCTGTTCCTGAGGGGTTTATCTGACCTGGATTCTGTGTTGTGAGCTCTCATCTGTACCAGTGCACATGCTCTGGTCTAGCCAGAACTGAGAGGCAGGACTGGGGTCATGATAGTGACAGATGGACCCCTCAAGTCCGAGGGCACTCGAAATGCGATTGAAGAGGAGATGACTTCCTGGAGGGGAACCAACCATGGTGACATAGGCCTGTGGGAGTGGAGCCTTTGAGATTTTCATTTGCTGATGGAGCACGACTCTAGGTCAAGAGAAACTGCTGTAAAACCCTTCTAATGACTGGAATTTGAAATGTGAGAAGTTTGAATGTAGGAAAACCAGAAGTGGTCAAAAATGAAATGGCACGCATGATGCTCAACATCCTAGGCATTAGGGAGCTCAAATGGACTGCTATTGGCCATTTGAATCAGAAAATCATATGACTTACTATGCGAGGCAATAACGATCAGGAGGAATAGCCTGGCATTTGTTGTCTGAAAGGGTCTTGCTAAACCCATCATAAAGTACAATGCTATCTGTTATCAGATTATATCAGTCCACCATCTAGGATATCTAGTCAATACAAATATTATTTTTTCCCTCCCCACCCCCTACAAATATTATTTAAATTGATGTACAAACTGAAAAATAATAGTGAGGAAATTGAAAAGTTCTGCCAACAATTTCAGTCTGAAATTGATCAAACATGCAATTGAGATGCAGTGATAGTTATTGGTGATTAGAATACAAAAGGTGGAAATGGGAGAGAACAATAGTTGGGAAATACAGACTTGATGATAGGCATGCACTGCAGATGGCAGGATAGAATTTTACAAAACCAATGACTTGTACTTAGCAAATACCTTTTATCAAGCACAAAAGACCCTACACCTGGACTTCCCCAAATGGAATACACAGAAATCAAATTGTGGGAAGACACATCAGAGAAGCTAAAATCAGCAGCTAAAACCAGACCAGGGACTGACTGTGGAACAGAACATCAACTACTCATATAAGTTCAGGCTAAAGGTGAAGCGAATTGCAACATGTCAACAGGAACCAAAATATGACCTTAAATCAATCCCACCAGAATTTCAAGAACATATTTGAAGCATTGAGCACTAACAGCAGAAGGCCTGATGAGCTGTGGGAAGATATCAAGACCATGATTCATGAAGAAAGCAAAGGGTCATTAAAATAACAGGAAAGAAAGAAAAGATCAAAGCAGATGTCATAAGAGGCTCTGAAACTTGCTATTAATCATAGAGTAGATAAAGCAAAAGGAAGAAAGGAGCTGAATAGAAAATTTCAAAGGGCAGCTTGAGAAGACAAAGCCCAATACTATAACCAATTATAAAATGGCATCGAATTAGAAAACCAAAAGGGAAGAACATGCTCAGCAAATCTGAAACTGAAGTAACTCAAGAAGAATTTCACGCCTTGAATTTCAATTTTGAAATATTGAATAGGTAGAATATTCCATGATGCAGCAAGCAAGATGGAAGGGACACAGAATCGCTGGATCAGAAAGAACTAGTCGACAGTCCACCGTTTCTGAAGGTAGCATATGAGCAAGAACCAATGGTGCTGAAAGAAGAATGACAAACTGCACTGAATGTATTAGCCAACAAACAAGGCTCCAGTAATTGACAGAATACCCATTGAAATGTTTCGGAAAGCTGAAGAACATTGCAAGCATTTACACATCTATTTCAGGAAAGTTGGGAGACAATAACCAGGCCAGCTGACTGGAAGAGATCCATATTTGTATCCATTCCAAAGAAAGGTGACCCAACAGAATGGTGAAACTATAGAACAATGTCATTGATATCCCACACAAGTTAAATTTTACTTAGGATCATCCAACAATAGATGCAGCAGTACATTGGCAGGGAACTGCCAGAAGTTCTGTCCAAATTCAGAACAGGACGTGAAACAAGGGATATCATTGCTGATGTCAGATGAATCCTGGCCTAAAGCAGAGAATACAAGAAAGATGGTTACTTGTGTTTCATTGGTTATGCAAAGGCATTCTACTGTGTGGACCATAATAAACTGTGGGTAACCTGGAGAAGAATCGTGTGTTAGTCGGGGTACTTTAGCGAAACAAATCCACAGAAACTCATATGTATAAGAGAGCGTTTTATATAAAAGTTAAGTGCACATCAAGAAAACATCCCAACTCAGTGCTGCCCAAGGCCACAAATCCAACATTAGCCCGTATGTCCGACACCAATCCACAAAGTCCTCCTCCATCTCATAAAACAGACACTATGATGCCGACTATAGGAGGAAAGCTGAATAAGTGAATGTGTAAGCAGCTCAGCTCTTGCAGGGGTCTCCACAGGGCTGCTCGAGCACGCAGGGCTGCATCCATGCGGCTTCTCCATGGGGATGTCTTGCAAGTAGTGAACCTTGCCAGCTGAAGCAGGGAACTGGCTAAGGCAGCTGCACCTAGTCGACCATCACAAAGCAAGAGACCCAAGAACTCGAAAGGCGAGGCTCGTGGAGCCATTTATCGGTCCACCCTTCAATTAATTCCGCATATGTTTATTGGCCAGGTTGGCATATAAACTAACTAACTCAAATGGGAATTCAGGAACACTTCCTTGTGCTCATTTGGAACTTGTACATGGATCAAGAAGCAGTTGTGGGAACAGAACAAGGGAATATTGCACGGTTTAAAAGCAGGAAAGGTGTATGACGGGTATGCACTCTCACCATATTGGTTCCATCTGCATGCTGAGTAAATCTGTACGCAGAGGACACAGCCCTGCTTGCTGAAAGTTGGGAGGAATTGAAGCACCTGCTGCGAAAGATCGAGGATTGTAGCCGTCAGTACGGATTACAACTCAATGTAAATAAGACGCAAAGTCCTCACAACTAGACCAATAGATAAATCATGATAAATGGAGAAAAGCTTGAAGTTGTCTTGGATTTTGTCTTACTTGGATCCACATCAGTGCTCATGGAAGCAGCTGTCAAGAGAGTGAAAGCCAATTGCCATTAGGTAAATCTGCTCCGCAAGACTTCTTTAGAGTATTGAAGAGCAAGGATGTTCCTTTGGTGACTAAGGTGGACCTGGCCCAAGCCTTGGTATTCTCTACTGCATCCTATGCATGTGAAGGTTGGACACTGGACAAGGAAGAGTGGAGAAGAAATGATGCATGGAAGTTGTGGTGCTGGAGAAGACTATTGAAAGTAGCATGGGCGGCTCAAAGGACAAACCAATCTGTGTTGGAAGAAGCAAGGTTCCTCAGAGGCAAGGTTTACATAGTTTACACATATTGTTAGGAGAGATCAGTCTCTGGAGAAGAATATCATGTTTGGTAAAGAGGGATATTCATACTCGCTGCCTGGAGGCAATGCTGTCTCATAGCAACCCCTCCGGGTTTCTAAGACTGGAACTGTTGATGGAAGTAGAAAGCCCAGTGTTTCTCCCAAGGAGCTGCTAGTTGTTTCAAAGTGCCCACCCTGCAGATCCCAACCCAACATGTAACCACTACGCCACCAGGGCTCTATTGGTAAAGTGGAAGCGCGGTGAAAAAGAGCAAGACCCTGGACGAGATGGACTGACACAGTGGCTACAACATTGGGCTCTGGCAGAGGAACAACTGAGAGGCTGGCGCAGGACTGTGCAGTGCTTTGTTCTGTTGTGCACAGGGTTGCTATGAGTGGCAGCCAACTCGAAGGCATCTAACAACACACACACGTATACACATACAAACAACCTGGGCAGGTCTTTAAAGCAGTTTTCTGGAGGTAAGCAGAGCAGGAAGGTCATAAGGATGGCTTCAGGAAGGTACCTGTTGTCCCTAACAACCACAGAAGCTAAAAATCACAGGGGTGACTTTAGCAGTAACTGGTAAGAGTCATCAAGCTGGGGAACTTCTGTGGAAAGTTACCGTGATGAGACAGGGCAGTTGAACTAATGTAGAGAGGTCCTTGAAGACCAACTGTTCTAGAAGCCCTGCTGTGACATGCTTGCCTGACTACCTACATGATGTTTTTGAAACTACTTCTTTGAGGGGAAATGATTCTTGGGATCTTTTAGAGCTGGATACTGCTCTTTTAAAGACCCTATCAGCGGAAGAGAGTATGACAATTTTACATGCGATGGCAGGGATCCAAATGGGGTCACTGGCAGTGTTGGAGACTTTAGAACCCCATTTCTTCATGCAAGGTGCCATCCTGGGAAGGGTTAAGATCATGTAAATCTCACCATTTCTTCTGAGATTGGGACTATAGCTATCAGAAACTTGCACGATTGAGTGAAGCCTATATGTCATGCTTCATCTGATTTGATTTCCCTCCCTCATCTTCATTATGTGGTTTTCTAAAATTGTTGATTTGTTATAATATGCATTAAAAATAGTTGATTTGTTTCTAATGTTTTTTTCTATCATTTATAATTTAAAAATCATTAAACCCAAATTAAAAAAATGAAAATCCAGAAAACAGTTGTCAGCAAATTGAGTCTGAGTCATGGTGACTCTGTGCGTGCCCGAGGAAGCCTGTGCTCCCTAGAGTTTTGAATGGTTGTTACATTTGGAATTTTATTGCTAGCTCATTCTTCCCTTCCAAACACCTATAGGTAAACTCAAACCTCCAATCTAGCATTTTAATTATTTTTATAAGCTAGTAGCTTCGGTACTCAACTACAGATTTGTATACCCAGTAGATAAATCAAAGAGAATCAATAATTTATGTAAGACAAAGTACATATTGTTAATTTTATTAATATTTACTGCAGCTTTATTTTTAGTAGACATTAATAAGTTATAATGTGCCTAGAAACACAAAAGTATAATGTTTTGCTGTTATTTTTAGGATTTATTAACTTTGGAGTAGCTACTATAGAAAAGTTCTGTTTCTCAAGAAAAAATAATGGATTGAAACAAGTTATCCCCAGCATACCTCAACATTGTTTCAGAGATTTCAGGATACTATAAATACACATATTTTTAGAATGTTTTAACTTTACATGAAATAATCTCATACAATGGAGTTGATACTGCTCCCAACCCCATCCCACCCTTAAACTAGGGAATGCAGGAGACTGCTTTACACTGTTCTCTCCCATATACTCTCCAGATTCCCTCCATCTACAACTCTTCCCAAGGGGAGGTGCTCAAATGAAGTCTATATTTTCCCTAGCCCAGAGACTCAAAATTTCCCATTTCCACTGCCCCATCTGACTTTCTGGTCCTGAACAGGTGTCTTCCATTGTCTGTCTTCTAGCAGGGGTGAGAAATATGCAACCCACAGGGCTCCGAAGACCTACTGACTCATCAGTATTAGCTAACAGCACATGCATACCACAGAGAAGCAGTTCTAGCCATCTCATAAGGGGTGAGTTAATTAAATGTTTGCCCACGACAGCCCGAAAATGATGTCACAAATACCTAAATGAAGTTTAAAGAAAAAAGTTTCCCTACCCCGTTCTAGAGGAAGATACAGAGTTCAAATGGCATAGTGGTCCCACATCTAGCTAAGACTTCTGATGTACTAATGGCGTTTTGTACGGTAAGAGAAGGAAATAAGGATGAAGACTTGGGCTTCTCCATGTATGTTCTTAATCCCTGCCTTGAAATTATTTCACTGGGTCCAGATAATGAAATTAAAAAAAAAAATTAAACACATAGTTATTTTTGGATCAAAAGTAACACTCACCTGTTTGTGATTAAAAGAAAAGGAATTAAGAGGAAATTCAATCAAGGGTTCATGAGGGAGGAGGGATCAGGGAAGGAGAGGGAAAAATGAGGAGCTGATGCCAAGGGCTCAAACAGAAAGCAAATGTTTTGAGAATGATGATGGCAACAGATGTACAAATGTGCTTGACTCAGTGGATAGATGTATGGATTGTGATAAGGGTTGTACGAGCCCCCAATAAAATGATTAAAAAAAAGAAAATTCCAGTAGCCCTCAAAATTATGCTTTTCAAAATGTACACTAAAATACTATGACACATTGTTATAATAAGTTCAGAGAAAAAATTATACATTATGATTTAAAATATGAAAATTAATGTATGGATTAAGAGATTTGAAATAAAATTAACATTAATAATTATTTTTTAAAAGGAAATTCAAATGAGTGAGTTAACACTACAAATCAGTTTACTTTACTAATAGCATTATTTCTTGGAAGACTTATGTTCATGAGGATGTTTTTACTTGCCACTTGTCAATTGTTTCGCTCATTAAAGAAATAGGTAAACTTGAAATTCATTATTAATGAAAGCAAACAGCAACAAAAATACTGTCCAACTTTATCCAGGGCAGTTCTATTTATATGTAAGTGGAGTCTTATTTCCAGTTAGTTTTTCTATCTTTATTTTTTAAAAACCTGAACTAAGACTTACACTAATTTGTTTTGTCATCTTCTCTTTATCCAAGGCAAGCGTAACCAATTCATGTGTGTAGTGTGGCATAACTTTATATCAATGACCACTCAAATGGTGTGAAGGCAGTGTTTAGATGTTTATGATGTTGCAAGTCCTCGCAGGATAAAGGGTCAAACGAAAGGGTATAAAGTAAATTATAATTTGAGAGTTATAAAAACATTTAGAATTTGTATGGAAATTGAGGAATCAAGGTAAATTGAGTAACAAATATAAAGGAAGCTTTGTTTGTGTGAAAAGGTAAGTTTTATGGTGAAGACATTGGAGTTGATGAGAGGTGAGAAGAACATGTAACAATCATGGAAATGATGACTGATTCATTATATATGGTAAACAAAATCATCAATGGTAGGGAATACTATCATTGTACGTTCGTTCTGACATTAGACAGTGGCATGGAGAGTGACTATGAGATAATCTAATCAATCAGCTTTAAAGAAAGATGACAAGAGTATTATGAAATCTTGTGGTATATGCTACCACAAGAATGAGGCAGCAAAGTCTCTATATGGATATGAATGTATCCCATTCAACAAATATCTAATACCTCTCAGGTGCCATGCAGGAACTTCGGCTTCGATTCCCAGCCAATGTAACTGAAGTGCAGCTACTCTCTATTTGTAACTGGAGGCTTGTATGGCTGTGATGAACAGGTTTCAGAAGAATTTCCATATTAAGACAAACAAGGAACAAAGATTTGGAAAAAAAATAGATCCCTGGAAAAACAAAGCCCTGAGGACCATAAGGATATTAGCCATTGTGCATAAGGTCACCGTGAATCGGTGCTGACTTGACAGCAGCTAACAATGACAGTAAGAGTAACAATATGCACCGGGTACTGAGTTAGGTATAAGCCCCTTCAATGAACAAACCTGACAGAGATTCTGGCCTTCTCTGGAGAGAGCATAAATAATTTTAAAATCAAGATTACTGTTTAATTGTGTTTGAATAGGTCTGTGTTTATTGTTACCGAAAACAAACAAACAAATCTCCAAATTGATGGATTCTTTTTGGTACAGTGATTCTGTGCATTTTTTTTCCATCTGCATTTGATACTTCCTGCATCGTTTGGGTATTTGCTTATAGAATACTTGAATATTGCACCTCCCAGCTTGACTTTTTTTCTTCAGGTCTTTCACCTTGAGAAGTGCTCAGCATCAGTCTCTTCTGACGTTTACTTTGGTCTCGTCTTTCTCTGGTATCTTTTTCATGACCTTCTGAGATCTAAGTGTACCATCCACATGTAGAACTCATCCCACAACCCATCCTTGGACTCATCAAGCTTATTTCTGTTACCCAGGCTATTGTTTCAACTTCTGTCCTTTCCTCTCTGCTTTATCTTCTGCACATCAGTCACCAATAATTATCAATGCATGTCTGTGCTGTTTCAGACTGAAACATTGACAGAATTCTTCAATATCTTAAAACTGAGCTTTACTGCTTGTTGGCATGTATTTGAATATAGTCATATTGACTGGTCTTTCTTATAGGAATATGCATATTATCTTATCAGATAACAGACAATTAACTAGCAGAGAATACTGTGCTTTAAGATCAATTTTGAAATATCCCTGTGAGTGGAACATCACTCCTCTTCAGTTTGTCATTCCTGGCATCTCACACCACATTGTTGTCTGATTTCAGCTTCCTGATGCCCAGGGTACCAATACTATGAATTCTACTTCAACTTTGATAAATCTAATTTTTCTAGCTTCTGACTTCATACTACATATATTCCAGTTATGGATGTTCACTGTGCTTTCTTCTCATTCTGAGTGGTGTCACATGAGCAGAGGAAACTGAAAGCTTTGCTCCATTCATATCAGTAAGTGAGCTCAACTTTGAGGAAGCGCTTCTTCTGCACTCTATTCTGCATGCCTACTGACAGCAGAAGCTCATTTTCTGGCACTAAGTCTCTATATGGATATGAATATTCAGAAGATTTCCAGTGACTAATTTAATAGAAGGAAAAAATGTCATCTCTTCCTTCTTCCATTTATGTAATGCTCAATCTGCTTTGATCCAGACTGGTGTCTTGGAGACAATACAACCCTTACCCAACACCGACTTCCTGCCCAAATTTGAGACATCCATCTAAAGGTAAGCTGTCCATCATAGCAAATGGCCAGAATTTGGTTTTACTCTCTTGTCACACTTCCAAAGTTATCTTAATTGTTGCTTCTTGTCTTTTTTAAACTATTTCTATAACTTCAACAATTTTGTTTCCTAATAATCTTAGAATATTTATTGATGTTGGCATTCGATGATAGCATAACTTTATGTGATGCTTCATATCAGTTATTTGTTAGTGCTATACATACTTCTTGGGGCAACAAATAAACAGCAAACCTTTCAACATTTAAAGAAAAATCTAACTTTTAAGATGCTATCAACACTGTGTTTATTACTCTTCAAATGTAGTGGCCATCATGGAACATGTATTTTGAATTTTCTTTTCTAAAATGCAGTCCTTTCAATAGAATAAGTATGTGTGTATATATGTAAAATATTAAAATATATATTGTCTGCCTGAGTTTTGGATTGGTGTCTTATGATAATCATAGTCATTTTTTCATAAATCAAACATACCAGAAGTACTGACTTAAGATGGAATTTGAGTCATTGGAACCGCTGAACCTATAAGATGTTGAAAGGGTGACAGTGTCTTTAAATACATAAGTACTTAGTGAGCTGTGTTAGAACGTAGGGTTTTGATAAATAAACACCATCCCCATTTGTTTTGTTTTGCTCTGTTATTTTCTTTTATGAAAAACACTAACTCATTTAAATTACAATGAGATGAATGCTCACATAGTCACATTTTTAGTGTGGTAATTTATGATTCTGTTGTGTTACCATTTCTCTGCTGGGCATTATAGATAAACTGTGAATTTAAATGTGGTGGTTTTTGGTTTTTTTTTTTTAATAATGCAAGTCAACTAGAGACCGATCATAACATCTAGCCCATGTTGGGTTACTTAAGGTTAGTCAACAATATATAATTGCAATATATCCTCTAGATTATTATATTGGCTTGGGTTCAGGAATCAGTACTTACTATTTGGGGGGCACCATAGGAGCACTTGGGTAACCCTGTAAATTAAGCACAAGTCATCCCTAAATCAATTGTCCAAGTGGTAAGTTATATGGTGCCCCTGAATGAAATCATCTAGAATCTTGAGCTGGTTTGTTCCCAATATTTTACTGATATGTGTAGATGACCCCTCTTCTTAACCTCCTGCCATTACCAAACAAGGCAAAAGTATTATTGGTTGACTTAAAAAGAACTTGGAGTCTTTGTATAATGCAAAAAAAACAAAAAGAGTTAAACACACTTGGCTGCTAACAGAAAGTTTGGTAGTTCAAATTCACCAAGGGACTCCTTGAAAGAAAGGCCAGTTTTTTAACAAAAAGTCATTAAAAACTCCATGATGCATAGGTCTACTCTGACATACATAGAGTAACAATGAGTCAGAATGCTACCTTTTTAAAAATAATTTATTTTTTAAATCACGAATCCATTCCACTGGCCAGATCACTTCTAAAAAGTATGTAATTAAAAAAATTATATCAACCTAGTATTGTTTAGTTGTTTTTAAAAAGGATTTATATTATGCCTTATTTTGTACAAAGCTTATCATTAAAGACACATATACACACGCACACACACATAATTTCCTTGAATCCTTTTTATATCTGCTTAAAGTGATTTGACTTGGTTGGAAGACACTTCAGCTCATTCAGACTCCAAATGATGTAACTTTTGTCCTCATCATCATTATTTAGCTGAACAATAGCTTTTTTGTTTTTAAGAAGGAAAAAGAAAGCTTCCAGTGGTTCAGTGTCCAATATGAGTAATTCAAATACTGAACAGGCTGAACCACTGGGGAGAATATGTGAAGTCCCCTCCAGAGGAGCTGGAAGTCCAGTTGTTAACAGTATGGATTCATTTTGTGTCTTTTCAAAGCAAGGCATAATGACTGAGCTGAACTTTATCTGATTTTCGAATATATTCAATCTTTGATGACAAACAGGTTAGATTCATAGTGATAGCTGTCTGTCCACTGTAATTGCTTTAGTATTTACCCAGTGCATTGTGTCAAATCAATGTTTTTATTTATTTTGTTTTAGAGAAAAAACTTATGGTACCTAATACACCAGTTGAAGGCTCATTTACATTAGACAGAGCCCAGAGATGCCTCAAGCCTCCATCCTTATTTACCCTATTGTGACAACAACAATTCCTTCCACAATGCTCTACTATTCTCCTGGGTTTGATAATGTGTTATAGCGGCCTCACAAAACTCACGGGCAATGCTCACAATGATGAGGGTTTATTAGGGAAGTGAATAGGTTATGACAAGTCAGAATCAGTAAACAATAGGCACCTCTCCTCGCCAGCAGCCAAGTCTTTCTCTCTGGTCCTCAGCCTCTCAGCTAAGTGGTCCCCTGACTCCTTCCTCTGTAGGTGGGAAGCCTGCCTGATGCTCGCTCCACTTCACTGTCTCTGGGTCTGATGAAAACAGCCCTTCTTCTCTGTCTCCAGGTGGCTCTGTTGCTCTTAGCGATGGTCTCTGTGTCTCAGCCTCTAGTGTAGTGGTTCTCAACCTGTGGGTCACAACCCCTTTGGGGGTCGAACGAGCTTTTCACAGGGGGGTCGCTCAATTCATAACAGAGCAAAATGACAGTTATGAACTAGCAACAAAAATAATTTTGTGGTTGAGGGGGTCCCCACCACATGAGGAACTGTATGAAAGGGTCGCGGCATGAGGAAGGTTGAGAACCACTGCTCTAGTGTTTATAGTCTCAGCCTCTCTCACTTTAAGCAGAGATCTCAGATGTGACCCACTAGCAGCTCTTATTCCTGGATCATTGTAGGATTCCCTGTATGTCTGAAATGGCCCTCTTACACACAGAGGAATGGTTTGAAAAGAAGTGTTTTTGACTTTTGAGATGTCGTATCTTAGGAAACAAAAGAAAACTTGATTCACGCTCTGTAGTAAAGTGGAGACTCAAAACACATCTGACTTCAATCCTGTCCATTAGCGCAATAGCGGAACCCCTCCAAAATGAGATTTTTAACCATAGTCATGGAGGCTAGAATTTACAATACATCACAAAAGGGATTATGTATAGAAACACCATATTTGAAATTTCACTTCACAACTTTTATTGGCTTTTGTCATAGTTATCCTTTATAGTCTCACCCAATTAACGAAAGAGGGAGCATTACAGATCACAGACAAATAACAATTATAATTTTCCACATCCATTGGTAGCTTCTTGCCAGAGGCTGGTGACAGTTTCCTTCCAGAGACATTGGAAGACTGTCAACTAGTCACAGAAAAATCTGCTCTACATTGAGGATAACAACATTAAATATTACAGTAATTTCCCATGTAGAGCTTGTTAACAGTTTAATATTTTTATTTAAATGTTTTATTATTTTTATAAATATTTAAAGCTAGTGTGCATCCAATTTAATATCTGGTCTGCATATAATTAAGATATTGATTATTATTATGTTATGTCTCTGGATATGGTTGATATATCACTTATTAAAAAGCAAACCTACTGACATAGAGTCAATCTGATTCACAGAAATGCTACAGCGGATTATAATATCTATTGGAACAGAAAGGCTTGTCTTTTTCTGGTGGAGTAGCTGGTGAGTTTGAATCATCAACCTTGCTTTCAGGGTTCTTGGTGTATAATGGATTGTGCATTAGGCTGCTAACCACACATCAGCAGATAAAACTCATCAGTCAGTCCCTGGGAGGAAAATGAGACTCGCTGCCCCTGAAAAGATGTATAGCCCTGGAAACACAAATGTACGGGATTCATCAGTACTGCCGGGTCTCTATTATTCAGAATCAGTTCTGTAGAAGTGAGTTTGAGTTTTTCAGTTTCAGAGCACCTTCCTACCTAATCTTGGGCAAAACAGACTATATTCTAAAGCAGCTGCATTATTTACACTCCCACCAGCACTGTATGAGTATTCTCATTTCTCCAGTCCTCACCAACTTGTTTATCCATGTCAGGAGATGTTTCATGCTTTCTGGGGATTTTTTAAGAGTGCATAGTATTCTACTGTGTGCATGGACCATGGCTTCTTTGTCCATTCATCTACTGATGGGAATAAGGGCTGTTTTCAGCTTCTTGCTATTGAGAACTGAGCTGCAATGAACATGGCAGAGTATAAAGCTGCTTGTGTTCTGTCTCTTACTTCTCTCGGGGTCTGTGTCTAGTAAAGTAATCATGGGTCCTACGGTATTTCTATTTGCAGTTGCTTTAGTTATGGCTTATGCATTTCCAATGTAAGAAAGGACACACACACACACACACAGTGGAAGACAAAATAGATGACTGGGACCTATTAATAATCAAACACTTATGCATCTAAAAAGACTTCATAAAAAGAGTAAAATAAGAGACCATAGGCTGGGGGCAAAATCTATAGCAATGGCACAATGAACAAAGGACTCATTACTAAAATCTGTAGAATTGTGCAACACCTCAAGAAGAAAACAACAATCCAATTAAAAGGTGGGCAAAGGACATGAATGGACAATTCACAAGTGGCAGTACTCAAATGGCTGAAAAATACCTGAGGAAATGTTTGCTCCCACTGGCCATGTGTGAGACACAAGTCCAATCAATCATTCTGCACTGTCCTGTCCGACAGACTTGCTACGTCAGACCTGACTCAATGACAATGTGTTTTGGTTTGGGGTATTTGGAAGCACTTGTCAACTTTTAACTGTTTTAATAAACCCCACCATTGTAGTCCTATGTGGCTGCTGTAATGAATTTGAACCCTGCAGAGAATCAGAGAGTGTCTTAGGAGGGATGGTTGGTGTTGGAACTCGTAAGAAAGTTGGAAGGTAAAGGCTTGCCTCATCTCTCCTTCCCAGGAATTGACTTTGGGCACCTGATGCTGCCGATGGTGACTCTCTCCCCCCCATATGAAACCAATGGTAGCACCAACTCTACACCACTTTTAGAACATCTGTTACTAATGAAAGAGCCCTGGTGCCAGAGTGGGCTACGCACTGAACTGCTAACCACAAGGTCAATGATTTGAACACACAACTTGCATTGAGTGAGAATGATAAGGCTGTCTCCTGTATAAATGGAAAATCTTACAAACCCAGAAGGAAGTGTGATTCTGTCCTAAAGGTCACAATGATTTGGAATTGACTTGATGGCAATGAGTTTGGTTTGGGTTTAGTAGGCATACATATGTTTTATCATAATACCATGAAACCTTCTAAAACTAAAACCATTGTGTGATGGTTAGAGTTAATGTCAACTGGACACTCCTAGTGAAGGTCGGAGTGGAACCTGCACCTAGCACTCTGGTGACACATCCTTGGGAGTGCGGCTTGTGGTAGAAGAGAGAAACCCAATCCATTGTCTGGTCCATCAATCTCCTATTGTGTCACATACCTGTCAGTCCCAGGATCTGTCAGTTAGACTAATTTGGCCAAGTTCTGATTCATTTACCTCTGTAGCCACCAGCTTGTGGGTCCCCTGTGTTGTCATCCTGCTTCGTGTTCAACAGGACACGGGCTGGACTACTCACTCTCCTTCTACAACTGTGTACGCCTTTTCATACATGCCTTTCTATGTGCAAAGGCATACAAGAGTTACTGGTTTTCCTTCTCTGGGGCACCTAGCCTGATGCACTGTGTAAGGCAGGAAGCTGTTACAGAAGGAGAACTAAAATATTTTCCACTTTTAAAGGATTATAGGTAGCGATAAGACTCTGTCAAAGAAAAAAAGTATGAGACTTGGCAAAACCAGGCAGTTCTGCCCATCTCTGTGTGTATGATGATATTGACAGTGATCATGTGCAAACTAAATTCTCAATTGCTCAGGAACTGATTTTACCTGTGCTAAAATATGAACACCTTTCCTCTTAGACCTACTTAAATATCTAACAAATAATCATTGTTCTCATCCTGTTATAGGTCTGTGCCAATTGTTGAAGATAAGTGTAAATAAATTTAGCAGAATTCTGCTTCCATTAAGTTGACAGTATTGCCTGGAGGCAACTATTAAACACATGATTCAAAAATAAATATATAATGACCTATTATGATATCACTTATTGTGATAAGTGTTACAAATAAATACAAGAGGTAAAACAGTAGAATTAAATCTTAGGATACTCAGGAGAGTAAATGAAAATAGCTTATTTTCCACACTTATTTTTGAAAAGTGCTTAAATGGCTCCTAAAGAATACACAGCATCTATATATACTGCTGTATAGAAATTTTATGGTTTGGATGTAGAATTTAGACTAGAGAAAACACTAAAAGGGAATGTATATAAAAATGTCAGAAAATTTTAAGGAAACAACCTGAAATCCATATCATAAAGGGCAATGGAATAAGACTTTTAAAATATTTCTGCTGTCCTGATTTATTTTATAGTTTAATATGTAGTCTTATTAATTAAAGTACTTTATATATTTATATCTTGTGAGAGTAAAGTAATACACTATATTAGCTTGTTGAGCTTAGGTTCTAAATTCCCTAATCCTTAAAAGAAAATTTGGTGAGAGCCAAAACTTGTGTAAGGCGAAAACATATCAGATAAAAATACTCAAATGAGTGATAGAAAATTGGTGGCATAGTATGGTGTCCAACAAAACACTTGGGAGACCCAGAGAAGATCCAGCACCAACTTGTTTCAGTGTATAAGAGCAGTTCACTAACTTTGCCATTCCAGCAAGGTATTAATCTATCTATTGTTTAGTTTATGTTGCACAATTTTTCTGCTGTGAAATGGGAATGATGACCATTCATGCCTAATAATATATGTCCGGGTTATAAAGAAACAATCTAGCTATAACATTCAGTATAGTATCTGGAACATAGTTGAGCAATAAATGCTAGCTCCTTCTAGCGCTAGTTTAGGGAGTTCTTTGGCTGTCTGTTGCAGTGAAAATTTTAAAAAAGGTAAAACCAAGAATGATTGCTTCCTACTCATTCTCAAACATAGTGATTGGCCAAATGAGATTTGAGAAATCTCATGAATCTGATGTATTTATCCTTAACTGTCGTGGACATTGGTAAGAAATATGGATGTATTTTTAAGGACTATTTAATTTCTCTACCACTATAGTGATTAACTTGTTTTATTTCCATATTTGATTCATTTAGTGTAGCAATTTAAATATGACTTGTTGGTATCTGCACTGTCTTGCCTACAACAGCTTGGCAGAAATAAAATGATAAACCTTTATCACGATACTATCTTGTTAACTGCTGTAACTTGTTAAGTCTTACCTTGCTTGAACAAGAATGTCGTGTCAACATTCCAGGGAATATCAGACATTTGCTGCAGTCCGTTTTTGAAGTCTCTGTTTTGTAGTTTTTCATCTTTGCTCACTAATTTTTATTAGCCACTTTATTACAAACATGCAGTCAACTCTGTATGAAATTGAGATCATTGTCAGAAAAGACTACAGTAGGATTCAATGAAATATTTTGCCAATTATTTCCATCTTAGACTACATTTGTGTATTTGAAAATAATAAAAAATAGGAAGTAACATAACTATGAAAAAATATTCTGCTACAATTACTTAAGCATTTCATATTAAGTGTATATTTTAGCATGTTACATAAATTGTTGCCTTCATTCACTATTAATTAAACTTTCTTTTTAAAAATAGTTTAATTGGCTTATACTTCACGTTACATGAAAGTTTATCATTTGATAATGTTAAGAAGAGTGTGCAATCATCACCACATCAAATTCAGAACATTTTCTTCTCATTCTCCTTGTAGTTAGTTCTCCATTTCCCTCCAACTTCTCCTGCCATGTCCTAGGCATTTATTAATTCAGTTATTGTCTCTGTAGATGTACCTATGTTGGAGTTCATATACAGAAAATTATACAAAACACAATCAGGAAGCAAAAATAAAATAACAAGAAAAGCAGCAATGACACCAGATCTTAAATTGTGAACATTTGGTTTGCAGAAGGCTACTGAAGATGTCAAAGCCCCAGATCCATTTTCAGGGTCCACACATAGATTAAACCTCCAGTGAACCCTCTGTGACCACAGCCTTGGGATTATGCAAAGTGCATTGTAAAAAGGATTATGGCAACTGTAGGTAGTTTTAAGTTTAACACTTTATCACTTGATCTCCCTTTTGATTCATTTTAAATTTGTTCTGGTTTTTAATATTTTCTACTTTCTTTTTGAAAGAATAAATAACACCACAGTGCCTCAAAGACAATAAAACATATGAAAAAGAGGATAAAATGTCTTAAATAGTTACTCAAACAAAGGGGTAGAATTAGTGGCAAGAGTACAATTTAATAAGGAATTGCATGCAGTGTTTATCCAGGGATTAATGGAAACAATAAGCACAGAAAGGATGAGAATGGAGTATTGTTACATTGTAGGATAATGTCACAAAGCAATGCACTTAATGTCACAAAGCAAAAAGCATTGGACTTGTTGAATGGACAATCCATTTTTTCTATAAATCTCCACGTAAATCACAATAAATAAAAATGTTTTTAAAATACAGAGGTAAAAATAGAAGATTCCTACATCAACAAGATTCAAGGGAATTTATAAAAAGCAAACAAACATGATCAGAAGCAGTAAAGGCGGGGTGGGGGGGGGCAGTTGGACAGAGAACAACAGACAACAACCTGAGATTAGGAAACATAACAGCATTACAGAAATACCAAACCACACAAAAAATTAGCAAATTTAAAATAAAGTGACAAAGTGAAAACATGGAACAACAGATGTAAATCTGTAAAGAATGACAATCTCAAAACAAAAGGGGAGAATAAAATATGTAGGTGTAAAATTAGAAATGAAAAGGAAGTCAAGCCAATATCAAGATCTATCAGACTGTCCTAAATTTCAGAAGAGAATGGGAAGGGTTAGAGCTGACCTTGGACCCCCGAGTTGCTGCAACCACTAGGTTGTGAGAGCTTCACTTCCCACCTCACCGTACCTGTGTGCATATAAAGGCAGAGTCATGAAGATCTATTTATAAGTACTGCATGCATATGCGGACCCTGGTGTTGTAGTGGGTTACACGTTGGACTACTTCCCTCTATCAGCAGTTCAAAACCACCACCCATTCTGAGGGAGAAAGATGAGACATTCTAAGGCCATAAAGATTTACACTCTCAAAAACCCACAGGGTCTATTCTACTCTGTCCTACAGGGTCACTAGAAGTCCGCATAGACTTGAAAGGGGCCTTTGAGTTTGCTTTATTTTTGGTACGTATATTGTACATAGGGACATAGTCATGGAGATGTCTTAGACATAATCAAATAGTGTGGAACTGGGCCACTGGGCTTGACATCTAAGGACCATGGTGTTGAGGGTGCATCTGGATCAAATGTCGTAAAAGAGTTCATGAAGATAGTATTCTACAACCTAGTTTGGTGGGTAGGATCTGGCATCTTAAAAGCTTGCTAGTAGCTGTATAAGATACAGTTTACCATTGGTCCCATTGCCTGCAGCAAATAAAGAACTAAGAAAATCTAAAGCTCAAGAAGTAATTGGTCCCAAAGACTAATAACCTACATAGGCCAGAGCGGCTTCTAACCTGAGACCGGAGCAACTTTGCTGGTGGCCAGTATAGTTACCAACCACTCTGACCAGGAACACAATAAAAGGACCCAGTTAGGCTGGGAGAAAACTATAGAAACAAATTCAAATTCATAAATAAAGACCAAACTTACTGGCCTGACAGAAGCTGGAATAACCTCTCAGTCTATTGTGTTAAGTTTCTAGCTTGGAACTGAAGCGATTCTCGCATACCGTCTTTCAACAAAATAATAAACTAGTCTATAAACAACTCTCAGGATGCTTAGAACAAGCAACCAGAGACCAAAGGACAGAATCATCTCACGAAGGAAATGAGGAGAGAGGGGGAGAGGAACTGGCAGAATGCAAAGGGGGAAACGAGGGGGATCATGGAGAGAGTGCTGACACATTGCAGGTTTCACAACCAGTGTCCCTGGACAATTTGTGTGTAAACTATTAAATAGAAACTAATGTTCTTCCTGAACTTTCACTTAAAACACAATAGTGTTCAAAACAAAAACTAAGCCAAAAATAGAAAAAAATGGATTGTGTGACTTGGCACAGTCACAAGTTAATAAGCGAGAAAACTTGAACTTGAGCTTCAGTTTTCAGACTCCAAATCTGGAGTGTGGATACAACTACTAATTAGAAATGTGATTGTGCCTTTTAGGGTTTCGGCCTTTGGAGATTTTAAATTTTATTAGCTCACATACTGGGCCTTTAAGAAATGCTACTTTAATTAAATAAGTATGTATTTCTTACATCAGCACTTTACTGCCCTATCTTTGCTTTTTCTTCACAAATACCATAATAGCCAGCCTTTGATATATTCAACTTCTGTTTCTCGTTAACAAAAATGGATACAGAGCTTGCACAGCGAAGTGAGACAACACGGATAACTCTTTTGGACAGGACTTCCATTTGTTAGTAATGGGTTCTGGTTCTTGCCCAGACAATGCATTCAGCTGTGTCCAAGTTGAAGCATAAAGATAATCGCTACCCCATTTTATCAGATATAGTATTCACTAGATGCAGAATTAAATTTGCATTAAATATTCTTTATCTGGTTTTGCTTTTTTCCTGTACATAGTTTTCCTTTATAATGTACTTGTTTGACACGGGGCCGTGATGATAGCCTGAGTAAGTCTTTCTTCCTTGGATTTTTAGTTTGTAAATATATGTGCATTGCTAGAATCCTAGAAGTATAGATGAGTGTGACAGGCTTGAATAATAGAATTCTTTTTCTCTCATCCTTTTTTGTCTATAATTTTTAATATTGGACTTTATTTTTTTAACTGAATACAGTGGACTCCTGAGATTTGAAACACAATCATGTAAGAAAGCCTTTGGTTTCAATTTCAATACGGCATTAAGTTTTAAAATAATTTTCCCGTTGCTATCCTCATGGTTATGTATCTGTAATTTGTTATAGATTTATATTTTACGTAGTTGTACTTTTTTTGCAGATAAAGCAGCAGAATATGCCTTTATTATAAAACTGACATTAAGTTATGATATGAGATTTCCTGAGGCATACAATTTTTTCCCACTAAAGATATTAGGTACTTTAAATTTTTATGGTACCTCCTTCTAAAAAAGAAATAATATTTATAAGAAATTTGAATTTTAAAGTTTATTTTTGGAATCATGGAATTATCAGTAGAAAAATAAGAATTCTGTATTCTGAAAGTCAAGTATTTTTTTAAGTACAAATTAAAATTCTCATATGCAGATATATTTTACCATAAACAAATTGGCTATGGGGTTAACATTATGAATACAGTAAATGTAGATTTATTCATCAAAGTATTACAATTAAAAGTTAATAAATTATTTTAAAGGGGTTCACTGTGTCTCACTAAACATTTTTCATACATTGGGTGAAAATAGCTATTCAATGTGGGATACCATGGAACACGAGTGACCTTTGTGAAGTGGTTTTCTAAATCTAAATAAAATTGCTGAGAGGATTTGCAGGTGAAGGTTTTGTGCGTACCGGATGCTCAAGAGCTGGGGTATGTCCTTCCTGGAGAGAAATATAGGAGATGCAGCACGGACTCAGTAATTAAGAAAATTCTTCATGGAACAACACTATTATTCCATTTTACCAAGAGTAAAACTAACACTGTCTAGCTCATAAAATAATAATTACCCAATTGGTGATTCACAGTGGTGCTTGTCTATCTCCAGAGTCTCATAAGAGTTCTATAAATTCCTTGCCCCCCCCCACTATCATGATTCCAATTCTACCATACAAATCCGGCTAGACCAGAGGATGCACACTAGTACAGATAAGAGCTGGAAACACAGGGAATCCAGGACAGATGAACCCCTCAAGACCAATAATGAGAGTAGTGATCCTACTCTCATGAGAGGGGAAGGGGAAGGTGGGTGAGAAAGGGGGAACCCATCACAAGGATCTACATATAACCCCATCCCTTGGGGACGGACAATAGAAAAGTGGGTGAAGGAGACCTTGGACAGTGTAAGACATGAAAAAATAATAATAATTTATAAATTATCAAGGGTTTGTGAGGGAGGGATACTGGGAGTGGGGGGGATGAGGATCTACCCAGGGCTCAAGTAGAAAGAAAATGTCTTGAGAATGATGATGGCAACAAATGTATAAATGCCTTTGACACAATGGATGGATGGATGGATTGTGATAAGAGTTGTATGAACCCCCAATAAAATGATTTTTTTAAAAGGAGTTCTATAAGTAAAATCTGCTAGAATTGTAGTTGTTCAAACAAAATAAGCAAGAAAAAGAAGGCAATTCTAGGTAGCTGCTCTTCAAATTTAAATATTTGAGCTATTTTCATTTTATAAAATTAATGCTACATGCAGTATTGAATATACAGCATAAAATTGAGAAATGCTGCAAAAGAAGTCAAAAAGAGCAACTAGTTTTATTTAACAGACACGATATACTTGTTGCGCAGATTAGAATCACTTCTTTTACAGAAACTTAGTCCCCGGCTTTAATAGCTTTACCACTGTGCGTTTTTACTGGGTAGATACGCCTCCTCTAGGGAAGAAACAGTTGATTGTTAATGGAAGATAATGGGGAAAATAAGCTTTGATTTAGAGAATGCTTTGATAGGCAGTTTTACAAAGTCAAGTTTATTCCAAAAACAGTTTTTAAAAATCATTTTGTGGTTGTACCCTTTCTCTGTGTATATGAGCATTCATGTTTCTGTGTTTACATAATCCATCCAAACAGCTGGCCCCTTTGCATATGTTGTAAAATAGCGCTAGAAATCACCTTGAAAAGCACGATTTCTACAACCAAAGCTTTTATAAACTTTTCTTGTACATTTACCAAATTGACCATTAAAGTGAACTATGTTACTTGTTGCAACTATTTACCTCATTGGCCCTCCGTATTATTGAAAAGCTCAATTTTATTTCAAAATTAGTATAGGTGTTTTATGATGTGAAGAACTGGAACCTTCTAGTCCATCTTGATTATAAATATTCATTGGGTGGTGGTAGTTTTCATGGAGTTTGCTCTCTACGCATGGTGACGTGTGTTACCAAGTGGACCTGCTCCGTGGGTTTTCTTGACAATAATCTTTATGGATGTTTTTCAATCAGATGTTCTTGTGCAGAATTTCTGGTGTGAGGGTTTTACCTGCTAACCTCAAACTGCCTGTTCTACCCAGTTTCTTCATTAAGTGGCTAGGAAATAAAAATACAAAATTGCTCTGACTCCCGTACCACTCTCTTAGGTTTCTTCAGGGTTGAACAATTCAATGCCATGGCCACACCGAACCGGCAAACGTTCCCCATGATTAGGGCACTTATTAAGGAAGTGCGCAGGTTACAATTCATAGGAGAAGTGCTCAGAATACGGTCGTTCTGTTAGGACAGTTTCTTCTCTGCCATGCTTGCTGGCTCGTGTCTCACTGACCCGAGGCCTCTGGTCCTGTTCACTGCTCCACTTGGGCAGTGTTACAAAGCTCTTTTAAGGCTTCTAATAAATGACTCTAGAGGGCATGCCACTCTGCCATGAGCCTCAGCCTGAAGGCACTCAGCTTCAGTTCCATGGGCCAGCAAACGCAGCACCTTCTGTGAAATGCCCTAAGGTGCCCCAGTTCACAAGACAGATTCCTGGCCCCAAACACTAAGCTTGACTTGTTCTGTGGGCTAGAAACATCATCACTCTGTTTGGGCCTTTGGCTCCTAGTCCTATGGCTGCATAGAATCCAGTCAATATCGGCCCCTGCCCTACCTTCTTATTCAAGCCTGTTGGGGAAAGGAAGGTCTTTGGTGAGAGTAACAAAGGCTATATATAGTTAGAAAAGTGATTCACTGAATTGCAAGAATATATGGTATGTAGTTGTTATTGTTTGGGGCCATTGGATTCTGACTGATCGCAAACTCTTCTACAGCACAAAGAACACTTCTGGGCCCTGCTCATCCTCACAATTATTTTTAAGTTTGAGCCAACCGACTGTTGCAGTTATGTCGATCTAACTCATTGAGAATCTATCTCTTTCTATTACCATAAAATTTACCATATGATGTCCTTCCCCAGGGTCCGGTCACTTGAAAATATGTCCAAAGTACGTGAGCTAAAGTTTCACCATTTGTGCTACCAAGGAGTGATCTGGTTGCACTTCTTCCAAGACGGATTTGTTCATTATCCTGGCAGTTCATGGTCTATTCATAATTTTCCAACACCACCATTTAAAAGCGTCAATTCTTCTTTGGTCTGCCTTATTCAGTGCCAGATTTTACATGTATATGAAACACCTGAAAGCAACATGGCTTGGGTCAGGTGTACCAAAGGACTCAAAGTGACATCTTTGCTTTTTAACATTTTACAGAGGCCTTTGGCAGCAGATTTGCCCACTGCAATATGTCATTTAATTTCTTGACTGCTGCTCCATGAACTTTAATCAGGGATCCAAGTAAAACAAAACCTCTGCTGACTTCAAACTTTTGTGAATTCATCAAGATATTGTTTATTGTTAGACGTGTGGGGGGGTTGTTGTCTTTACATTGAAGCATAATCCGTCCCGGTACTGAAGTCTATTCTTCATCAGCAAGTTTGCATTATTGGCATATTTTATGTGGCTAATGAACATTCTTCCAACCTTGATACCACATCCTTCTTTAGATGATCTAGCCTCTATGATTATTATAAAAATAAAATATGCAGTCAGAAATAGTGCTGGAAATGTATATGTTGGCTCTATTTGCACTGGAAATGTTACAGACTCCCCCTGCCCCCCCCCCCCGCCATTTTGGATTATGAGTAGACACATTTACTAGAAGAAAAGATATCATGTAAAATTTACAGAAAAATACAATAAAATAATTTACCTCGTGCTTGCTTCGGCAGCACATATACTAAAATTGGAACGATACTGAGAAGATTAGCATGGCCTCTGCACAAGGATGACACGTAAATTCATGAAGCGTTCCATATTTTTAAAAATAATAATAATAAAATAGTTTACCTCCCTTCATGAAATGGCTTTTAATTATTCCATTACCTTGCTACACAGTACTGCAAGTTACAAGACTCCATATGTAAAATGCATACTCAAAATACACTTAAATTTTTTTCCAATTCTAGAATCTAGATCAATAGTTCTCATCCTTTATTCTAGTATGTGAGGATATAACCCAAAGATAATATTGCAAGAGCATCGCCGTGTTAAACCCACTGCGACTAGTTGATTCTGACTCACAGTAGCCCTACATAGGGTTTCTGAGATTGTAAATCTTTATGAGAGCAGAAAACCGCTTCTTTCTCCCATAGAATAGCTGGTAATGTTGAACCATCAACCTCTCTGTTAGCAACCCAAGGCATAACCCACAGGTTCCCCCGAGGTATTTTTTTTGTTGTTTTTTTTTTAGAGAGAGAAAGAGAGAGATTTATTGCTAACCAAGGCTTTTATATTTTCTGGGGACGTGCAAGCCCCCCTAATTACAGGTGAGTATTTACATCACAGGAAAGGGCTGTGCTATAGGGTAATACAGTAATGGGAGGGGGGTGATCTAGGGGTATCCACGTAAAAGGAAGGGGAGGGATTGGGGTTATATATGTGACAAGATGGGAGGATCCTAGATTCAGGATGGCAGCCTAACTTTGGATGTCACTGATCCAGTTTGACCTGTTCACTGTCTCAATTCCTCTGTCCTATTAATGCATACAAATTCCAGCAATTTCACTTTATAATACCACAATTAAAAAAGCAAAACAAAAATCTTTGATTTACTTGGACCTCTTAACAGAGACCAGGGGCAGACAGATTCAGGAGAAGGAGCTCACTTTTGGTAAAGTAGAGGTTCAGCAAAAAAGAGGAAGACCCTCAACAAGGCGAATTCACACTGTGGCTTCAGCAATGCGATTAAATACATATCGCCTTGAACAGGAGGAGAAACATTTTGTTTTGTTCTACATAGAGTTTTTATAAGCTGGAACATAATCAAAGGCATCCAGAAACAGCAACAGGGACCAAAGGCTTATGAAACTACAAAGAGTTTTCAGGCTCACTTTAGTGAAATGCCTGTACAAAATAGTTTCATGCCATTATATTAAAGGCGGTAATATTATACATAACTTAGAAAAACCCCACTGGGAAATAGAATACCATTTTGTCTTACATAGAATTATTTGAGGGCAAATGAGTGAGACTTAAGTATGTAAATTAGTTTTCCTTTCTTGATCCTCTCTACCAACTTTGGAAGAAAGCTTTTTATTGTGGTCCTGTTTTCATGAATGTATCTGTAAAGAAGCTACAAGTAATTTATCTATTCCCCTATGTACTATCCCTTATGGTTTTTTAATTTTAACTTAAATGAAAATACAAAAAAAAGTAAGAACTCAACCTTTTAAACAAGTATATAGTATTAAATATTCTCAATGGCAATTATATAGTATTAAATATTCTCAACGGCACCTAACAATTCCTAACAACAACAAAATATCTATTAGAAAAGCGATATTTACTGTCACATGTATGTAAGGCATTTCATGTCCATGTATACAGCCTCATTCCATTATACTGCCCTGTGCAGTCAGCTCTATGTAATAGAAAATTAATGTGCATATGGTGTACTCAGAGAAGCAAAGCTGAGAACTAATGGTCTGTGAATATTTGAAGACTGGGAAATTTTATTTGAATTTTATGTATGATTTCTATATATGGAAACCTATAATTTTGTATCCTTGATGGAATGATTAAAGGCTATTTCATAAAGTGAGATCAAAAGATGCTAGACTTTTATATTGATTCCAAAGCTCTCAAGACAGAACAAGTCCATATAAAATTTCCTGAAAGGGTATTACCAACACCTCACATCAATCTTGAATTCTCTTCTCCCATCAGGATATCAATTCCATTTATAAGGCACTTCCACCATTTATTTTGGAGGCTGAGACTGAACCTTAACATAAGAGTACGAATAGTTAACAACAAAAAAAAAAACACACCCTGAAATTTTTTCAAAGCTATGGGTTTTTTGTTTGTTTCTTTTCTCAATACAACCTTATCACCTTCCAAGTACTCTCTATTATACGTGACACATTTGTCAAATCTGTCATTCCATTCTTGGAAAATCATTCAAACACATCTGTTTGGATGGCTGACAGGGCCTCCTTATTTCTTCACCTCCCTTTTTCTATGTCAAATCACTGTCTGTTTATGTCCCTCTTCATACAAAGAAACAAAAAGAAGTCCCACAGAGTGAGTTCAGGTGAGTCAGATGTGTGGGGCAAGAGAGGCCTGCTCTCTTTTGACAAGAACTGTCACACTGAGATGGCTGTGTAAGCAGGTGAATTATCTTGGTGGCAAAACTAGTCCCTTGTCTGCCACAAATCAGGCCTTGTTTGGCACACACTGTTATGCAATCTTTTCGGAATCTCTAAATAGAAAGCTTGATTAACAGTCTGACTTGCTGGAACAAACTCCAAATGCACTAGGATTGATGTTTTCATCTACTCAGGAAGTTGATGGACGTTCAGAAGGAGGTTTGTCATCAATTGACATTTCACCTTTTTGAAACAAGAAAACCACTTGTATGTACACTAGAGTTTTTCCTGTAGCACTGTCCTTGTAAGCTGTGTTCAACATGATAAGTTTCTGAGACACTTTTCCTGAGCAGGAAACAAAATTTCACAGGTGAACACTGTTCTCTTAAATCAGACATTGAAAATGAAATAAGCTGCTCTTAAGATTTTCTCCTTTTCCTTATAGTTGGATAATTTAACTATTATGTGTCTTGGTGATTTCTTCTTGGGATTCAGTCTGGCTGGTGTTCTTTCAGCCTCCTGAATGGTTGCTTGAGCCAGTCAGGGTTCAGTTGAAGCACTCAACTTTCCTCTACTTCTTTGGTGCTTCCTTCCCCTACTACCGTGACCTCACGTCAACCTTACAAATCAGATTAGACCAGAACATGCACACTTCTTCAGACAAGAGCCCACAACACAGGGAATTCAGGATAGATAAACCCCCAAGGGTCAACAATGAGAGTCAAGATAACAGAAGGATTCTGGGAGGGTGGGGGAGAAAGGAGGAATCGATTACAAGGATCAACCTATAACCCCCTCTCAGGGGGATGAACAATAGAAAAGTGGGTGAGGGGCGATGGCGGACAATGTAAGTTATGGAAAATAATCATCTATAACTTATCGGGTTTGTGGGGGAGGGCGGTTGGGGGAGAGAGGGAAAGAAATGGGGAGCTGATATCAGGGGCTCAAGTGGGAGGAGAATGCTTTGAAAATGATGATGGCGTATGTGCAAAAGTGCTTGACACACTGGATGAATGTATGGATTGTGATAAGAGGTTTAAGAGCCCCGAATAAAATGATTTTAAAAAAATTAAATGAGGTTTGAGTGAAACTGCTTTTACAAACACATTGCCTGTGACCAGAGAGAACCTTCCCAGGTGATGCCACTGCTGCACGAACTCAGAGCAAGTAGCTGGATGCTTGCCTAGCGGGAAACGTGTACTAACGGAGCTTTTTTTTCCATTTTGGGGTGGCGGTGGTAACCCCTCATGTATGAAAGCTATATGTCCTCCTATGCCCTCATTGAACTCTCTAGCTGGCCAAAAGTTAAGAGTCGGGCTGCTAATGGAGAGGTGGGACGTTCAGATTCACCCAGAATTGCCTTGGATGAAAGGCTAGAGGATCTACTTCCAAAAGATCACAGCCATTAACAACCCTCGAAGGCATATTTCACCTCGGAGATACATGGAGTTGTGTTGATTTTAATAGAATGTATTGTGTGCTCTAGTTTTATAATAATATATATGTTTTAATTTGGGGGAGTCTGGGCATTGCCTTCATAGATAGTATATATACTCGTGTATATGCCGAGTTTTTCAGCACATTTAAAAACAAATCATTTTATTGGGGACTCGTACAACTCTTATCACAATACTTACATACATTCACTGTGTCAAGCACATTTGTGCATTTGTTCACCACATTTTTAATGCAGTTTTTGTGGTAAAATTAGGTGCCTCGGCTGATATTCGGGTCAGCTTATATTCCAGTAGATAGGTAATTAATCTGTTTAATTAATACTGCCATAAATAGTGATTAAGACTCTATACTGAAATGAAGGTTATTATTTTGGACAGATATCTCCCAACATATAATTGATTTACATACATACCATGTCAATTATTTTCATTAGTTATTTAGAACTAATTTTTATGATTATTTCTGTCTGGCACTTTGATCATAAAACTAAGTTGCTTACAAAGATGTGGTCATGTGACATTATTCAAAATGTTTTGTGCTTGAGCTAAATGACTGTTAGCTCCATTTCAGTACTTTTCCAGGCCAAAATTATTTTTGACATGTTCTCTGACAGCATTTCATAACATATATTGCTATCATGTGCTTTATATATGTCACATAATTGATATTAATAGATTAAAAAGTGCAAAACTAAATTTTCTTTACCCCATATGCTAGAGAGCCAAACTATGTTAAGGGAGCCCTGACACTGCTTTTGTAATGCTGTTGGACTCATCTGTTCTGACAGATGAGTCTTGCATTCAGGTAAGGGATATAGCTCAGATATTGAACATCTAAATTAAAAAAAAAGAATGTAAAAGAACACTGAAGTCCATTAATCATCCAATTGACTTATATGACATAGGACATATGTACCTGATAGGCAGGCACACACACTGAATTCTGTAATTTGTGGTAAATTATTACCATTGTGGACACTGACTTAGAGAGATTAAATAATTTCTCCAGCATCACCTTTATGGTAAATCAAGAAGCAGGCTTGAATTCTAACCCAAGAAGTTCTTGGTAGTGAACCCTATTAGGATCTTCCGGATGTTTGTCCTATTTGTGGTCATTACATAATTTCATGTCAACTTGAAGATATATAAAAAATGTAGAGGTAGTATTCAGCCTGTCAGTCAGGACACAGCCTGATGGTGCCTCCTTGTGGGCATGACCTCATCAGGAGAGCCCAGGGAACCTCCCCCTCTCTCTTTGCCTTACCTTCTTGCCTTACCCTGAGAGCTGCTGGAGTCTTGCGATGTTTCCACCATCACTGAATCTACTTGACTTTGAATCATCCAGCCTGTGATACTTCTGCATTCTACATCACTGCATGTGACTACGTGAGTCTAAAGAGGGATTTATGGACTAGTGTTGGACTTAAGGAGTTTAGTTGGACTGGACTAGGATGTTTTCTTGATGTATAATTACTTCTTGATATACAGCTTTTTCTTATACATCTGTGGGTGTCACTGGATTTACTTCTCTAGTCAGCCTGGCTGAACACACTGTTCACACTGCCTTTTTCTTTGGCCCTGATAGTTCTTTACTTACCTTTTATATTGCATGATTTTGGTTGTGGAAGATCTGAATTTTCTGAAACCAGCTCAGGCTTGAGTAATGCCATATATGCCTAATCCATATACCTGTGCTATTAATTAGATTGGCATTGATCTTGTAGTGGCTGTTGAGTTAGACCTAACATTATATAGGAGGACAAGTCAAACATTGCTACAAAGAATCAGACATTTTTATTAAAATACCCCCAAATGTGAAGCTATTGTTTGATATATCCTCCACCAGTACCCTTCTGAAGGCGAAGTTCTCACTCTTGTCTCAAATTCTGCACTTCCCAATTTACATCAAGGCAATTTTGACATCTTCAGGGGATTCAGATCAAACATTGGTGATTGAAAATGGTCCTTTGAGTTGCGGGGCGAGGGAGAACAGCTCTGAAGTTGGATGGTGTAAGATTTACCAGCAAAATCCCCCTGGGACAGCCCTCGCTGCTCTCCAAGAATGGAGGGCTGCATTGAGGCAAAGTTTCTTGTTGCTACCTTCCTGGCCTTTTTCTCAGCAACGCAATTTCCAGTTTGCTTAAAGTAAGGCCTCATGATCATCCTGTGCCATTCACAAAGTCTGTCATTAGGACCCCTTCTCTTGGAAACCCCCAAAACACTCCACAACCTCCTGAGCAAATGTCTCTGCTTTTCATTTAACAGCCCAGTAGATTCTCTGTGGGAGCCTTGGTGGCACAGAGATTAAGCATTGGCTGCTAACCCCCAGCTCAGCACTTCGAAACTACTAGCTGCCCCAAGGGAGATATAGGAGACTTGCTTCCTGTAAAGAGTTACAGCCTGTGGAACCCAGAGGGGCAGCTGGATTCTGTGGTTGCTATGCATGTGTTAATGAGTCTGAGTTTGGAGCAGCTTCTCTCGGAATCCCCTGTTTTGATTTTTTTTTTTTTAAGGCATGCTCATAAGACTAAGTTATGTGTATTAATGAGAGAACTTGGATGCAGCTAGTCACCGATGGCAATGACATGTTTAAACATATTCTGGTTGGAATAAACTCATACATGTATGAATGGGAACCGTATTAGGAAAACTTTTTAACTTGTCCTAACAGGAGGAGCCCTGGTGATGTAGTAGATTAAGGTTTGGCTGCTAATTTCAAAGTCATCAGTTTGAACCCAGCGGCCACCCCATGGATGAAAGGTAAGGCTTTCTACTCTCAAAGATCCAAGGTCTCAGAAACCACAGGAGTATTCCACCCTGCCAGACAGGGTCACTATAAGTCAACCTTGACTCAATGGCAGTGCATTTTTATGTTTGACAGAGTATAAGAAAACAAACTGGGCACATTTCTATGCCATCATCCAGAACTATATTGTGTCTGTGTAGCCCATAAACCTTTCCTTGGCTTATTTTTAGAGGTAAATCCCTTGGCCTTTCTTTCCTAGTCTGCCTTAGATTGGGAACATTGATGAAACCATTATAACAACATGAAAGCCAGCACAGTAAGAGAAACTGATAGACAAGGGGTGGTTCTAAACTGGTAGCAGACTGTATCTAGGAATATCTAAGGGCACCTCCTATATTTGAAAAGAAAGCCATCATAGATCATGCCAAATATGATGAGAGATTTTAGTTCGTGCTGTGAGTCAGTGTATAAGAGGCATAACTTTAGAGCTGATAAATTTGTTTTTAGCTTTTTAATTTATTTTAATACTTTCTTTGGTGGAAATGTTGGAGTTGGTGAGACAGTTTTTTAAAAAAGGAAACAAATTGAATAACTAGGTAATCCATCAGAATCAAGTAAAATGACAAAATCAACTACAATCTTAATAATAAGTCTCTGAATACTAAATTGGTTGCTCTGTTACAAGGTGCTCAAAAAATATCCTTGCAAACACCTTGCATGAAAATATGGTAATATGATTCTTATCAAAGTTCTTTAAAGTAAAAAATTGCGATGAGTACGTGGTATAAAATTAACAACAAATACGTCCAAAAGAGGATTAGAGATATTCTATCACCTTCTGTAGAATAATGTATTTAAGGTTTTAGTTTTGCAAACATAGTTTTTCATTTCTTGTAAACCCTGTTTAGCTCCCTTGTCCATCAGCATTTCAGAATTATTGTGTAGCTCTCACTGTTTTTATCTTTATAAAATAGGCTTATCAGGAAACCTGTTTGTTTTCAGATTGCGGATAGCTGCTGGCTCACCGTCAATAATAAAAACCACTTCATATAGTTCTATAGTAATTTCATTCCACCAAAAATTCATGACTACATTTTGCTCCTCAAAATGAAACCCCCCGGGCTGTTTTCATCTGATAACCATTCGGATTAGTCATTGATTCATCTCTGTTGTCAGCACCAGCGTGTGAGCCCTTAAAGGACACAGACTGTCCCTCTGTTATACATCTTTACCCCATAGTGTCTTGTGAAATGCCAAGGACCCTGAAGTTGTTTAATAAAAATCACTTGGATTGATTTTTATCTTTGCAGCCGAGTAGGGGTATGGGGCAGAGCCATTTCTTCTGACTTTAAAGTGGTCAAGCACTCCTGCAAAGAGATTAGGAGTCACATCTCCAGCTTTCAAGCCCAATTCTGAACCCATTAGTTTAACACAAGGCTTCTCTCTAAAGAATTCTAAGAGTAGAGATGACTGAAGCACATACCTCTGTGAGGCCCTGGAACTCAACAAGCTCTCTCTTAATTCCAGAGGGAATTTTCCTTTCTTTTTCTTTCTAAAATCACTTTACTGGGGGCTCGTGCAACTCATCCCAATCCATCCATCTATCCATCCATCCACCCATCCATTGTGTGAAGCACAATTGTACATTTGTTGCCATCATCATTCTCAAAACATTTTCTTTCTACTTGAGCCCTTGGTATCAGCTTCTCATTTTTCCCCGCCCCTCCCCACCCTCCCTCCCTCATGAACCCTTGGTAATTTATAAATTATTATTTTGTCATGTCTTGCACTGTCCGACATCTCTTTTCAATCATATATTTTATTTAACAAGAAAAAGCTAATGTCATATTTGTGTGAATAAAAAGTCAATATTACATATGCTTGACATCAAGTAAACATGTGTGCCTGGAAGCTGTGTCCACTTTTTCTTGCAACTCCTGACCTAAGGTCTACGATCTGCCACCAATCATACTGCCATGCTCCAATGTAAGGAGTCCTGGTAAGACTTCTCACTCATTTCTTTTCTTCAAGGTTGATGATAAAAATCATTCTGATGTAAAAATTTACAAGAGTAGCCCAGATGAGTGAAGTCTTCTTCTTCGGTCTGTACCATCGAGTGGTGACTTTCCTGGGACTCTAATTCCTGTTGAGCACAACCATCAAGGGTTCCTGCTGGGTGATTGAAGAGGGCCGATATAGGGAAGTTCTCTGTCTTCACTCTTGGCAGCAAACTGAGAAACTCCTCTCCCATCTGCTTTCCATTTAAGACTTCATTATATAAAAGCCTTGCCTATTTTTGTTTGTTTGTTTAAAAACAGGGCTTGGGTGCTTCCGTGAAATTGAAGAAAGGGGATAATGAGATTCAACATAGGAAATTAACTTTGAAATTAAATATTCTATTAGACATGCATTCTTGGTATTGGCTTTCTTTATTTCGACCAGAAGGCTCAGAAACAAACAGCCAAAAGGACCCTGATAGGTCGAACTTGTATATCAAGGTGACTTAAATCTGTAAAAGCATCACACATGGACTCTAGGCCTCACTGCTCATTCAAAATCAGAATCTTTTTAGATGGCATAGAACTAGTCTGCGCAGCCACTTCCATGAATGAGGAGTTCACAGTTCATTCAACATTGTTGGACAGCTCTCTTTGTTAGCAAGTTCTTTCTAAAATGGAGCCTGAAAGCTCTTCTCATGTTTGTCCACCACGATCTAGTTTTATGATCCACAGCATACATAATATCTTCCCTCTACAAAATATCTGTATATACTCGAGTATAAGCCGACCAGAATATCAGCCGAGGCACCTGACTTTACAACAGAAACTGCATTAAAAATGTGCTGAAAAACTTGGCTTATGCACGAGTATATACGGTAACTCTCCATCAGAGCTGAGCTTATTGTGAAACTAATCAAACTTAAGCTGTCTACTCCTTGGACAGGAACCACTTCCACAGCTCTTGAAGGGGCCAAGAAAATAGTTCTAATGGTATAGAAATTGGAATATATTTCCCCAATATATGTGTTGAAATACTAACTCCAAACCTGTGGGTATAATCTAACTTAATTTAATGCATTTATTTTCCAAAATGAAGTCTGATTGGGATATTCGCAGAGTAGAGTAGATCCTGTACCTAATCGCTTCTGAGTTATATAAAGACCATTGTGGACACAGATATATTCACGAAAAGATGGAGGCAGCTGTCGTGTGAGAATCACCAAAGAATGAATGATTGGGGCTACTCATAAAGAAGGACTCCATTTGACTAAGACCCTGATTGGTATTTTTAACCTCCGGAAGTGTGGGACCTATATGTCTGTCTTGTTAAGCTACCCACCTGTAATTTTTGAGTTACAGTGGCATTCATGAATGAAGAATCATGGTTATATAGACATTCCAATTTTGGAAAAACTATGATACCTCAGTTCCAATCAGTTAAGACAACTTTCTTTCTACTCGAATTTTCCCTCCATTATGTGTCTTTTCTACATGGTGTTTCAGAGGTCAGGATAATTTTGTTATCTACTAAAAGCTAAGTTTTTCAGCATATTTTTAATGCAGTTTTTGTGGTAAAATTAGGTGCCTCAGCTGATATTCGGGTCAGCTTATACTCGAGTATATACGGTAGGTTTAGCTTGAGAATGTTATTTAGTGAATTTTCGTGTGGTTTACAATAATTCTCCACCCTATTAAAAAAAATGGAGATGATAACACCTTATTGGAGCTTGAGATAGATGAAGAGGAGAAAATGTGTCAATAATAAAGCTCTCTACTTGTCATATAGTCGATGACAAGGACATATTTGCTCTTGTTTTTTATTGGTGTGTAAAGAGAAACAGCCTCTTTTGGTAGCGTTCACAAAAGCAGTTCTTGAGCAAGTTTATGGATATTTTTTTAAGTGGTCTCTCATATTTTACAAGTGATGAAAAGTCTGTTTCCCCTTGTTGAGCCATCAGACAGATTGAGCAAATGAATCAGGAGTCCCTGAAATCAAGCCTAGCTGGGCCCCGGGGAATTTCAGGCAATTATACAGGGTTTTGATGCCCCAGAGGCCCCGTGGTTATCAGCTGACTCCGGAAACTTATGGTAGAACTTCTGGTGCTTCTGTGTGCCTTCTGTGCTTGATCCTGGGCAGGGAGCCAACTATCTGGCAGGGAAGTAAGAACACAGGCAATTATTTAAACTAATGTCCTTACTTATGGATTAATTATTCAGATTAAGAATTAACGGTACCCTTCATCCTCTGACAGACAGGCTTTCTTTTGGTCATTACATGGTTAGCACATTAGACAGGTGGGAATGCTTGGGAACCGGTTGGGGAAGGATAAGTAGGTGCTTTTCAGTAGATCTAGAAATGAGATTGAAGTAGGGAAATAAAGACGCTGTGGTTAAAATTGGCTGCAACAATAACGGTAGTGGTTGAAATCAATGGTGTATGTGCATGAATTATCTGCGGACTTCATGTCTCCACAACTTAGAGGTACCAAAGTCAAATTACATTGTCGGCTGGGCAATAAAAATAAATGCTAGATATAAATTGTTTTAAAAATGAAGCTAGTTATAAAGAAATGTATCTAAGTAATGAGAAAAACAGTACAAAGATAACTTTATTTGAGAGTTGGCAGACACAAAATTGGGGACATAGGAGGAAAGGTGGTGAGCTCAAGATTTCCTGCTTATTGCTCAAGACCTGTTCTACTCCCAAGTTTGTTGTTGTTGTTTTCCATGTAAATTGTGAACTGATCGTAGTCAGATCTTTTCCTTTTCCAGCGAAGGTGGAAATCTGGAATTTTGTGGGAAATCATATCATATAAAATATTGGATCGTTTAAAAACGAAAACACCACCATATGGGCCAAATATAAAGGTTGGCAGGGCTGATCTGATTCATGCATAGACATTGTAACCTTGGCCCACAAATGAGCCGCGTTACCACCTGAAGAACAAATCGAGCCACCAGACAGCAGAGCCGGAGGAAGAGAGAGTCTGAGGAAGGAGGCTCTTGAGAAGGTCCTGTGAGCTGAGCTGCATCTTTCATGATATTGGGATTTCACCGTGGGATTTGGAGGTTCAAGTAGCCCTGGGGGTGCAGATGAAGGGTCTGACTTCTCACAATCGCTTGTGGTTTTGCAGAAAAAGATGGGGCCTTATGTCCCATAGCTTTGGAGACCCTATGAGCCGAATCTGTTCGGTCCTACAGGGTGTCTACAATTTGGAAGCGCTCGGTCAGTGAGTCTGATTATTGTAGTGAAGGGCTTACGCGTTGGAAACCACCAGCATCTCTATGGGAGAAAGACTGGACTTTGCACTCCCGGAAACAGTTACCGTCTCAGAGACCCACAGGGGATCTCTGTGAGGGAGTACTGACTCCATGGCAGAGAATGTGTTAGTTTGCTTGCTTGTTTGTTTGTTTAGGTACAAGAAACGATGCCTGCAAAGGACCAGGGCATACAGAAAGCCTGACGTTTTCTCAAATTCTCTACCCTAAGTGTTATTCTGGAAACACAGAGGGTCTGAGGAGAGACTCGTTGGTAAGCTGATGGTTGGATCACATACAATCCTTTCCTTTTCTTTAGCCGTCCGCTGGCAATTCAAGTTGAGTTCCTACCTTTTGTCAAAAATCTTTCCTTGAGCATTCTGTAGTTTTGAGTAGATCGTTCTGTAGAAATGAATTTTTTACTCATGAAAGGAATTTTCATGAGTGAATGGAGAAATAAGTAATTCAAAACAATACATGACAGAAAAAGTGAGAACAAACAGTATTTCCTTCTACCTATATTTCCACTTATATAGTTAGAATTTGTGAAATTTTTTTTTTTGCTAATGTCATTTCGTAGGTATAAGAGCTTAGTTTTAATATTTGCATGGTTTAGAAATATTTACTGCCATTAAAGGTGAATATCATTTAAATTCAGGTTTGCTCTTTTTCGCATCTGAACTTCCCACTACCTTTTATTTTTCTTTTGTACACAGAAACTACACTTTTCCTTTGATTTAAAAAAAAACAACCTTGCAATGTTTCTCATTGAAATGCCCTAATTAAAATGTTCCATTTGAAGGATTTTTTTGCCAACCCAAACTCTTGTTAAGCAAATGTTTTATGCTACCTGCTGTAGCATAGGAATGCAGTATTCCTAGAGGGCAAATTTGCAAAAGACCATTGAACTCAAATATGCAGCAACATATATTGTAGCAAAATATAGAGTATGACAGAATTTCTTGATGCAGTGGTCAATAAATATTATACATGTCAAAAAGTAAATTCATATTTTAGCGCCATCTTAACTGAGAGTATTTTCTCTCCCCCTCTAAATGCACACACACACACACACACACACACACACAACCCACACCTCCTTACATGCTGGTGCTCCTCTTTACCATAATGAAAAAAAATAAAATGTTTGCTGTAACAAATTATTCTTTTTAATTACCGTTTTAGAATTTGCTGCTTTGGTGTATATATGTATGTATCAATATAAGAAGCCTTCATAAATGTTGTTGATTTTGTTAAAATAAACTAGGAGCCTAGTTAAAGTGTATTCATTCTTAACCTCTTCCATAAACCAGACATACATGCAGGGGCTTCCAAAAAGTTCATGGAAAAAAATAATCAAAATATGATGAAAATATTCCATACATTTTTTGAACCATTTCCATTTTGGTCCTTAGTATTATTCTTAGTGCTTGGGTAGGGAGAAGAATGATCATTGTTATAATGTAAGGGTATCATTATGCTGTTCAATTGAGTTGAATACATAAATTATTGCTTACACATTGTTATAATCATAATTGTATATAATTTTGTCTAGTGATGTGTCCTTCATTTGTAATATCTGTCACATTTATAAATATGAAAAATTTAGTTTATGGACGTATATAGAGAGATGCAAGCATTTTCATTTACTAGCCGTTTATAATTCTCAGGACTTTTCTTTGATTTTAATGAATTCGCAGAAAGCAGCCATGTAAATCTAAGTATGTCCACGTTTATCTGTGAACAGTGGAATAATATTGAAACGTTATCTTCTTCAATAACATTTTTGAGAAATATCTTAAATATCACAATATATTTAAATAATATACCTTGATATATTTAAGTAGAGTAAACTTCTAAAATATGCAATCAAGATGACATTTTGAAGTAAATGACAAGACATGACTCGGTACATTGAGATATATATCTGTTAGATTTATATACTTTTGTCTGTAGATACTTGCTAGGAGACATGGTGGTGCAGTGGGCTAAGCCTTTAGGCTGTGAGACACAAGGTCTGCAGTTCACACCTCTCAGACATTTGTGGAAGAACTGTGAGGCTGTTGGATCCTATAAAGATCCAAACCAGTGGTTCTCAACCTTCCTAACGCCACGACCCTTTAATACAATTCCTCAGGTTGTAGTGAACCCCCCCAACCATAAAATTTTTTTTGTTGATACTTCATAACTGTAATTTTGCTACTGTTATGAATCAGGTGACCCCTGTGAAAGGGTCATTTGACCAAAAGGGGTCACAACCCCAGGTTAAGAACCTGTGTCTTATAGGGTCACTGTAATTTGGAATCAACTCAGTGGTAATGAGTAGATTCTTAATAACAATTAATATATCCTTTATTAAAAGAATCAATTTTACTACTAATAAATAATGAAAGTTATAAAATTTATTTTATTTAAGGAAAACTAAATACTATGACTATTATTTAAATTCACATACCAAGCGCAAATGCTAAAAGTAAACAAACTGAAGGGTTTTTACCAATTTCTACAGTCTGAAACTGAGCAAACCTACAAGCCAGATGTATTGGGATACAACATTTGGAAGTAGAGAAGAATGATCAGTATTTAGAAAATATCTCCTTGATGATATAAATGATGCCATTGATCTCATGATAGAAATTTTCAAGGCCAAGGAATGACATGTTCATTGGAAATTCCTATTTCCAACAAGGTAATCAGCACTTATGTACATATACCTCACCAGCTGGGATTCAGTGAAACTAGATGAAGGAGAAACTCCATCAACAATCAGAACAAAGTTAGGGGTCAAGAATGGAAGAGCCCATCAGTTGCTGATATGCAAGTTCAAGAAAATAAATATAATGCTCATGTAAACCAAAGCACAGCTTGGAGTATATCCCATTTAAATTTAGAGGCCATATCAAGAATAGTTTTGACACATTGAACGCTAATGACCACACACCTGACAAGTTGGGGATAATGTCTAGGGAATCACACATGAAGAAAGAGAATGACCATTAAAAACACAGAAAGACATAAAGCATAAAATTGGGTGTCAGAGTCCTAGTGCAAGTGAAAGTAATGCTGGAATAAAAGAGCTGAGCAGATGTCAGAGGGTGGCTCGAAAGACCAAAGTGCTGTCGTGAAAAGTGCAAAGACCTGAATGAGAAACTTGAAAGAGGAAAACATGCCCAATATTTTTCCAGCTGAGAGAATTGTAGGAAAAAAGGCCAAACCGTGAGTTGCCATATTGAAAGATTCTGTGGGCAAAATATTGAATGATGCAGGAAACACCCAAAGAAGATGGAATGAAGACACAGGATTGCTGTACCAAGAACTGTTGAAATTGAGCAATTTCTGGAGCGAGCATATGGTGAAGGACCAGTGGTACTACAAAAAGTCCTAGCTGCACTGAAGAAAGGGGAGAAACACTGTGACATCGTGAGAGACCAATTGAGATGTTCCAGACAATAGAAACTATACTGGACAAGCTTACATGTTTCGGCCAAGAAATGTGGAAGACAACTGCCTGGCCAACAGGTGGAAAGAGATTCATGTTTATGCCTATGCCAAAGAACGATTATCCAACAGAATGTGGGAAACGTCAAACAATATCACTGTCAGGCACAAGTAAAATTTTGCTGAGGTTAATTCAAAAATAGTTGCAGCCGTACGTGGACACGAAACTCCCAGAAATTCAAGCTAGATCCAGTAGAGGATTTGGGACAAAAGATAACATTGCAGCTGTCAGGTAGATTTTGGCTAAAAGCAAAGAATACCAAAAAGACAGTTATCTGTTTTTTATGGTCTATGTAAAAGCATTCCACTACCTGGATCCCAAGAAATTCTGGACAGTATTGTGAGGAATGAGATTCTGAACACTTAATTGTGCTCATGAGGAACTTGCACCCAGAACAAAATTGTCATTTGAACAGAACAGGGGCATAGTGCATGGTTGTAAATCAAGAGAGGAGTCTGCCAGAGCTGGATACTTACCTCACCCTATTCAACCTGTCTGCTCAGAAGGTAGTTTGAGAAACTGGGCTACATTAAGAAGACAGTTACATCAGGATTGAAAGGAGACTGGTTAACACCCTACTAAATACAGAAGACAAAACCGTGCTTGTTGAAAGCGGAAAAAAGACAGAGAGTGGTGAGGATTAAAGACTACAGAGTTCAAGATGGATTACACATTAAACATGAAGGAAACAAAACAAAGGTCCTCGTTACTGGAACAACAGACAACATCATGTATAATGTCGAACATATCGAAGTTTAATTTCACTTGTATCTACCATCAACACCCTAGGCAACAGCAGTTAGGAAATCAAATCACATTTTGCTTTGGGCAAATCTGTTGCAAAATACATCTTTAAAGTGCTCAAGAACAAGGTATTTCTTTGAGGACTCACATGAGCCTGATCCAAGCTTTGGTATTTTCAATCACCCATGCGTGTGAATGCTGTAGAATATGTAAATAAGGCTGGAGAAGACTAGATTCCTTGAAATTATGAGGTCGATAAATAATATTTAAAGTATTCTTGTCTACTCTAAGAATGAACAAATCTACCTTGATAAAAGTTCTGCCAGAGTGCTCCTTAGATACAAAAATCTTGGGATTTTTGTGTCCTATACTTTGTACAAATTATCAGGAAAGACCAGTCCTTGGAAAAGGACATCTTGCTTATTAAAGTAGAGGGGCAAAAGAAGAGGAAGATGCTCAATGGGATGGATTTACACCGTGGTTGCATCAGTGGTTGGGATGCTGCACGACCTGGTAGTGTTCTCTGCCAACAACAACAGTAAAACTGATCAAATAGGTAAAAAATTAGTTCGAATCTACCAAGTGAACCACCTTATTATTACCTATCCTATGACAGTCTTTGTTTCTGCCACTGGGGTTGAAAAACAAAAAAGTCTGCCATAGAACGGATTTTGACGCATAGCAATGCTGGAAGACAGAAATGTCCCCGTGGGTTTCCAAGCCTGTATTTTTTTCCCCAAGAGTTTTATTGGCACATAATTTACATTGGTTAAATCACCTTTAAAATGAGTTGTGCAATCACAATCCATTCTAGTCTTCCCTCCCCACTCTCACCTTCAATATTTACTCCCGAAATCCCCTTTCTCTCCCTCTCACTCCACCCCACAGCCCTGCATTCTCTATAACCCCTTGTATTAGTTATTATCCTGTTCATCCATGCCTCCTGTGCTTCACAGCTGGGGAAACCAACAGAAAACAACAAAAAACAAAATTACACTCAGGTGATAAGGATTAAATCATAATAGTACAAAGACAAAACTGCAAATCATGCATAAGAAGGAAAAGACCCCCAACAACATTCAAAAAGCCAGGGAAGAAATTCTGTAATGGAACAAGTAAGAGATACATGCACCCAGAACAAATTCAGGTCACATCTATAGAGTGTTAGTCTAGGTAGACTAGAGAAACAAATGCATAGACACACATGTGTATAAGGAAGAGGTTTATTTACAAGAGCAATTGTACATTAAGAAGACATCCCAACCCAGTCCAGCCCAAGGCCATAAGTCTAATATTAGCACAAATATCTGATACCAATCTATAAAGTCCTCTTCAGACTCACAAAACACATGCAATGATGCCAAATGCAGGATGATCCACAGGCCAGTGGGTAGAAAGGTCTTTGGATCCAGTGGTGTTGTAAACTTCTCAGCGCTCGCAGCAGTCTCTCTGTGGCTTCTCTGGCTCCATAGGTCTGGTTGCATCCATGTGGCTTGTCCAGCTCAGGGCACTAGGGTGGATCCATGTGTCTTGTCAGCTGCAATATCTCTCAAGGAGTCAGCCTTGTTAGTAGAGTCTCCAAGGGAGTGACAGAGAGAGAGGTGTCTCCCGCCTCCAAGGAGGAAGTACTAGATATCCCAGAAATCTCAGGAGAAGGCCATGTCCACACAGAGGCCTCATTGGCTATGATCTGATTGACAAGATAGACTCCACCCCTACACTCTCAATCCTCAAATTGACAAACAATTATATATCTACCACATATACGGAGGTCAACTGGCCAAGTAGCGAGTTTGATCCAGCATAATCAAGATTACAATGGTCTCTGCCTGATAGTGAGACTGTTTGAGGCTCTTGTCTGTGGCTCATCTGACTAGATACTCTGTAGATGGGTTCGTTGGGCTCTCACCATACCCATTCCCCTCCACAAATTGGGTGTTCATAATTTTATCTCTGATACTTTTCTCTTCATCATTGAATTTTGTAATTGTCATATTTGGATCACACAAGCTGGTGTGCTTCTTCCATCTGGACTTAGTTGACTCCTGGCTTAGATGGCTGAATGTTTGAATATAAGCCTTTAAGACCCTAGACATATTCTGATTGATAGCCAGGCACCATCTACTTTCTCCACTACCCTTTTCTCTAGCACCCTTATCTTTAGTGATCATTTCATGAAGGTGAGTATCGAGCAGGACCATGATGTAAGAACTGATTGTCCTTAAGTTGGAACTAGGACTTAGTGTGAGCCCAAAACCCATTCCTGTATCTATGCTTTCTTTTATTTTAATTTGCTATATCTTGGGAGTTAATATATATGTCATAGCAATCCATAGTTCAATTATATCAAACATAATTGTACAGTTGCTTCCATCATCAGTCTCCAAACGTACTGCATACCTTCTTGGACTTGTTGACATCATTTCCCTCTTATCTCCCTCATCCCTATATATCCCCTTTCCCCCCAAACTCTTGTTATATTTTCTTTCCCTATATGCTCAACATCCAAGGGTTTCATTTACTAAAAACAAATAAACAATACAGCTTCAAGAGGGTGAGCCCCAATGGTGATGCACCTCTGAGATATACCCTAATGTACATAAGCGTAAGCACATTATAACAGAATGGCCTTCACAGGATTAGCAGAATAATGCATATCTTAATACAGCATACAGGGTTTTGATATAGTAAGACCCTGTTTGTCCACCAACCAACCATTTGTAATTTTTTTAAGGAGTATAAAGCCCCATCTTTCTCAAGAAGACCCATTGGTGGTTTTGAACTGCTGACCCTGCTAACAGCTTGATTCATAACCAAACTGAAATAGCAACCATTTAATCATGGCTGAACTTTGACTGCTTATGGGATCAAATTGCAGCACTCCTTCCTGAGTATAACTATATGAAAGACATTATAAAACATTTTCTTAAACATATTTAATTCTCTGTGTTGTTTGTTACCATCAAATTGTGATCTCTTGAGCGATGATTAGACCTGACTTTAGGGCACTTCTGTGTGGCTTACAACCACCAATGTTTGGGTCGGTAGTAGAGCCCTTCACTATCTGTGATGGCGTAGTGGTTACACATTAGGCTGCTAACTGTGAGGTCAGCAGTTTGAAACCATCAGCCCCACTACCAAAGAAAGACAAGGTTTTCTACTGCCATACAGAATTTCAGTCACGGAAACCCACCGGGGCAGTACTACCCTATCCTATAGGTTCAATATGTGTAATAATCCACTCAATAACAGCCTGCTTTGGGTTTGGGAATATCTCCCTAAACCTTAGCCCTGGGTGGTGTTTCCCCTGTAGGGTGACAGTGTCCCAACAAACCTGCCTAAGGGTGTTCTGTACCACTGCTGAGATAATGATCCTGAAGAGCTCTACTTATTAAAAATATTTGGTCATAAAAACAGAAACCAATTCAAGCTAAATTTAGCCTTCATTAGTTAATCAAAGCAAATTAATTTTAATAACTAGCAGACTGAAAAAGCAACCTACAGGATATATTCAAAACCATGTGTTTTTAAACTACATTTGGTGGGTTCAATCTTCTCCTTTCCTGGATGATAACCCTGACAAGAATCTTGCCTTTTCTCCCACGGGGTGGAACTTTATAGTGACTTTAGGTCACAAATATAATTTAAATTCATTAGAATGTTCTGTTGTATTCATTTTCTATTTAACAAAATTAAAAACTAGATGTTTTAGAAATGGATTTTTTACAGTATATAGGTCAGAAGTTCAACAAAGTTCTCTCTGGACAGAGATTAAGGTGTCACTAGGGACGTTCTGACAGAGGATCTGTTTCTTGCCTTTCCCAGTTGCTAGAGACCCCCAATTCTTCTTACCTCTTGACCCCTTCCTTCATCTTCAAAGTCAGCAGTGGTGGGTCAAGGGTGACCCTCTCTTCTGTCATTTAGCATTTTAACGACCCATGTCACTAGATTAGGACCCAGGGAGGGTAATCCATGTTAATCTTTTCATCTCATTAATAATCTCCCACCCAATTATTACCCTTCATTTCAGCTGCAAGTTTTTTACATGTAAAACAGCAGGTTTACTGGTTTGAGGAATTAGAACATGGACATCTTTTTAGGCTGCGGGCATCCTGCTTGCCACACGTGACCTGTGCAGCCCTCAAGATGCACGAAAGGATGAAATTTGACGATAACTAAATCATCTGATAATGTAGAGATAGCTATTTTAACATTCTGTACATGTATGATATATCTTTATAAGCATATAATACAGCCACATCTTCTATATCTGTTAAATCAAATAGTAGTTTTTGCAATATAATTGAAGTGCTGTTTATTGTTACATTTTTAGCTATATATTATTTAAACAATTTATTGTTGAACACTTAATTGCTTGTATTTTCCATTATTGTAAACAATCATTAACACAGTCACATTAATTCATTTGCACATTTTTCTAGCAGTTGTCTCGGAAATTTTTCTAGGAGGAAAAACTAAATAGTTCATTTACAAATTACAAAATTGTTGTAAAATCATTTAATTAAATAATGACTTTTATTTAATATTTTAGATCTGCTTTGCTAACTTGCCCTCCAGAAAAATTATACTCTTTCTTCTTTTCCCAGGAGAAGTAAATCATACTTATTCCTACCATAATACTAGAAATATAGAGTGGATTCTGACTCATAGCAACCCAATAGCACAGGGTAGAACTGTTTCTAGAGGTTTCTAAGACTCGAAATTTGTACAGGAGTAGAAAGCCTCAGTTTTCCCCTGGGGAGCAGCTGGTGGTTTTGAACTAATGATGCTGCAGTTAGAAGCCTAATCCATAACCACTACACAACCGGGCAGAGTCAAATGTGGGAACTATTAGCCTCTAGAATTTGTGGGGAGGATATTGGAGATAAGTGAAATCTATACAAAAAGAGCTACAAATATAGGCAGAGGGGTTTTCTGTACCAAACGTGAAACTGTATGATGCTAGACAAAAAAACAGCTTTTGGCGAAAGCAGAATTATCAGGCAGCCTAATTTAAATGATTTCCTGAACTCACAGAACATTGTGAAGAGTTTAGGTTGACAGTAATAAGACTGACAATACGACTAAGTCTGATGAGACATTGTTGATTACAAGGGACAATCAACAGAAACCTAAAGGGTCATTCGTAGAGGACTTAAAGTAGCTCATAGATTTGTTGTTTCAAAACAATTCTCAAAACGACCAGGTGGATCCACCAGTAACTGAATTTCCTGACCAAACCACATCCAGCAGCTAGAAAAATACAAAAACCAAAAAACAAACAAACAAACAAAAAATAACTTACAATTCACAAGTTGCAGAATCACAATGTTCTGCATCTTTTTAAAAACTATTAGACATGCAAAGAAGCAGAAATTTTTAACTCATAATCAAGAGTAAATTAATTAATAGAAATAGAGCCCAAATTATGTAATTAGCAGATTGGGACTTTAAAGTAGCTATTATAAATATGTTCAAAGATATAAAGGCAAGCATCAACCTAATAAGGGGGGAAAGGATGATATAACAATAACAAAGAACCTCTAATAACCACAGCTCCAGAGACTTGTTTGATATGTAATATGTCTGTATACCTGTGCACGTATAGTATGCATGTAATTAGCAGAAAAAAATGGAAGCACAAACAAAATATTTGAAGATGGACATTTTTGAAGACTCCCCCCCCTAGAATTTGGTCTAGTTTGTCATATACAAGAAACTCAACAATTCGAAACATGATAAACTTGAAGAATACAATATCAAATCACATCATACTCAAATTGACTGGAAACAAGTGACAAAGGGAATGTATAAAACTGAAAAAAATAGGCAACCCACACGGGAGATAAAAAATAAGAAATGCTATAGTCATCTTGACAGAGCTTTCTAAACGAACTGACAAGGAACAACATTTGAAAACTGAGAAAAAAGAAGCATGTCAACTGAAAATTCACTGCCGAGAAAATGTCTTCAAGAATGAAAAATAGAGACTTTATCAAATAAAAACAAACAGAAAAGCAAAAACATACTAATTCATTCTTAGCAGACAAAAAGTATAAGTAACATTACAGAATAATTTAGATGCAGAAGGGAGGTCGAGCTTATTTACAGGGAAGAACAAAATGTGCAAAAATGGTAAATATGACAGTAAGCATTAAAAAAGAGTTTCTCCAATTTCAATGTATTTAAAATACTGTTGTTTAAAGCAAAAGTATCGTTGTCCTGTGGGAGTTATATAATGTATATCATTAATGCATGCTACCATTATCACAAAAGACAGAAGGTGGTCATTGTGTTCAGGTGCACATTTACTATACGTAAGGAACCCTGGTGAGTTGTAGTGGGTTTCACTGTGGGTCCCAGCCTCAAGGTCGGCAGTTTGAAACCACCAGCCACTGCATGGGAGAAAGAGGAATCTTTCTACCTGTGTAAAATAATTGCAGTCTTGGAAGTCCACAAGGCTGTTTGTTATAACCGGTAATATATGGTCACTATAAATCTGAATTGATTTCTTGACAGTGAGTTTTCTTCTATGTAAAGTTGTGTTTGGTGTTAATAACAGACAATGTAAATTCCAGAGGAATAAATTTTCCCAAGTATAAAGTGAGACGTGTTATAATGGCAAAGAGGTAAATTGACCAGGAGGTAAAAAAGGCTTATTTAGCAGCAAACTTTTAATGTGCTTAAATAATAATAACTATTATTACCTATAATGTAGTGGAACACATCAATACCCCTCTTATCAAAGATTTATACTTCAGGTAAAATATCAATCATATGTAAAAACCTTTAAGAACACTTTCAACCAATTATAGCAAGTTTATATTTTATAATGGCATCAAGAACTGCAGATTACATGCATCATGTATGTTCACCAAGAACAACCTGTACTAGACCATAAAACAGGTTTCAACAAATTTAACCAAACTGAAATTAGAATATGTTATTTGATAACAATAGAATTAAAGTAGAAATCAATGATACAATATCTAGAAAATACCCAAACATTTAAAATATAAATAATGTACCTCTCAATAACTATGAGAGAAAAAAATCACATGGGAAATTAAATATTACAAGCAATATAATGCTGAAGATAAAATATATCATTTTTTAGATGTATGTAAAATAGAGAATAGCAAAAAAGGTATGACTTTAAGTGATTTATTAAAAAATAAAATAAGTTTTCAAATCCTAAAATCGATGTTCTAAATTTTCTTGTTAGTAGCTAAAACCCAAGTAGAGCAAGTTATTTCCAAAGAAAATACAAGGACATCTAAATCATAAATATGAACAAAGTTCTATGGAATTGAAAATTGACAATAGATAAAAAGATATATATATATATTTGATTTTTAAAATTATAGATACAAATTATGATTTGTCTTTATAAGTAAAGCCAATTTTTCAAAGATCAATGTGCTGATAAACCTTGAACAAAATTGTCTATATGTAAAACAGTAGGCACAAATTGCTAATATCAGGAATTAATGAAAGGCTACTGACACAGGTCCTACAGATATTAAAATGTGAGTAAGTTAATATTATGAACAACTTATTGATTGACAATTAATGCAACAACTCAGATGATATGGACAAATTCTTTGAAAGACATATCATTTTAACTTATACTGTGCAGAAGAAAAAGATAAGAAACATCAAACACATCTTGTCAGACCTTCCTAAAACAAATGACAGGAAACAACAGATAAAATACCGTGTGAGAAAAAGCAGATCAACTGAGAATACAATAGTAATGCAAAGGAAATATAACTTAAAAAAATGAATGCCAGAGACTTTATCTCATGGTCTTGGGAGACACCAAGTTAAATTGCCACAATAGTTTACAAAAACTGTGTATTGGGCAAGATATGACAAAATAATAATTTATAAATTATCAAGGGCTCGTGAGGGAGGGGAAAGCGGGGAGGGAGGGGGAAAATGAGGACCTGATGCCGGAGGCTTAAGGGGAGAGGAAATGTTTTGAGAATGATGAGGGCAATGAATGTACAAATGTGCTTTACACAATTGATGTATGTATGGATTGTGATAAAAGTTGTATGAGCCCCTAATAAAACGATTTAAAAAAAAATAAATAAAGCAGAACCAGATGAAAAAATAAATAAATAAAAACACCATGTACCCTTTGACAGTAAAAAAAAACCAACAAAAAACTGTGCATGATTTCCTGAAAAAGAAAAACTAGTAAAATAAGAAAAAGTAAACCTTAATAGCCCTATCATAGTTAAGGAAATTCAATTTGTAGCTGAACACCTTTCTACGAAGGCAACTTTAGACTGGGTTGGCTTTATTAGCAAATTGTATCCAATATTCAAAGAAGAAGCAATACCAATTCTACATAAATTGTCTCAGAAAATAGAGGGAAAGGGGAAATTTGCCAGCTAATATGAGGTAAAAAGACTACCTGGATTTCAATCCTCGGCAAAATATGTTTTGAGGAAAGAAAACTATAGATCAATGTTGTTCACAGATATCTTTAGCAAAATATTATGAAATAGAATCCATCAATATATAAAAGGGATAATATGATAGGGGTACCCCTCAAAACTGATGCTTATCATTATTATTTTATGTGATTGGGGATAGTGTATTTGGAGTTCATTCCACTAGGTCAGACTGTTTATCAAACTTTCTATTTAGAGGCTCTGAAAAGATAGCCTAACAGTGTGCCCCAAAATGGGCTGATTTGTGGCAGACAGTTTTGCCACCACAGCAATGTACCTGCTTATGCAGCCATTTCATTGTGCCAGTTTTGGGCAAAAAACAGCATGCATCTCTTGCTCCATGCTTCCTCACCTGACCTTGCTCTGTTCAAATTCTTTTTGTTTCCTCAAATGCAGAGGGACATGAAAGGACAGCAATTTGATGACATAGAAGAGTTGAAGAACAAAATGAGGGAGGTGCTGTCAGCCATGCAAACAGATGAATTTGAAAAATGTTCCCAAGAATGGAATCACAGATTTGACAAATGTACTAAGTGTAAAGGAGATTCCTTTGAAGGTGATAAAGTTGTTTTGTAAAAAACAAACAATAACAAAAAATTAAAAACACAGGTTTCAAAAAGAATTCCATTTGCGGGGGGAGACTCCCTCAGACATCAGGACAAGTAGGATTTTTCCCAGAAATGCACCTAACACTTGAGAATCAATCCTGTAATTTATGGTAGAGAATAAAAGATGAAGTCATGCATTCTTCTCAATAGATGTAGAGAAAATTTCCAAAAGCTAATACCTAGTCATATACAAACTGATGGTAAAATAATAATTATATATTTTTAAAATCACTGCCATCGGGTCAATAGAAGAAAACACTGCCCCATCCTGCCCCATCCTGCCCCATCCTCACAATTTTGGGGTTTTTTTAGTCCATTGATGTGGCAACTGTGTAAGCTTTTTCTTTACTTTTCTTTTCCTTTCTTTTATCTTTTTCCCTCTGACTCTGAATTCCAAAGTATGATGCCCTGCTATTGATAATGTAGCCAAAGCACCTGAAGCAAAGTCAGTTGAAAATACCATGCTTGGGTCAGCACTTTAATCCGGTCTTGAGCAGCAGATTTGCCCAGGACAGGCCTTTACATTCCTGACTGCTGTTTCCCTGAGCACTGATTGTGAATCCAAATAAAATACAATTCTGCCCAACCTCAATCTTTTCTCCGTTCTTCATGACATTGGGAGAGTTGGTAGAGTTGCGAGGACTTGGGTTTTCTTTATATTGAGCTGTAATCCATGCTGAAGGCTACAGTCTTGGACCTTTATCAGTAAGTCCGTCAAGTCATTTTGACTTTCATAAAGCAAACCTGTGTCATTTGTAGATGACAGGTTGTTCAAGAGCCTTCTTTGAATCCTGATGCTTTTTTTTTTTGCTTTGCATTGCCTACTTCCCTGGTTATTTTCTCAGTATGTACAGAGTGAATAAGTATGGTAGAAGGATACAACCCTGCTACACATCTTTCCTGAAATTAAACAATACAGTATCTCCTTGTTCTGTTTGAATAACTGCTCTTTGTCTTGGTACAGGTTCTGTAAAACCTAGCATAAATATAATATTCAGTGGTGAAAACTAAATGACTTCTCCCTACCATTGGGAACACTTTCAACTTAAGTCACTTTGTAGCAGATACCCTAGCCTTATAATAAAGTAAGGTAAAAATAGAGGAGTAAAGATAAGATTGACATAAGCCTTCTTCTTTCTCAAATATCAATATTAAAATATGCAATATCATAAGAAAGCTACTAAAAGTTACAAGTAAAAGTAGCAGAATTCTGAAGTGAAGATATAAAATCACATTTCGTTTATGTTCAAATAAAATATAATTATAACATTAAAAATTTAAAGAACACCATTTATAATATATCCAAAGACATAAAGTGCTTATATATAAATTTAAGAAATGTTTAACAGTGCAAGATCTGTACAGAGGAATTAATCAAAGACTAAAACTTTAAACGAGTACAAATAAATGAAGAAATGTGCTATGTTCATGGATTCCAAGATAGAGTTTTAAAATGATCGTTGTTTCTTAAATTTATCTCTAGATTAATATTAATTAGGGAAAAAATGTGGAAATTTGCAGGCTGATTCTGTATTCTATATGGGAATTTAGAATCCCTGGAACATTTAGTGGGAGAAAGAGGAAGCTTTCCACCTCCTGTAAAAAGTTAGTCTCAAAACCCACAGCCCAGTCCTCTCAGCTCCAGGGTTTCTCTGAGTTGAGATCAATTTGATGGCAGTGAATGAGTGCATGAGTAAAGCTATCTGAAAAAGAAAGAAAGAAAAGAATCATTTGAAGACCTACCATAGATGTAAAATTATTATGAAGGAACTGGTATGGGTACATGAAAATCAGTTGTGCAGGAAATGTGAAAGCCCAGAAAGAGACATCCATGCATAGTAAATCGATGGTGAAAATTAAATTTTAAATTCAATATAATATCGATAACCTTTTAATTCTTTCATACAGACCAACTGCTGAGAATCAATCTGATATTACAAGTTCTTTCACTTTTGATGATTTTAACATTTGTTGCAGGGTTCTCTTTATATTAGAAATTTTCAGGGCTTACTGACAAACTTGGTCACTTAATAAAATCATATTTAACTTATTAAAACCAAAACTAAACTCACTACCCTCAAGTTGATGTTGGCTCACAGCGACCCTATAGGACAGAGTAGAACTGCCCCGTGGGTTTCTGAGATTCTGTGAATCTTTACAGGTGTAGAAAGCCCTGTCCTTTTCTCATTTAACTTATGCACAATTTGAAATTAAAATAAAAGTACTTGAATACACTAATTTAGTATAAGAATTTTAAATAACATGTATGTAATATATATTTTGTATAATTTATTGTATATAATTTATAAATTTACATATTTATATTACACGGGATGAACTCTCGTGGCTTAGAAGCTTATGCATTAGGCTACTGACTACAAGACCACTAGTTCAAGCACACCAGCAGTCTACAGGAGACAGATGAGGCTTTTTGCTCCATTAAGGATTTGCAACACCCCCCCAAAAATCCTAAAGGTTAGTTATACTCTGTCCTATATGGTCTCCATGAGTTAGCATCAACAGGTTGACAGTGTTTTTTTTTTGTTCATTTTAATTTTTATTTGTTTATATTATACTGCTTATATACTAACATGGGGTATAAAACCATAGTGACTTTCTGATTTAAAATCTGGAAATTATGAACTGGAATGCCCCAGAGGCCAGGTGAGTGGACCCAGTCCTCGTGCTACACAGTTGACAAACAAAGACTGAAGAGGAAGGCTTTGCTGTAGTTGCTCACGCAAAGCACAGCCGAGACTGAAGACACCAAGGCAGGGCCCCAATGAGGAGTTGTGGTTTTATCTGTAAACAGCATGAAGCAAACTGACAGGATTAGGACCTTGTAACAGATTTCTGAGGTGTGGTGATGAATATGCATTGGAGGAGGGGTTGCAAGTCTTGGTCTGGGAGTGACTTTTCCAGCTTCGCACTTTTAGATGTTGTCTGATTTTGTCTGTGGCATTTTGATGGCAACTTTTTGTTCCTTGACCAAAATTACTGTGTTCCGGTGACAACGTTGAGTTAAGATTGACTTTTTGGCACATGTTTCGTGGGCCAGCTCTGGTTATAACCAACACTTGTTGGCATTGGTGGGCTACTTTGCCAAGAGGAAAGAAACAAGGGATCTGGAGGGAGAGGGGCAGGCTAGTTATAGACTCCCAGTGTCTATGTGGGAGACTGTTTCCATCCCTTTGACTGTATCTCTCCCACCCTACATGTAAGCTCATTGGGAAAACTGCAGAATTGCAGTATTGCAGGGGTAAGCAAGTTTAGGGGTCACTTTCCTTCATAAGGAGTGGTCTCACAACTAGCATAAGTGAAAAGGATCAGATAGGAAGAAATGGGCCCTTCAATGAGTTGGAAATAAATGTGTTGTTTTAAGCCACTGTCAAGTAAACTTTAGTAGTCTACTTTAAAAAGAAGACAAAAAATGAGCAAACAAAATTTCAGCCAAGCAAATGCTTCAGGAGGCAAATAAAGTCTCTAATTCCTGATGCACCGAAAACAAAAACAAAAACCAAATACACAGCAAAACCCCAAACCCCAAAGATCTTCAGACTAGAAAGCAAAAAATTCATTTGGATTTTGCTTCAGTCTTTTTAGATTTCTTACTTTCGTCTTTGTGTTCAGTATTTAACTTTTAGTTCAATTACATGTTAACGGGTATAATTCAAACTCATTCTTTGCTTCAAACATTGTGAACTGTAACCTCTCGTGATCTTAAATGCGTCACCAAGTCTGAATGCAAGTACCATACCAATTGAATATCACATTTCTCTATTTTAAGGAAAACTAAAGCATTGAATAGCACTCTTAAACTGTACGTTGTATAAATGTATAGGAGATTTTATAAACTAGCAAAGCAAGGATACTGGAAATGTGGGGGACTGCTGGGTTGCCCAGGGGACTGCAAACCAGGTCAGCAATTTGAATCTAGCACACACTACACAGGAGAACCACGAGGCTTTCTGCTTCCAGGAAGATTTGCAATCGGTCCTATAGGGTCACGATGTGTTAGAATTGATTAGAATGGCAGTATATTGTGTGTGTTATGTCCATTATGTCCTTCCTTAATTTTTTACATGATCTGGGAGAAAGATTGAATATGCTTTTGTTTTTCATAATCAGTCATAAAATGGTTATTAAATTTTTAGGAAACAGGCATATCTAAAGAGAGCACCTAGATTAAGCCCCTAGTGAATCCCCTCTGACCATGGACCAAGGATATGAATAGCCTTGCTAACATGCAGAATGTATTGGAAAATGGATTGTTGCAGATGCAGTTAGGGTTAAAACTTAGCACTTTATCATTTCATCTCTCTTTGTTCTAGATTTTAATATTTTCTGCTTTCTTTTTGATTGAAGTTTTTATCAACTTTACTTTGCTATTCTTTTTAGTTTAGTTTGTTTGTTAATGTTTTTCTGTATAAAATATCCAGGATAGGTAAATCTATAGAGACAGTAACTGTATTAATGGTTACTTGAGGGTATGGTAGGGAAGTTTGAAGAGGAATTGGGAAGAAGGAAATGTTCTACAACCACTGTGGTTATGATTGTACAACTCTTCTTGCTATGATTGACCTATGGAATTGTGTGATATATGGACTATATGCCAATAAAACTGTTGGGGGTGGAATACTTGAACATACCATAGAGGTTTACCTTTAAGAGTTAGAAGACAGGACCCTTTTGTGCTATGAATATTATTTTTAATGTTAAAAATGTGTGTTGTAGGATATAGGGGACTGAAAGTTTAGAGGAGGTGTGAGAGACATGGTGAAATAAATATTAGAAGCCAATAGAGGAGCTCAAGTGGCGTAATGGTGGTGCATTGGCCTGCTAACAGCAAGGTCAGTAGTTTGAACCCATCAGGTGTTCTGCAGAGGAGGAGGAAAGAGGAGCCTTTCTACTGGTAAGAGAGTGCCAGCCTCAGAGCCCACAGGGCCAGTTCTACTCTGTCCTATCTGGTCCCTATGAGTCCGAATCAACTCAATCGCAGTGAGGGAGTGAGTGAACTTTAGCAGTGGCATCTAGCTCTAGTTTTATATTTATTCATTCTTAAAATTGCTCATGTGCCCCGGGTGACAGAATATCAGATCATCCAGTGTCATCCTGTGATTTTTATTTTTTTCTTCATTCGCATTTCTTCCCATCCAGCCTATTATCTCTAAAGTTCTTCTAAAGTAGCTCTGTTTATCTCTGGCTCCTCTTCTGTGCTGCACCCCCTTTTCCCTCATTTTGTAAATCTGGTCACCATAGGAAAGTCAGCAGCAGTTCATTTCAGAGGAAGGTCTATTTTAAGGATTAGCTGCATAGGGACAGGTCCCAGACTTTAATCCTTCATCCCCTTTTCCTTAACAATGCTAGCTGGCTGAGAGTCAGCAGGAAAGTGGAAGAGGAGTTTTCTGAAGGAAAACATTCACAGTAGAAAGTGGTGGCCCTTTATGATGTTCAACAAAAGAAGTTCTCCTTAGAACTGTTTTCTGGGAAAGCTTGTTATGCCACTTTGACTCTATTTTTAGAAAAGAAAAAGAATGAAAAGAAAAGCAAAATAATAAAGAAAACTTAGGTGAACAAATGAAAAACTACTTTTTCTCTAGTTCCCCATAATTAAGTTGTTGTTGTTGACAGCTACTTCTGTTCATGCTTCATGCAGTCACCAGGGTTGGTGTTATTTACTTAAATAAGTGATTGTTAGGGTTACTGTGTTTATTCATGTTAACATCCTAAAATGTTAAGTGAGGGGAATGGAATGTGTCTAAAGACAAGAGAAAACTCACTTTTTCCACCACTTTTGCCTCAGCTTCACTTAACACATTTGGTATCTTATAATGGGGAATTACTCCCAATCAGCCATGAAATATTGTTTCAATTCATTTGTTTTTGGCCAAAACCCTATATTGCCATCAGGATGAATTGTCCTGTTTGCCTTGAGGAAATAGGAAAGAATCTGAGAGCTGAAAGATGGTTTACTTCTCATGAATAACACGCTGGACTTACTAATCATTACCAGAGCACGATTACAAAGATGATTGCTGTGTTATGGGCATGAAGCACCTGTTTGAAGGATTGGTCATTTTCTTTCATTGTGTCTTGAGGAAATCATTTTTGCCCCGTGTCAACACAGACGATTTAAACACTTCACAAAGAAAGTAAAGAGGAGCCCTGTCTCCCTATGTTGGTTTTTGAGGGTTTTATGTGGAGATTCTTCACATTTCCTTAAAACTCCCAAATGATAACTTCTATATTGGCATGTATCGATAAGCTCATTATCAATAGCTTTGTTGGCATCATGTAGCTCATATCCCAAACCCTTATTCTTTGGGGTTATTCATTATTCCATAATGTTTGTTGAGAGTTTTGCCCAAGTTTGTTGGACAATTTATCTGTAGTTTGTTGGACAATTGATCTGTATACATAGAACAAGTAGGGGTTTGTGTGAGATAGATAGATAGATAGATAGATAGATAGATAGATAGATAGGCATAACCTATATTTCATTTTATAATACCATAGAATAGCAAATATGCATTTAAATTTTCCTTAGCTGTCATTTCATTTTTCAGATGATGTTTAGATGGTTATCCCAGTCTACACATTTTATTGGGCTAGATGAGCTGTGTGCATAGGTTTATGTTACTGGAGCAAATACGCTCTCCTACTATTAGAAAATTCATATGTATGAGTGTAAGGTTGATAGCTAGAATGTTTTACTTTAAAACTTTTTGACATTTTAAGCCAACACTTCATGGGACCTTAATATAAATTATACATCACTATATACTATGTTTATAAATGCATTTAATGTCTTGTTACACAACTCTTCCACAATTTGGAATACCATTATTCCCAGCAGCAAATTAGAATGCTTTGTAGTGTCACTCCTACCTGCTTTCTAACTTGGCACCATTGCAAGGTGTTATTTTAGATGACTCATTGTGTGTTTTAATTATGTGAATTTACTGACAAACCACCAATAATTGTTAAGCAATTCTGTGAGTGTCTGTGTATATATGTGTGTGAGTCAATATATAACTTATACAGCTTCATGGCTTTTTATTTTATAAAACTTCAGTATAAAGCTCATAAAAATGGCCATACTCTCTTGGTCATTAATTATGACTTATCGTATTCCATTGTTAATGGATGACCCTTTCTACTGACATAGATGCTGTGTTTATCCTCAATATTAATTTCCATGTTTCCATGTGCAATTTGAATAAAACAGTGATAGTGAGTTAACAATATTAAAAACAATTAAAAATCAGTGAAATTTGAAATACACTATATGCATATAAGAAAGTCATTTTGATTATAGGGAAAACACCACATGAAACAAAGTGTTAGGTAAAATGGGCTTTATAAAGACAAACTCATTGCCATTAAATCAATTCTTAGCTACAGTTACTAAACCATTCAACCAAACTCACTGCCAATGCTGACTCATAGCGACCCCCAGTGGCTTTCTGAGACTGTAACTGTTTACAGCAGTAGAAAACCCAGTCTTTAGTCCATAGACCTTATGTTGATTTTGAACTGCTGACCATGTGGATTGCAACCCAATGCATAACTACTAGACCACCAGGGGCTTCTTAGGGCTTAGTAAAAATGCCACACAGGATTTTCAAGACTAACAACCCTGACATGAGCACACTGCCACATCATTTTCTTATGAAGCAGCTACTTTTAACCTCTGCACCACCAAGGAACGTGAGTGAGCACTGTAGTCGATCAACCATTGACTCATCTCAACATGATCAGTTGAACCTTGCCTTCCCCCTTTATTAGATCAAGTGATATCATGCTGCTTCTAACCAGGTTAGTAATAATGTAGCCCTTCTCTCATCTCCAGCTGTGCTTTTGAAGAATTCAGTGAACTAAATTTCGAGCAGTGCAGAAAGCATCAAAAGTCCAAAAGAATACGTAGAGTCACTATCTTAAAAGAACTGGTGGAAGATCATTCCCAGAGGTAGCGTACAAACAAGAACTGATGGTATTGAAGGAAGAAGCTTAGGTTACACTGAAGGCGTGGTGAATGTGGCTCCAGGAATGAACAGAATGCCAATGGAAAGGTTTCAACAAGCTGCAGTAGGGTTGACGGTGCTTACTTGTCTATGTCAAAGAATTTGGAAGCTAAGTTACCTGGTCAATCAATGAGAAGAAATCCATATTTGTGCCTATCCACAAGAATGTTGACCCAACAGAATACAGAAACTACCTCAAAATATCTTTATATTATATACAAGTTCAATTTTGCTGGAGGTAATTTTTTAATTGTTGTAGCTTACATGGACAAGAAAGTGTCAGGATTCAAATCAAGTTCAGAAGATGTGCAAGGAGAGATATCTTTGCTGATATCAGACACATCTTGGCTTAAAGCCACATAAATCTTTGCTTAAAAACACACACAAAAAGATGTTTACTTGTGTTTAGTAGGCAAATAATCCAACTATGTGGATCATAACAGACTAGGGATAACTTTATGAAGATTTGGAATTCAAAAGCACTTAATTGTGCTCATGTAGAATCTGTACATAGACCAAGAGATAGTCATTTAAACTGACCGAGGGATACAAATGGTTTGAAATATGGAAAGGTGTCCATCCGTGTTGTATCTGCTATAGATATATTTGTATGTGACTTTTATTAGCATACATTTTACATAATCATATCATTCAATAGTTTAATCATATTCTGAAAAGTTGTGCAATCTTCACCACAAACAATTTGTCAACACTGTCTTTTTTCTTATCCTTATTGTTAGGTCCCAATTGTCCCCCGACCTTGCCTGCCATGACCCTAGGTAATTATTAATCCAATTGCTGTCGCTAAAGATTAACCTATCCTGGATTTTATATCGAGAACAACTTACAAAGTAAGCAAGCAAATCCCAAAACAATGACAAAATAAAATAGAGAAAATTCAACCAAAAGGAAAGCAGGAAATGCTAACAACTTTAAAATGGGTCAAATGGGAGATCAAATGATAAAGTGTTTGATATCTACCTAACTGCGTCTGCTATACTTTACAATGTTGTCTCTGTCTGACAGCAAGGATATTCATATTCTTGTACTATGGTCAGAGGGGTTTGCAGATGCTGAATTCATGTGGGGGCACGGCAAATGGATTTTGGGTTTCCACTGTCATCAAGTCAATTCCAACTTACAATGAGTCTATGTGAAGGGTAGACCAGCCCCTGGGGCTTTCTGAAACTAACTCTAGAGGAGTTGAAAGCCTAGTTTTTTTTTTTCCATAGAGCAGCTTATGGTTTCAAACTGCTGACCTTGTGGTTAGCAGCCCAGTGCGTAACCACTACATCAAAAGTGCTCCTCCTCTGTTATCCATAGCCCTCTACAAACTATTTGTTCAGAAGTTACGCTCTGATACCATTCCCTCCTTTGGATTTGGAGTTATTGTTTATAATCCTTCCTTGGATCACACAGGTTGGTGTGCTTCTTCCATTTAGACTTAGTTTACACCCCACTTAGATGGCTGCTTGTGTTAAGAAAAGTCTTTAAGACACCAAGTGCTATTCGGACAGATAACCAGGCATAATCTGATTTCTTTACTACTCTTTGCTATAGCACCCATATATTCAGTGATCTCTTCACAATGGCACGATTGAATAGGGCTATGCCATAAGAACAAATTGTTCTCAGATTAGGGCTAGCATTAAGGGTTAGCCCTAAGTCCATTCATATATCTATATCAGTCGATCAATAGATAGATAGATATTCTTGGATCATTTTAGAGGCATCATTATCAATTTTATTGGGAAACATTTTAAATGATCACCATGGGCTTAAGGTAATTCTATTGATACTATCATTAATTTAGCCAAAGACAACACATTAAAAGACTGCTGAGAAAAGGAAATTATACATGTATAAGTCAGCTTTTTAGACTGCAATATATTAATTGTTGCCTTGTACAGATTGAAATCTTGAGTCACTGGACATAAGGTACACAACCAGCCTTTCTCTGTGTTTCATTAAATCAGCATATTAAACAAATCTGTGAAAATAGATTATAGGAAAAAGAACATATCATGAGAATGAAGAAGATGCATTATTACAGGCTATGATATGCAGATGACACAAACTTGCTTTCTGAAAATGAAAGGACTTCAAACATTTAGTGATGAAGAGCAAAGACTACAGACTTCAGTGTAGATTACAACTCAGTGTGAAGAAAAAGAACTTCACCGTAGGACCAATAAAAACTATATCATGATAAATGAAGTAAAGCTCAAATTTGTCAAGAATTTCATTTTCTTTGAACCCAAAATCAATGCTCATGAAAGCAGCAGTAAAAAATCCAAAGGACTTGTTTTAGCAGGAAATCTGCTGCGCTAGATTGCTTGATAGCTTGGGTGGGACGTGTCAGTCTCTTAGGCCACACAAGGCCAGAGAAATGACCACTACCAACTAGCATCACCCCCCCACCCTACCCCCCACTGAAGAAAAGCATTTCTAGCCATCAGATGAGGGGTGAATCAGCTTCATGTTTAAGCGACTATAGCAGGCTAATTTTCAAGGTGATCCTTTTGTTTGGCCTGTGAATGATGTTAGGTATATCAAAGTGGCCCATGAAGAGACAAGGTGCCTCCCAGCTGCTTAAAGGTGTTAAAGAACAAAGATGTGAATTTGTGGAGTAAGGTGTGCCAGACCAAGCCATCTAGTGTTCACCTGCCTCATCTGCATTTGAAATCTGGACCAAATAAGGAAGAGAAAAGAACTGATGCATTTGAGTATATCATGGACTGCTTAAAGAAAGAATAAAGCTGTATTGGAAGAAGTACAACCAGAATAGTCCTTAGGAGTGAAGATAGTGAGACTTCATCCCATGTACAATGGACATATTGTCAGATGGACCATTCTCAGGAGCAGGACATCAACATTTTTAAAGGAGAAGGATTGGTGAAAAAGAAGCCTTTCAAAGAGATGGGTGACATAATGGAGACAACAGTCGGCTCTAGCATTGCACCAGTTGTGTATGACTGGCTGATGCTTTGGTCCTTTGTGCGCTGAATAGCTTTTAGTCTGAATAAACATGATGACATCTACCAACAACCCACCTGAAGCCATGAGGCTCTTAAAGATTTAAATTAGGAAATAAGTTTCATTTTCTATCAGGAGAAGATAATCATATGGCTATACAACCAATTCTGACAGGGGTTACACTTAGGCCAGCCTTTTAAGATTTCCTGTTGTGGACAAGGAAACTTTGGAAATTAAAGTAAGATGCTATAGGAAACTTTTAAAGTTAAAATAAGATGCTGTATTGAATTTTCAAATTCAATTATATTTTAGATAATACAATTTAAAAGACTATGCCTACTAGTGAACCTTAATTCAAATCATGGCGTAGGCTTTACTTTAAAAATACTTATAAATATGTATATTATTCTATACATATATAATATATATGTGATTCTATCTATCCTATATGTTATACTATACTGTCTATATCTCTATCATCTATCTATTTTTCCATAGTGTTACCCCCCCAAATTAGAATTTTCTTCCACAAAGCTTTGTATTCGAAATTTTTACATGACAACCTTATCACCTTCAAAGTACTCTCTATTACACTTAATACATTTGTCAAATCTGCGGTTCCATTTTTGGAAACATTTTTCAAGCATCTGTTTGATGGCTGACAGCACCTCCTTGTCTTATTCTTCACTTATTCCATGTCATCAAGTCACTGTCCTCTCACGTCCCTACCTCTTCATTGGCAGAGACAAAAAGAAGTCTCACAGAGCAAGGTCAGGTGAATAAGTTGGGCGGGGCAAGAGAGCATGCTATTTTTTGCATAAAACCGGTGCACTGAGATGGCTGCCTTAGCGGGTGCATCGTTGTGGTGGCAAAACCAATCGCCTGTCTGCCACAAATCAGGCCTTTTTTGAGGAACAGTTATTGTAGTCTTTTCAGAACCTCTGAATAGAAAGCTTGATGAACAGTCTGACTTGATGGAAGAACTTCAAAGGCACTACCAGTCTACATTTTCTCCATTCAGGAAGTTGGCATACACCCTTTATTGAAATGAGAAAACCACTCGTACACTTGAGTTTTTCCCATAGCGCTGTCATCATAAGCTGCGTTCAACATCACAGCAGTTACTGTGGCATTTTTCCCGAGCAGGAAATAAAATATCACAGCTGCATACTGTTCTCTTAAATCTGTCATCACAAAAAAACGAGATTCGAGTGAAACTGCTTTCACTAAAAAATACTGTGACCAGAGAGAACCCTCTTCCCAGGCGACACCATTGGGTGCGCTATCTCACAGCCAGGTGCTAGCTGCGAGCCTCCTGGGGGAAAATGCATACTAGGAATTTCCTTGACAGGAAATTCCACTTTCGAACTCAATTCATTCCCAATTCATATTTGAACACCGAAGAGTTTGAGAACAGACCTTGTCTTTCCTATAAGACATAATAGAAAACCAAATAGCTGGTTCTGAGGCCCAACTATTACACTTATAAATTATTTTATAATTTATAAATGAGGTTAAGCACTAACGAGGCTTTTGGCCTTCTCACATATCACGGTTTCAGATATGCCATCACCATGGAGTGGTGTCTGATCTGTCCTAGTTTAACAATAACCGTTCGCTTGCTTTGGTCTGGGTACTTTGTTCCCCGGTTAACAATTCCATAGGATTCATTACATCAGCCACTTTAATCACCCACTCACCCCATCCCCCAAATGTTGATAATGTCCGTTTACCCATGTTGCATTCAGCTGCCAAATCAGACAAGCTGCTACACGGTTTAAATTCTCTGTAACTTCTTTCTTTACTGCGGTTCCGAGTTTTCCTCTTAGAGTGAATGCTGCTATTGCTAACTTTCTTTGGAGCCTTGGTGATGATATTTTACACAAGTAAAGCAAACACACACATACAAATAACAAGACGAATGTTGTAACTCACTATGAATATAAGCTCTCTATGTTGTTCGAGGAAAGCAGTGCTGAGACTGAAGTGTCACCTCTGTGTGCCCTTGGTCCGTAGAAATCCTTGACTTAACTCTTGGCCAGTACAGGTGCTTTTAAAGTGAAAAAGTGGAAGCAGAATACACAGTGGCCACATGATTACAAGGTGATCCATGATCAGAGCAACATTATTTCCTAAGTCTTCCTTTATAGGAGTGATTCTGTTTTCAACACCATGTTCTTCCAGAAACATAATGAGTAAACTTTTTCTTCAAAACAACATTCCTTACAACACCCTTAGTCACTAAAAATAGCTTGTAGCAATATTCAGGTAGGTCAAACAAGATAATTGACAGAGGCTAGGCTTTCTTTTCTGCCCAGCAGGAAGTCCAAGTCTATCTGCATATGAATGGAAAGTAATAAAGGTTAGGATCCCAGGAATGAAGAGCAGGAACTTATAAATAAATGAGGTTCAATTCAAACTTTAGCTCACCTATTGGACTGTATCAAGTGCTTCTACTTCAAACCAAGAGGTCTATACAGGCACAAGGCTGTGACTTTTCTTCTGTCAGGATGTTTTGGATATGTTATAGGCCTACTGGGGAAAAGCAAACCCCAGGTTTCTGAATCTAGCTACCTACCACACTATGTATATTTTCATTTTAGGAATGGTATCATTATAGGCAATTGGGATCAGAAGAGTATGAAGTAACCTTAGGGCATTTTTGTTGTTCTGATCAGCTTTATGGTCAAATATGGCATCCCAGTGGATGACTGAAGCTTGAAAACATGGCCCCTGGGGAGGTGATGTTGGCACTAATGGTAGTTAATCAGTAGATGATCGCAATGAGACACAGAGATCAATGGACCTGAACTTTGACACACAAATCATGGAGGGGAGTAACTGTCAGGTTGTTGGCACTGAAGAATGATTGCACCAATGTAATGAATACATTTTTTCTACAAACATTGGAAAAATAAGTACCTATCCTCCACTGCATTGTGAATAGAATTACCAAAGCAACGAACGTAATTTTATAGTTGGGGATCACCACAACATGAGGAACTGTATTAAAGGGTCGCGCATTAGGAAGGTTGAGAACCACTGGTCTAGAGGGATGAGAAGGTCACATTATTAATTTGTGACAAATCAATCAAAGTTTTGACTCCCTGAATTTAACAACATACCCATTAGTCAAGAGAATTAAATGCACCACTTTCCATGCAGTTACAGTAAAATGCTTAGTTGATGTTTCTTCCAATATATTTATTCAGGCAAGCTTCTAGACTACTTTTTTTTTTAGAGGCTTCCTAATCTGTCTGTGAAAGACTCTCTCTAGAATATTGAATTGAACTTTGACAATCATATTTTTTTTTTAATTTGCATACAATAGTCTTTCTTATTTTGCGCTCCCCAGTCTATTATATAATAAGAGGATCTTGGCAAGATTTTGCTTTTTTCCGCGTCTCAGTCTCATTCATCTGAGCAATTGCCAATGCTTGAAGGTTAGAATTGTCAGTATGAAAATTTGGGTAGTCCCTATCTTTATTTATCACAAGTGCAGAGATAATTTCTTTAGCATTATTTTCTTTTGTTGCTCATGAAAAGTAGCTGCAGATTTTGTATTGCTTATGCATGAACAATGCTGCAGGAGGCTTGTTTCTGTGGTGCAAAGGCCTAGGACTATGATTTTGTGGGTCATTTCAGTAAATTAGCCCACGGTTGTTCTAGCTCCCTGATTGTAATTAGAGGGACTACACTTGCTGTATAGCAAGCAAATACATTGTTTAAATATATTCCTCTCACTTCCTAAGTCTTCTTTTTAGTGCTTTTAAGGTTTATTTTTCTGTCCATTTTACAGTGCTTTCATATTTCATGTTTTTCATCATGGTTAACTGTATGCATAAGTACATGGGGATAGCAAAATAAGAACCAGCTTAAATCAATAGGTAAAAATAAACCCATTACTTAGATAATTGAAAAGAAAGAGAAAAGCATATCTTATATCAGGAAACTGGACCATTAAAATTATTAGCAATATTCTAACATAAAACCAATAATAATCTTTAAGTCCCCACTCGGTCCTACGTAGTTAATTGTGTTTAACTTGACTCTGGATCAGCCATAATCTATCAGATCCTATGAAGAGTCCTGGAAATCTTGATTCAATATTGTTATATCCACATTATAAATATCACAGTCCATTTTATAACCTAATAAAGCCCAAGTTTTTGTTGAAATATTTCACTCAAGGGATTTTATTAAGTTAGCGCTTTTTATAGAGAACAAAACAATATGACTATCAGGAACACACGCTATAGTAATACTTCTTAAAATGAAAGACAATGGGAATTCATTATGATGATAGTACAAGCATACAATCAATATCAACCAAAATATATTTTAAAGAGTCTCAAAACATAATGACTAACTTTATTTTCTATAATCTTCATAAATAGCACTTTATAATCTTGAAACATAATGTCATATAGTCAAGATATACCAAAACTATGCAAGTCTCTGTGTTAGTCAAGGTTGACTAGAGAAACAAATTCATAGACACTCATATGTGTGTAAGAGAGAACTTTATATCAAAGAGCAATTGTACATTAAGAAAACATACCAGCCCAATTCAGATCAAGTTCATAAGTCCAACATTACCCCATATGTTGATACTAGTTCATAAATTCCTCTTTAGACTCTTGCAGCCGTGCAGTGACACCGACTGCAGGAAGATCACAGTCCAGTGGGTAGAAAGTGTTGAGGGTCCAGGGGTGGTGGAAGAGGCTCAGCGCTGGCATGGGTCTCCAAGTGGCCCCTCCAGCTCCAGGGGTCTGGCTCTATCAGTGTAGCCCCTTGTGGCTTGTCAACAGGATTGTCTCGCAGGGAGTAAGTCTTCTGTGAGCTATTTATCTCAGCTTGTGCCTTCCAAATGAGGTCATCAAGTTAAGACCTGATTGATAAGCTAGATTCCACCCCTTTGCAAGTTGACAGGAGATTATGTAACTAATACAGTAACTTTCTTACTAGTTAACAAATTTTCATGGGTCAGCACATGATTTCTCCAGTTAAAAACCATTGTTCTTGAAATGTTAGATTCAAATGAAAAAAGTTGAGGTTGGGTAGGCAATTAAAAAACATAGTAAAATTATAACAATAGGAAGCATTAATCTGAGGAGTTTCAGGAAAAATAAGATTAAGAGATAATAGAATTTACCCACTCATCTTTTAAACCACCTCATGTAAAATGTTAACCCAAACAAAAGCAAGCATTTCTACTGATTTGACTGATTTCTTCTGATATCTCATGTAACTCATAACACGTTTAAAAAAAAACAAACCCAAAAAACAAACACACACTTTTCTTAAAACAAGAACAAACTTTTCTGACTTTACATGAAGTTTTCAAGTTTTAAAAAAAATTGCCTTGATTACTGTGTGAATTGAACAGGAGTGAAGCATAGACATTCAAATCACTTGTGTTCCTTCTTTGAACCCTGTAGGAGTTACAGATTGTGTCAACTTGGCGGGCTGGGTTTCTCTGTAGTTCGGTACTAATCTCCGTGATGTGATCTAACACAATGTTTATGTAAGTTGTTAGGCGCCATGGAATCGGTTCAGATCTATAGCAACCCTCTGCACAGCGCAAGGAAACACTGCTCGGCTCTACACCATCCTCACATTTGTTCCTGTGCTTGAGCCAATTGTGGCAGCCATTGTTGTCCGTCCTTCTCATTGAAGGTCCTTCCCCTTTTCTCTGCCCCTCAACTTTATCAAACATGAAGTCACTCTCCAGGGACTCCTCTCTCCTGACAGCATGTCCGAAGAATAGAAGATGACTTCTTGCCATCCTTGCCTCTGAGGAGCACTCTGGTGGTACGACTTCCGAGACGGTTTTGTTTGTCCTTTTGGCAGTCCATAGGACTTCTAATATTTTTCTCTAGCCCCACAATCCAAATGCATCGATTCTTCATCAGTCATCCTTATACAACTTTCGCATGGCAAGAGGCTTTGGTCAAGCACACTTTAGCTCCTTTGATTAGGTCACAGCATTGATGTCACTGGAAGAGACTCCTCATTGTGGGTTGCACTGGCCAGAGTCCCGCCCCCGCCCCCACCCCCCACCAAGTGCTCAGCAACCACGAGGAATCTACTCTTCCCACCCCCCTTTTCCTGGTGACCAGAAATGTGATGACACCGCCACTATCATCTCAACAACTGTTAGCATCCCCTTTTTGCCTTCTCCTTCCCAGCACCCCATGGTGCCGATACTTCCTCTCATCTCACTCCCTTGAGTACCTCCAAACTCTGTTCCCAAGAATCCAGTGAGATAGGGTCCACTGAGTCATGTGCCACGCGGTCCCATTCTACTGACTCAGTGATAGGCATCTTGGGTCCACTGTCACCCCACCTCCTGGTTGCTAGAGATAGGTACACTCAGGGCATATGGATCGCTTACTCACTGCAGTGGTGGTTCGAAGCCCCTGACCCCCACTGCTGTTGATTGGCAACTTCAGTTGTAGATGAATACAGGTCCCCAAGTCAAGATCCTGACTGCAGCGGCAATGAACCAACCCAAAATTAGGTCAAAGGAAGGTCAGATGTTAGGACATTGATGGCTCTATCGGATTGACAAGCAATATGACAGACCATTGACTCAGCAGTTAACGATCCAGAAGCTAATTCTAGATCCTGTGAGCTCGTTTCCACAGCCTCCTAAGACTACATGTGAACAGGTCTGCTTTATACCAAAATACATGGACTGCTATGCAGAAAGATGTGCATACTTGCTACAGGAAGAAGTAACAACATCAGTAACCCTATAGAGTCTTGGAACTGACTTGATGGCAATGGGATGTATTTAAATACATTGTTTTGCTTTCTATTGTGCCACTTAATTTTTTTTAATTTGCTCAGTAAATTTTGCAGAAGGGGCTCAGAATGCTTACAGTAAGCTTAACAACTCTTACAGTTTTTCTTTTGAACCAGTATCCTTTCCTATATTCTTGATAAGTTTTATAAGTATGCCAATTTTCTTCTCAGTGGCAGTAAAGTTATTCTGTCTAATGTCACTAATTTTTGGTTTTGTGTGTTTGTGTGTGTGTATGTGTGTGTGTGTGTGTGTTAGAGCTAATGCATTCTTTTTTTCCCTTGTGTTTTATTTACTTCTCCTGCCTTGGTGAAAATTTTCACCAATGTCATCTCCCATATCACCTAGCAGAGAAGTCCCCCAACTTCTTTCATCTCCTTTCACTTTTTAACTTTAGTTCTTTTTTTTGCCTTTCCTGAAATATCGCCCATCATCTTCTTTGCCAATCCCTGCTCTTCTTTTCTTCATGATCCTATAATTAATGATGAAAATTATAATGTTCCTATAATTTGATGATGGCAATTTTATTCTTCTTTATAAAAATACTACAGACACCATATGTGCTAAGTATTGTGCTATGATCTACAGGTATTATGGTAAGCACAGAAGTGTTCTTGGTGATATAGCTTGTAGGGACAGAAACCATTGATCAACAAATACAATAGAATGTGATAAGGTCCATGGTGAAAGGGAAAGTTCAGAAGTGTTAAGGTAGCTCCAGGGAGACATAGAAGGGGCCTTACCCAAGACTTTATTAAGGAAAGTATACATTTGCTAGGCAAAGGACAGGTGGTAAACTAAGATAATTTCAAAGCTTTCACAAAGGCCCATTTGACAATGAGATTTAAGAAAATGTATTGGAACTGGTTCAGTAAAACTCTGTCCAGCTACAATATTTTTTGAAAGTTATGATGTAGTGTTTCTATTTCAATGTTTTCCCTCTGCAGAGGATAACATTTCTGTTCTTTTCTCATTGCAACTTCCCACTTGCCATATTTGCTTATAGATAAAGGGTGCTTTATAACTGTTATTGACTAATTTCAGATGCCTGGGGCAGGTATGTAAATGTATTTCCAAGTTTATCATAATGAGTGAAAATTGATATATATGTTTCTCATCTTATGAAGAAATTGGGACGTGATGAATATAGTGTTTTATTGTCAAACTCTTTTGGTAGAAAAGTATGTAGCTCAGTGTTTAAGTTTTAGTATGCAATTGTTTGCAGCAAAAAATTACTTTATTCTGGACAAACTATAAACTGCATTTTTAAATCATAGTCTCCTAGCATTGCATTAAGTAGCCCAGCTCCCTCTGAGATTCAGAGTAGTAATAAATGATAAATGATAAAGAGAAGAGTGAGTTAACAGTGATTACAATTTTTACAGGTCACGTTTGCCTATGTTTAGTTATTTGCTAATACATTTAGGCTTTTTGGTTGTCCCTGATGTTTGCATAATGTTTATAATCATTTTTTTATAACAAAATGAACTAGCAAACAGTATATTGATTATTTTAAAATTGGAAAAAATATTTTAGGGAGGACTTATTTGAACCTCAGGTTTTTCATTCCTAGTCTGGTATAAACACAGAGCTAAATATTCTAAAGGGAAAAAAGAGATTTTTTTTTTATTCTGTTTCTTTCCTCTTTAGACAAAGCTTGAAATAAATTGCCTTATTCTTGTCATCCACTGTGTTCTTTCAGTTGCAAATAAATATGTACAGCTAAGTCACCAATTTATAGCTCATCTTTTCTAGAGTTTATTTTTATTTGAAATGCAACAATTACTTAAGTTAATATTCACCACAAAACTGCAAATAATGACCTTGCGGCATTCCAAGACTGAAGAATCTCTCGAAGCAGCACGCCTCACATCAGCCACGAGAGGCAGCCATGCCTTTGGTCTCATTTGGCATGTTTTCCAATCTATCAGTAACAAGAGAAGAGGAGGCAGAGGAGGAAGAAGAAGGTGGAAACGTTGGACACTGGGAGAAATGAAAAGGAAGGACGTCACTTATTACATGCTTATACCATACTTGTGACAATATTAGGAGCCCTGGTGGCGTAGTGGCTGGACTACGATCCGCCTGGTCAGCAGTTTGAAACCCCCAAGGAGGAAGACTGGGCTTTCTAGTCCAGTCTGGGAAAACCCACAGGGGTCGCTGTGAGTCTGCATTGACTCGATGGCAGTGAGTCTGAGTGTGACAATGCTTAGCATAGGCATGCATTATTAATTAAAAATCTTCCTAATAGTCCTAGGAAATAGATAGTATTCCCTGTTAAGGAACTGAGTTTCAGAGAAGTTTTATGCCTTGCTTAGAGCCATGCCCCAAGGCTTGTCTTTGGCCCGCAGCACTACCATGCTCTGGTCTCCTCGTAATCTTGCCGAACTCACGTTCCATTTCCTATCATTTCTCTGATACAATAGCCTCCACAGAACACTCAGCACTAACACCGACTGTGGCTCTGCACCATTCTGTGTTGGTAATTAATATTAACTCCGCTTCCTGGGCAAAGTAGACTTGTCTGCCCTGAAGTGAAAATAGAGTATAAAAAGTTAATATCAAAACTGAAACAAAGACCTGTTTTGTGAAGCATACATTAATAGCAGTTCTTTGGATCAAAGGATGTGATCTCACTTCAGAGTCAAACAGGTCCTGCAAGCCCAGGTAACTAAGGAAGCAGAATGGTAATTATTCACCGAAGAAAGCAGGTAGTCTACTGTTACAGTCCTACACTAGAAAGTCAGAAGGTCACCGAGCTCGCGGGGTAACTGACACAACTGGAAACTGCTTGGCCCCCTTTAAAAAGAAATCACAAAATGGGAGAGAATGAAGCAAGTTTACCTAACGCGTCTTTGCAAGGTAAGTGCCAACAACGCGGGCAATGTTTGCAGGCAGAAAGTTCAGCAGTGTCAATGACGAGGTCTGCATGTGTATTTGCCTGCAAACCTCCCTAACCCCTGCCGGTTGTAGGTTGTAGGTGTGTCCTGGGGCTGGGAGAGATGGCTATTCCCACAGGTGTTGGTTTAGAAGAAACATGCTCTCTCTGTTACGCTTGATTATGTGATTAACGCAAAAACACAGATGCCATGGAGTCTGGAGGAAGCCTTTCCTGGTCTCCTTACGTAATGCAAGGGAGAAAGTGGAGCTCAACTTCCACTGAGCTTTAATTCTGGTCCTTAGCCAATATTGATTGCATATTGATTTTTTTTGTTTTTTGGTCTCTCCTGTGGAAATTTCATCGTGGAATCATTTTACCATCTCTGGGCTTGACCAGCTAATTGCCCTTATAACTAATGTTTTTTAAGTAGAAATTGGACTTAGGGGACAGCATATCAGTTAGGGAGTATGGTTTGCTTTACAGCTCTTACTTAATCAAATCCCTTTGTCCTTTGAAGGGCTTGGCTTTTGTTGACATTGGCTTGACTTGGCTTCTATGGTTAGGCTGGTAGATCAAAACAGATACAAGGCCTTTCACTTTTCTAAATCAGACAAATTATTGCTTTTTAAAAAATGGGCAGAATGAATATTTGTTGCAATGATTTCTGGTTGTCTACTCTGTTATGAGTTAGGAATAAGTTATCACCTTTACAAAAGCTATTTTTGATCAAAGGATTCAAATATCTAGTAGATAATGGCTTTTTTCCCCTTTCTGATTATGGTTGTAAAGCCAACAAACACCATGAAAATCCCCAAACCACTCACTTTTCCACCAAGTACATACAATCAAATATATAATGACATGTATGAAAAAAACAACAGGTATGAAAATAATAATAAGATGCTCATAGACATGTCAGGTCTGTGTAAGTTTTTCATCTATTATAGTTATATTATCTTCTGGGATGCCTGTATTTCTTTTACTTTTCTTTAATCCTTCTTTTATCTCATTAAATAGACCAACACCTTATTTTCACTGAATTATGCTTTCTGAAAAAAAAAACGTTTTTGAATTAATGTTCAAAGTATTAGGAAGCTTTTCTTTATGTAAAGGGCTTAAAAACACAATTATTGGTCCCAACGACAGAAACACCATAAGGTAAAGGGTTTCTTTATGAAACCTCGATGGGAATAATCGATTTGTATATATGTTATGTACAAAGTGATATTACATGTTATACCCTGGAACTTTTCTTGGAAGCATCCAGACTATTAATGCTGTCGATATGAACATCGTGTTATATAGATTATGCATATTTGCTCAGCAGCCGCTAGAAGAGCCTACCTGAGGCTGTATGGGCACAACACAAATTTCTGTGTCCATCGGCTGCAATAAACTAAAGTGTAACCAGGCTTCCTCCTTCATTCCTTCTTGGCATCAGGAATATGGATAATGATATCAACTTCTTGTCTTCCAGTGCTGTTGTGTCTATCGTTCCTATTAGCATTTTCTACTTTATTAGACTAGCATCGCTTTCCCCTCTTCCCTATGTATGTGGGAAGATACAGATAGCTTCAGAATTTAATAGTCAGTATATATGAGAAAAAGCTCCACTTATTTAAAGCCAGTGGGATAATAAATCATATTAATATCATGGTTTGATTAAAGAAACAATCCCCTTACATCCATAACTCTTCTCTAGATGGAGAACAATTGTGAAATCAGTGTATGCCAGAGTATTTTCTTTGGCGTACTCTATGAAAAACTTTTCTTTTTTTTTTAAAAAACTTTTCAATAAGGAATGCGTTGTTCTCTTCTGATCTTATCTGAGTGGAAATATATCCTTAGTAAGACTGCAAATAGTTCAGATCTATTTTCTTAGAATATTGAAATGCATGACTTCAGTTGTATTTCACTAGGATTGTTAGGAAAAAACAAATGAACAATATTCAGGTTAGAGTTAAGGAGAAATGAAGGAACAGCAGCTGTTGGTTTTAAATTTTTTGTGTGTGAATTTTTTTTAATTATAAAGAAAAACCCTGCAGGGATAATTTTATATGGGTGAAGGTAAAAAATCTTGATCAATTGTTTTACCTCTTATGTTTTACCTCTTATGCAATGAATCAAGAGACATTCTGGAATCTTCATTTATTGAATGCTCCCACATTAATTCTGTTCTTTATGGAATGCTTTGTCCTCTATCTGAAATTTATTTTAAAAATTCTCAAAGTAAATGAAAAGTCACTTTCTTTTATTTTTGAAAAAGCACTTTAAATTGTTGTCTAATTTGGCCTTTTACTTACCAATATTTATTTTAAAAAGTATGAAGCTCATAGAAAAACACTAATTTTTATCAACCACAATAGATATCATTCTATTTAAATCGTTATTTGAAAGAGGAGACTTCAAAGAAATTCCATTATCTTTAATTTCTTTTTTCCCCACAAAGTTTCTGAAGTCTTCTCACACTTTAAATATAGGAATGATTTGATTGTTTTGACTATGAGGATAAACTACAGGTTACTCCTAAAATTCCATCCTGAACTTTGAAAAATGTTTTTCTAAATTCTAAATTCACTAAACTCTCTCTAGTCATAACTTGGAGGCTAAACATAGATAACTTCAAAATTTTTTTTAAAAATGTAGTGCCATTTCATTTTTATATTGTGGGCAAGACAGGAAGCTCATCTACCACCAACATTTAATGGGTCTCATTATCGCTGGCAGGGATCTCTCTGATAAAACCGCTCACAGGGCCTATTGTACAAACCAGTCCAAGGAGACCAAGCTCACTCACATCTGATGCCACAAGCCATGTGGGGAATCACAAATCCTACTTACTCCACATGCTAACTGCATCATCACTGGAAGATATCATTGTCCCTTTCCTGCTGTTTTTGGACCCCAACTAACTGCCTGTCAACAGTTGGGTCATCAGTACCAGGTTTAAGTGTGAGAATACATGGGACTCTGTCACTTCAGACTAACTAGCCCCAAACCTGGGGTTTCTTCTACTCTCTCAGGCTACCCAGCTGCAAGCCAAGAAATACAGGTGAATCTTTGCACTTAAGGCAGTGGTTCTCAACCTTCCTACTGCCAGGGACCTTTCTTACAGCTCCTCTTGTCATGACCCCCCCAAGCATAAAATGCTTTTTGTTGCTACTTCATAACTGTAATTTAGCTACTCTTATGAATCAGGCGACCCCTGTAAAAAGGTCGTTTGACCTCCAAAGGGTTCTCGACCCACAGGTTGAGAACCACTGACTTAAGGTTTTCTGGCACCTCCATTGAGTCAAATGATTTGCTAGAACAATTCACAAGAGCTTCCAAGAATCATGACAGCCACTTTAATATCACAACAACAACAAAAAAAACTGGATTCATGTAAAGAGACACAACAGGTAAAGACTGGGTGGGGTCCCAGCCCCCAATTTCTGTGTACCAAAGACATGTCCTATCCTCCCATGCTTGGTCACCAAGAAGGCAGCTCTTTTGGTGCCTCAGAGCTCAGAATTCTTTCTGACCTCACAAAGTGACCGTGATAGATGCTTCTGGAGACTTAATCATTTCAGGCTCCCAGGCTCCCTTTCTCCTCTGGACTTTCAGGAACCAAAACCAAAAGGTCAAATTGCTTCTTTCAAGGTAACTTCACCTCTTGCAATGGTAGTGCTGGGAACCCACCTTTCTCTTCGATGAAAACAAAGCCCTTCCAAGGTTCCCGTCAGTTTAAAGTGAATGCATCTGCATGATCTATTCAAATGGAAAGAGACAACAGCAGCCAAAACACCAATTTCTGCCTTTGGGTCAAAATAATTAATCACACTGAGAATTCTGTAGAATACATGGAGATTCAAAATAGTGTAAGGATTCAAAAGCACAAATTAGCTGGAGTAGGAAAGAATGTTGTTTTATTTTCCTCCTCAATTTTAAAATGTAAGTAAAATGTAATAAGCCATACGGCACAAGGAATGGGAGCAAGTGCGTTCTGGATTCTGTTATCTGTGGAGGAAAGGGAACCTATGTGCAAATCCATAGGCACCATCTCAGACAGGGTGGAGGTGGGTGGAGGGCTAAGGAGGAGGCTGTCTAGAATGGGTAAGAGTGGCAGGGCTCTTTCTGGCCAACAGTTGGAGCGTGCTTTAGGCTCACATTTCTCTAGAGTCCACCCTTGTGCACTTTGTCCTCATCTTTGCCAGGAGGGTCATGGATTTTCTATTTCTCTCAAGAGTCTACTAACAGGCGAGGTACAGCCCTGTCAGATTTGTAAAACAAGAAAAGATTCCATTTCTATATACTATGGACTTTACCCTCTGGGACGTTTCCCCACCGGGAACTCTGTTTTCCTGAACCTTTTCTGTGTTCTTTCTCTTCTTATTGGTCAAACTGTTCAGATCACTTGTCTCTCAGTCCACCCCCACCCCACCCCCAGCTATGCAACATTCCCTGTCACTCCCTAGGGAACAGCTGGTTCCCAGTTCTCCTCAGTGCCGTAGACCTAGGACAAGGACACAAAGGTGTAGAGCCCAAGGCAAAAGTATAAGAATAAAAACACTTCTAGGTATGCAGGAGTTGGCTGTACCCTGAAACCTCATGAATCTAAGAACGCTGTCCTTGACCTCCTGGTCCAGGTGTCACTCCCTGGGTTTCTCGTCCAGTGTCCCAGGGCCCTGTTATAGTATGCTCCCCTAAGAAACAAACAAAAGCCCAGTGGGGGTGGAGTTGATTTCAATTCTTAGAAACCCCATGTGTGTTACAGTGGAACTCTGCTACATGGAATTTCCACTGGTTGATTTTCAGGAAGTAGATTGTCAGGCCTTTCTGCTGACGTGCTTTCAAATCTCCAATTTGGAGTTTAATGGTCCAGGACAGTATCATTTGTATAATCCAGGTATTCTACTCACCCAATCCATTGTGTTTTATAGAGGGATTCAGCACATTATACTTTAGGGACACTTTTCTACTTCAAAAAATGGAAAGTCTTGTGCATAGTCTTATAGGTATTTTCTGTACTGACATTATTTTTACTTTCTTGACTTAAGGCAGCAGTTCTTAGCCTGTGGTAGCGACTGGTTTGGGGGTCGAAAGAGCCTTTCACAGAGGTCGCCTAATATGTCCTACATATCAAGTATTTACATTATGATTCATAACAGTAGAAAAATTATCAGGCATCAAAGAAAAAAAATCATATCATTGTATGCTCACCTCCCTGATAAGATTGCTGAAGACAAATGGGTGCATAAGCAAATGTGGCGAAGAAAGTTGATGGTGCCCAGCTATCAAAAAGTAAAGCATCTGGGGTCTTAAAGGCTTGAAGGTAAACAAGTGGCCATCTAGCTCAGAAGCAACACAGCCCACATGGAAGAAGCACACCAGTCTGTGCAATCACAAGGTGTCGAAGGGATCAGGTATCAGGCATCATCAGAACATAAAATCTTACCATAGTGAATGATGGGGGGTAGTGCGGAGTGGAGACCCAAAGCCCATTTGTAGGCCACTGGAGATCCCTTTGCAGAGGGGTCTCAGGGAGGAGATGAGCCAGTCAGGGTGTGATGTAGCAACGATGAAAAATATAACTTTCCTCTAGTTCCTAAAAGCTTCCCCCCACCCCCACCCCCCGCACTATCATGATCCAAATCTACCTTGCAAGTCTGGGTAGACCAGAGGATGTACACTGGTACAGATAGGAACTGGAAACACAGGAATCTAGGGCGGATGATCCCTTCAGGACCAGTGGTGTGAGTGGTGATACTGGGAGGCTAGAGGGGGACTTGGTTGGAAAAGGGGAACCGATTACAAGGATCTACATGTGACCTCCTCCCTGGGGAACGGACAATAGAAAAGTGGGTGAAGGGAGATGTCAGACAGGGCAAGATATGACAAAATAAAAATTTATAAATTATCAAGGGTTTATGAGGGAGGGGAAAAATGAGCTGATGCCAGGGGCTTAAGTGGAGAGCAAATGTTTTGAGCATGATGAGGGCAATGAATGTACAAATATGCTTTACACAATTGATGTATGTATGGACTGTGATAAGAGTTGTATGAGCCCCTAATAAAATTTAAAAAACGATTAAAAAATTAGCAAAATTACAGTTATGAAGTAGTAATGAAAATAATTTTATGGTTGGGGGGTCACCACAACATGAGAGCTGTATTAAAGGGTCACGGCATTAGAAAGATTGAGACCCACTGACTTAGGGTCTTGAAATAGGGTCATATGAATTCCAGGATCCAATCAGGTACTGGATAAGTCTGCCCAGGCCTAGGCTTTCAACTGACTCCATCAATGTTACCTTGGTTTTTAAGACACTTACTTAAATTTCATCACAACTAGGAGAATTTGCTTTGAAAGATCATAGGCACGTGCATGGAATGTTTCCTAACGTAGAATTATCACTTTTTAGAAATTATGCATTTTCCAATTTGCTAGTAAAAGAGAAAAAATAGCGTCAAGCAGGAAGGTGCCTAAGTGTCTGAGCTTCTCAGTTGCAGCCCGAGGGCAGTGGTAGTACACAGTCTTCTAACGTGTTCTACTGGTTCAGCGTGCATGTTTACTTTGTGTGGTGGGAAAAACAGCTCAGCATTCATCAGCGTAAACCATGCCTGTGAGTGCCTTGAAATCATTCTGAACCCCAAGGAGGCCTAACCCGCTTCCTTTCCTGCTATAGAACTGGTGCGGCACTTTCAGTGTAGGAATCCTGCTTTAAGATGTCAGTGTAGACTGAGGAAGTCCTACCGCAGCTCTGATTCGGAGCAGTTGAAGGCCTGTTGCATTTTGGAGAGGAGATGTAGAAACCGAGGAAGCAGGGCGTTTTGGAGTTGGAACTACTGGAGGCTCAGTCAGAGAAGTCTCACAAGCTAAGAAAATCGAGCACGTGCACATCCAATTGAAGAGATTGCCCAGGCATGAAACCCCAGGTGAGTCTGAACTAAAGGGGAAAGGCAAAGGTGTGGGGGGAGATTGCTTAAGGACATTTATCAGGTACAAGGCAGAGAATCCTTGGAGGTGGCAAATGAGATAGAAAATGAAATCGGAAGCAAATTATGGGAAATAGTGAGGGCCTCATAACTAATCTGAAGTCCTTTTTCTGATCTTTCTAAATGTCAGTTGGATCTTTCTCAGAAAGAAAATAGCAAGCCATGCACTTGAGTGGAACATGAGGTTACAACCTGGTACGTCCCTGACTTGGGTTGGGGAAAGGGATGATTCTCAAACCCTTTGAAATTTAGAAATTGTTTATGGACTGAAAGGTGTATTTAATCGCTATTGGTTAAATAATATTTGATAGCATTGCAACTATTTTAGAGGGTAACATTGTAAGTTTCAGTTAAAATCTCAAACACACACACACACACACACACACACAATCTTCAGAGGATAATACATACCTACAGGATGACTGGAGGTTGTTCAAACACTATGATTAATGGTGCAATTAAAATTTTCCATTTATTTAAAAAGTTGGATCAGCCTTTGAGTCTGTTTCCTTTTTCTTGAAGAAATGAAACAAAGAGTGCAGTAATAATCTGATAATTATATGTGTATAAACAGCATATAATTATTACATTTCGTGCCTATTCTCTGGATTTTGGAAAGAGTTTAAACAAATTTAGCTAATTGAGTAGGCTCGTAAGCCAGCTTTCTTTGTAGCATATGGTTCTTTTGGGGGGTGGAGGGGTTATTAACCAAGCACTTACTTGACTTATGTGGAAAGTATTACACTTGATACATAAGTGAAGGAAAAAGGAAGATTGACATAAATGCAAAGAAAATAATATTAGGATGAAATCACATGAAAGGATATTAGGCTTAGTTGATCCTTTGAGCTTCTAATCTCTCTTTAGGAGAAGTATGTGTAAATACAACTTTAGTTGACAGATCTATTTGGCTGCTTTGTTGATAGATAAGTGTAAGCGTCTCCAGAGTGGAATAGTTCCGAAGGCATATTCCAAACGCCTAGTTTTTAGGGAAAAGCAGTTTACCTGTCTTCTTTCAATGCGGAGACATGCGATTCGGGTTGTGCATTGTGGAACCCCCTCCAAAATTGATTGTGACTTAGAGCAGAATTATAAAATCTTATCTGTTGCCAAAAAGAAAAGAGAGAGAGAAGAAGAAAAGAAAAACCCAGAGGAGAAACGCTTTTAAAAAGTCAGCTACTGAATTTAATGAACTTCATATCAGCGTGCAAATGGTACGCATGAGCACCTGTTAAGTAGCCTAATCAACTTTGCTATATGACTCCAGACCTTGGTGAATGATTCATTTTGAGAGTTGATTAAACTATTGACATCTATTCCATTTCTGTGATTCCTTTGTTTTCTCAAAAGTAGGTTACATTGAAAACAGTACACGAGAAACAGCCACGATTGAAGAGTCACAGTGCCTTATTTTCCTCGATGTTTATGGACACATTGCTATCACAGCCAAGCCCCATCTTCCTTAAACTATTACTAAATCTTGACCAATCCATCATCCATGTCAACATTTCCTGGTTACATTTTACAGAGCTGGAGAAATACACTTTGCCCTAAAGAGGGGGAAGTCGCTTCCACATTTGCCATATTTTTTTATTCTGATAACCACTAAACATTTATAAGAGGGATATGGAAACGTATAGGGCATTTCATAAAAGAAATATGATTTAACTGGCTCAAGAATGATTGACTAATGAGCGTAAGTGACCACCAGAAAGAAAATCTTTAGCAGTTCTAGGAACAGAGGAGAAACAGCATGACATTGTCTCCACCCATGCACGCATTTGTTTGCTTCTCTTGAAAACAAATCTAAAAAATAAGAAAAAGAAAATGCATTTCCTCAGGATTTCTACTTCTCCATAGTGTATACATCAGGGCACGTAAGAGAAAATAAGTATGGGGTAATAAAATATCAGTTAGCATTTGTATACCATAACCAAATACAGCATAGATTTTATTTCAAGCTTTCTAGCAGTCAAAAGAAAGTAAGGGATTCATTTGAATATTTATGATGCTTAAGTGATATGAAAATATGGCAGTTACCCCTAGACACATAGGTTCTTTTTATTTATTTCTCTTTTTAAATCATTTTATTGGGGGCTCGTACAACTCTTATCACAATTCATCCATCAATCCATTGTATCAAGCACATTGGTTCTTAATAAGCGTTGTGACTGAAATGACAGTAACTGCTTTAGGTGACAGAAGACAGACCTGTATAGAAAAAGTAAGAACTAGACGGAGAGTTACAGAGAAGAGGAAGAGTATTACTTCACGCAAGTGCATCATGTCCTGCCGTGTCAGAATCTTGGGATAGATGATTTGCTCTTCAGTTCCTTAAGCCGCTGGACCATCCCACCAGGTATTTAGCAGAAAAAAAATACCCAGAAAAAAGATAAAAAATTGAGTAACTCTAAAAATAAAAGGCAAGAGGATTATTAAAGAATATAGATTTCAGACGATATAAGTTATCAAGTAATTTGAATTTTTCCACTATTCAAGTTCCAGAATCTCATCTTGAGAATGTGTTGGCTATTTCTTTTAGGAGCATATGGTATTTCTTAAGTCTCACATAGGCGGTATGCTTTCCTTTTGGGTAAAGGAATGGCTCGGTACAGTCACTGTAGCAGATTTATAGGGGGGCAGAGAGTAAGAATAAAGAAAAGCGCATTGACATGAATTATATTCATTTTCTATTAGAAACCTGCATTAAGGATTTTAATCCATGACTTTCAAATTCAGTGAAGTGGTGAGGTTGTCTTGAGACAATTGTAAATAGGATGTGAAGAGAGGGAAAAGAAAATTACGATAAGAAAATAATAATGTTCCCATCCTCGAGTCTGATTTCTTATTCAGATTTAAGATTGGGTCTTTTATTCCTTTGTTGCTACTCTTTGATTGATGTGGATGTCTTTGGGGCAGTATTTCTTCTGGATTACAGAATCCATAGTATTGCTTATATTTCTTAGATATGCTAATTAGAGAAATGTATTTATGAAAGGATTATTATACCACAAGCTCTACTAACACTGATATGGATGTTATAGAATAGGTAAAGGCAAATTATAAATAAAATTCATGTACCAAGCTGGTTGGTTAGTAAATAGTTTTATCTTCTTAGTCACATAAATGAAGAAAGGGAGTTAAATTAAATTAGTAAATTAAGACAGACATTTACTAAACATTTAAATTTCACAGCAAAGTTAGCTTTCCCTCACTTCGTACAACAAACACGGCAAGATGAACGACCCCTTCCTTGTACTGCTTCTTCCTGCTGATCACCCGGGATGTGTTCTTCCTTGTCGTTCAGCTATGAGATTAGCTACAATCTCAGTGATACCTTCCCTACCCTCCCACAAGAAATCAGGATTTTCATTATTTAAATATCTCACCATGAGACACTTTTAATGTATTTCTTTATTGCCTATTTCCCTGCCAAAAAAAAAATTCCCTCTCTGAAATAGGAATTTATCTACCTTGTTTATTGCTGTATTTCTAGTGCTTAGAACCATGTATATCACATGTTAGCTTTTCCATCAGCATTATATACCCAGAAAAATATACATAAAATGCATACTCCTGTTCCTATGCATCCATGAAATTTATACTTATTTTAACATTTAAATTAATTGAGCATAAAGTTACAATCACTTAATGTGATTATAAACAAAGCATAACACTTAAAATTGGCATAACACTAAAAGAAAGCTCTTAAAATGGAAAGAGACCTTGTTCTAGAAGAATAATACTTGGAAAAATAATCCTTTTATTCTAGAAGAGAAATGGTAGCATTATAGTTCAAAATGAGATATTTCTTCTATTTTTCTTGGAGAGTCAATTTATCAAAAGGCAAATGCACAGATGAAACTGGGAATGTTAGCATTTTAACTGATGCTTGTTTATGGAGGAGAATCATTTGAACAGGAGAATTCAAACATAATGCCAACATATGGACTTTGAAGTTCTGGGTGTACATCTAATTGTTACTACTGGGTCAGTTGTGAGGATTAGCAAGATTCTTTTCAGGGGAGAAGAAAATTGAGGGGCATGGAATATGAGTTTATGGAAAATTGGATGATGGATTTTTCCACATACTTAAAAAAACCTTGTATTATTGCAATATATAATTTATTTGAGATATATCATACTTGGAAAGAGTCTTGGTCATACTATTGGGTAAGCATTGGATAATAGCTACAAGGTCAGTGGTTCAGAACCACTAGAGGCTCTGTTGTAGACAGTTGAATCTGTCTACTACCATAAAGATTTATAATCTGGGAAACCCAATATAGGGTGACTATGAGTCAGCATTGATTCCATGATGGTGAGGGATTTGAGTTTGGAGATACTGGATTGGAAGTAACATGGAGATAACAAGGAGCTGATCATTTTCTTTACTATGGTTTGTTTTACAATGATTGATTTAACCATAAGATATGGTGCTTGCCTTTGATGCATTTCCAAATATCTTGAATACAAAGTTTAAAATAGTGTTTTTTTATGTGTCTGAGGGTGGGGGGGCCCTGTCTTATATGACATGGAGTCATTGGTAACTGGCCTAGGGAACACATAATGGGGACTTCTTCAGGTAAGAAAAATGTAACCAGAGTGTTTTAAAACAAATGATTGAACTAAAAGTGAGGTATCTATGTATAAATCTAAATTTAAATTAGGTGGGATGGGAGACTAGGCATATCTTGGCAAAGAGAGCTAGGAAATAGTCCAGGTTTTAAACTTCTGTAGGCATATGTCATAGGTGGCCTTGTGGGTGAGTGAGAATAGATAAAGACTGTTCAGAGTAGGAAGAGGAGAGAGATGTTGAGATCGAGTCTCAGAAACAATACCATCTAAGAGATGAGCAGAAATAAAGGAAAACGAGCGAGGTCCTAGAAGAGAGAAAGAATGCAGATGACAAAGTTCCAGGAAAATGAATGCAGGAGTGAACAATATCAAATGACGCGCGAGTCAAGGCTCTGGGCTTGGCACTTCAAGCCTAGAATTAAGTTGAGTTGAAGGAAAAGACAGATCTGAGAGCCATCAGCAGTGATGGCCAGCAATTATAGGGTCAAATGGTAAGAAGTCTCAGGAGAAGTGCAGTAAGTGGACATTGGGAAATGAGCACAGGCAAGGAGTGAAAGACAGACGTGTGAACAAGAGAAGTGGTGATTTCTCAAGAGTTCTAAGTGCCCACACCACTAATGTAAAAAACAAGTTTCCTGGAGTAGAGAACGAAGATATTGGAAATAAAAAACCTTGAATCTGAGGAAGATAAAGCTTTGAGCCATTAGAGTAATGTTAAAGGGAGAGAGGATAGTTTTCCCTGTCTGGAAGGAGAAACAGAAGAGTGAATCTAATGAGATTCCCCGCGTTCCCGAGAAGAGTGGGTGATGATGCTTTTGCCAACTGGCTCGCAGCTTTGCAGCCAAGGGTGAGTTCATCCAGCCAAGCGTGAGGGTGGGGCTGTATGTGGGCTGTGAAACCCACGAAAGATAAATAAAATAATTGGCTAGCTGCAAGTGAAGTTCAGTTACAGGAGCTGTGTCAGTGGATGTGGGAAAGCAAAGAAGGAAAAAGAAAGCAAGCTGATTATTAAATCATTTGTCATAGGCATATGAATGATTTTGGGTAAGTGTGAGTATCTGTACGTGTGTGTGTGTGTGTGTGTGTGTGTGTGTGTGGCTTGCCGGCATATTTAACTAGAGATGGTGACACAGGATTATTTAGGCAGCTCGGGTTGTCATAAAGGAGCCCCAGTGGGTTGCGCTGCATTGTTAACTGCAAGTCTGATAGCTCGAAGTCACCAGTTACACTTCTGTAAAAGGTGAGACTTTGTGCACCTGTAAAGGGTCACAGCCTTGGGAACCCACAGGAGCAGTTCTGCTCTGTCCGATAGGTCATCATGAATCAAAATCGGCTTGAGGACAGTGAGTTTGGGGGAAGTAGCATCATGCACTATATATAATTCTATTTCCTGCAGTTGTATACCGCCGGATTAAAACATAACTAAAAAAGAGAAAATACATTGTATTACAAAACTATTCGGTGTTTAAGAAGCAATAGAAAACTCTGACTTCACTGTCAATCAATTTTTATAGTGGTAAGAGACCACTCTCATATATATTAACACTGCACTCTCCTGTAAGATGTCATTGACTTGTGATAGACTTGGGAGACTTTGACGATGTATCTTCATTGGCTAAAGAAATCGAAATGTGGATCCTCTCACAGGTGCCAGTGCCCTGGGATGATTAGTGGTGGACTTAGACATTTGCCTAAACATTCGTAACATCATTAATAAGAAGAACAAGAACATGTCATCCTATTTAGCATTCGCTAAAAGCTGGCATGGTGGCAATGGTAGGATTCAATTCCAGGAATATTTGACTCCACTGTTTCTTAGCCACTATAGTACCAAGATTTGGCATTTTAAAAGTGTTATTTATTTTCTTTTTCATAGAATGTCCAAAGAGAGTGTTTAAAATATTTATCACTTACACGCATATGAAAAAAAATGAGAGACTAAATTTTTTTAAAGCGTGGTGTTTGTGCTCCGGCCCATTCTACAGCTGAGGTATGTGCTTTGGTATGGCTACAGCAGGAACCGTGGCGGCATCATCATCTTCCTCTTGGGGTGCTAACTGCAAAGTCAGCAGTTCAAACTCACCAGCAGCTCTGCTGGAGAAAGAAGTTATTTGTCTAAAGATTTACAGCCTTGAAAACCCCAAAGGGACATTCTATTCTATCTTGCAGAGTCAGATATAGTGACAATGGCTTTTATGGCTGCTTTCTCTAAAAGCCCATGAACCTCATTTGCGTGCATACTATTTTCTGTGCGGGTCCATGATGGTTTCTCTTGTTCCTCTTTCACATGCTCACAGTGAGCTCAAACACAAGAATGACAAGAGCAGCGGTGACATGCAGCAGGACAGGTATGCGCTTTCTTCTATTCTGCATAGGGCATCTCTGAGTTGGAACGGGCTGGATGACACTAGCCACAAACATACCCTCACATCCTTAGGACAGACGCTCCTCTCATAGCTGAATTTCTAGGCATTTTTTATTGACGGTGATAAAGTCTGAAGAAATAGTTTGAAGTAAATGGGTTCTACTAAATTCAAGAATGTCTGGACCATTAGCCTTAAGCTATGACATTTTAGGAGACCACAAGCTAGTATTATAAAGGACTATAGATTTACCTCTAAAGACATGTACATATGCAAATATATTTATATATGAGGATGGGGAAATAGATCTATGTGCCTGTGTTTATAGGTTTAGTATTAAGGTATCAGAAGGATATTGGGCCTCCACTCAAGTACTCCCTC
>NW_022108124.1:9744900-9754636 GCF_000313985.2 Echinops telfairi | reverse complement strand
AATGAATGTACAAATGCGCTTTACACAATTGATGTATGTATGGATTGTGATAAGAGTTGTATGAGCCCCTAATAAAATGATTTTTTTTAAAAACCCACACACCTGAAGAGATTCTAAACAACCAAGGCTCTGCTGATACACAGAATATTCCCTTTTCAGTGTTTCTAACTTAACAAATTACATGTAAAAGCCATAAAGTCCTTTATCTTATCCATAAACATAATAAAAAATGTTACACCACATAACTTTGACATGGTCAATAATTCTAAGCTTAGCCTTAGGGTTCGAAGAGAAAATTATTCTTGTTGCACATTTTAAGTATGCTATAAACTCTGGGAAATAGCTATTGATCTTCAACATCTGGTATCAGAAAGTTGTTTGTTTCTATTCTTTAGCTAGCGAAGGCTTGCCATCAAGCAAAAATACTGGAGAATTTTATCAAAGTCAAAGTTACTACAAAGATACAGTAAGAGGCATTCTTAGGCTGTATGAGTATTTCAGTAAACTAAGTTCCAGGAGACTGAAAAAGATCTCTCATCTAAACAGCTCTCTCCTGGAGACCAGAAATACTAATGTGAGTTATGAAAAATATTACCTTATTTAAGAAAATTCTATTCCCTGGTGGCACTCCTGATTAAATTTAATATTTAATACATGAATTGGAGGGCATAAAGAGGAGACTTATATTTAGAAATTCATGTGTAAATTTCTCAAAAACGGAAAAGAACACTGTGATTAGCATATTAGAAGTGATTATTACATGAATTTTAATACTTGAATCGGTAATATGGGTTAAGATGCCATTATGCCAAAATTAAACAAATATATAACATTTATTTAGATGATGGTGCTATAAATAGTACCAATTGTACTTTTTATTAGGGGATAAACATTCCTCTAAACACATTGTTACATATAATATACATGTTAAAATATGTATGACCAGATTTGGTTTCTGGCCTCTCCCTGTCCATGGACTGCTGCAACCATTATGAAGAATATTTGCGTGTGACATTGGTATTGTTTGATACTTTCCCCATTCTGCTGGGTCACCTTCCTTGTAGGTGGAGTAGGCAGAGATATGGACCTTTTCCAGTGGGTTGGCTAAGTAGCTGTGCTCCAAACTTCTGGGTATGGATTAATGAGTGTTTCCAGCACTTTGTTGAAACAGTTCCGTTGCTCAACTCCTGGATCACTATCTTTCTCTAATGCTTTCAGCACAACTTGCGCTGCTTCTTTTACTAGTATTACTTCTTATTCATATGCTTCCTATGAAATGGCCACGTGTTAACCGGTTCGTTTTGGTGCAGCCCTTCTGTGTGTTTCTTCCATCTTCATCTGATGTGGATTTATATTTCAACCACGGAGTCCTTGAAGATGACAACTCAAGGCTTGGATTTTTGCCTTCGTTCTTTCAGCTTGAGAAATGCTGAGAGCGTGCGTCCCTTTTGGGTTTCTGATTCCAGAGCTTCGTACGTTTCATTCTAATGCTTGACTTTGCCTTCTGGCACTGCCCTCTGAATAGGTCAGTTCAGAGCATTTGCTTGCTTTTGCTCCTCCACATTCGAGGACAACTTTCTTAATCGCTCTGACAGCCACTGGGCTCTTTCCTGTCTTCCTGATTTTTTTTTGATCTTTTGCTCACTTCACTTCACCACAACTTCTCAGGGCGTCTGTCGTTAGTATCCAATGTGTGAAGCCTGTACTTAGGATGTCCTCTAAATTCTGGTGGGATTCACTCAAGGTCATAATCTGACTCCTGTGATTGTTTTTATCTTCTTCTGCTTCATCCTGAATTAGCATTTAAGAGATCCTTAGGCTGTTTCCCATTCAACCCCTGACCTTGTTTGGGCTAATATTGAACTTCTTCTGATGAAGAAGTTCCCACAGACACTGTGTTTCCCACCTGGCAGGACCCATCTGCATCGCCATCTCTTTCTGCTACTGAAAAATGATATTTTCAATGGAGGAGTCATTCATTTGTTTTGTTAAATTCTACCATGGGATCCCAAATTCATTTCTGTCACCAAGGGCATATTTTCCGACTACTGTTTCTTTCTCTTTGTTTGTAACGTTGGCATTCCAACTTCCATTAATTATTAATGTATCTTGATTGGATATTTAATCGTTTAATCAATTTCACATGGAAGAAGTTGATAGAATTCTTCAACTTATTCATAAACCATTCATGGTTTAATGGTTAGTGCATAAATTTGAATAATAGTTGTCATTGCTGATGTCAGATGGATTCTGACTGAAGGCAGAGCATCCCACAAAGATGTTTACTCGTGTTTTATTGAGTATAAAGGCAGTTGCGTGGATCATAAAAAATAAAAACTATGGATAACCTAGCCCAAAATGGAAACTCCAGAACACTTGTGTTCACGCACAACCTATACATAGACCAAAAGGCAGTCATTCAAATAGAGCAAAGAATACTGCTTGGCTTAAAATCAGGAAAGACAGACATCAAGGTTGTGCCCTTCACTATAGTTGTTCCATCTGTATACTGAGTAAACAACCCATAAAGCTGGCTTATATGAAGAAGAATGTGCTGTCAGTAATGGAGGAAGGCCCATGAACAACCTGTGGTAAGCAGATGACACCTTCTGCTTTGCTGAGAGCGAGAAGGACTTGAGAGACTTGCTGATAAAGAAAAAACTGTAGCCTTCGGTGCGGGTTTCAACTCCGTGTAAAGGTAACAAAACCCTCAACATCAGACCAATGCATAATGTAAAAATAAAGGGAAAATGTGGAAGTTTCAAAGATTTCCATTAGTAGTGATTACATATGGCTGAACCCAAGGTCAGCATGTAGAGCCCACTAGTTCTTCTGTAGGAAACTTGCTGGTTTACTAGGTTACTAGTTGGTCTACTAACCTGCAAGCTAAAGAGTTCAAAACCACCAGCTTCTCCAAGGGAGGAAGATGAGGCTTTTAATCCTGTAAAAAGTTACTGTCTTGGAAATCCACAGGGACAGTTTTACCCTGTCCTATAGGGGCACTATGAGTCAGATCAACTCAATGGCAGTGACTGAGTAAGTTGCTCTATGCGAAAGAAGAGGTTGTTTGCTCCTGTAAATATTTACAGTTTTGGGAACCATGGGGAGCAGATCCACTCTGCTTTATTGGGTCACTGAATCAGAATGGACTCAATAGTAGTGGATTAGTTTTATTTATTGAAATGTGATATCTGTCAACCTAACTCTTGTCATATTGAAGGTCTAAATCAATGAGATATGGACAACAACTCTTAATGAGCCATCTGGTAGAATCTAACTCATAATGACCCTAAAGGACAGATTGGAAATGCCGCGCAGGGCCTTCAAAGCTGTGATTTTCATGGAGAAAAATGGCCACATCCTTTTAACATCATTTTAACCACTGTGCCTCCAATGTTCCTACATATAATTTGGAAATATTGATAGACACATATTTGACTTCAGACATAGATGAGACATTTATTCCTTTTTTCAAAAAGTCTTTGAAGCCCTCTCATGGATGTACATGCACATACACTCATGAGTATATATACTTGTGTGTGTGTGTGTGTGTGTGTGTGTGTGTGTGTGTGTGATGACTAGTGTGGAGATTTTCAAACTTTAGTTTACAGTATGTACCTAATGAACATTAGGTTATTTGAGTGCTGAATTTGTTTTTCTAGGCTGATATAAAGCATGATTATAGTACACTGATTATAGTAACGTGTCCACCTAATACACACACACCCATATATATACACATGTATGTAGTGTATATAATATATATGGTAATTAATGTAGGGGCTTCAAAATTTCATGGAAAACAATGAAAAGGTAATGTACCCTTTAAATGAACTTTGGTGTGTGTGTGTGTGTGTACACATACATACCTGGGTATGATTTTAAGGACTTTTTGAATTCTCTGATAACCGTTACATAATTACCTCCACTGAAATTTTCAGATTCAGATTAAAAAGTATGGCAATTTAATGTTGACACTATTTGCCCTGTCTGGTCATTTTGGAGACTCAGTAGTCTTTATATGTCCAACCATTAGAGATGTTATTTTGAGAACATCAGCAGGGAGTCCATATTGCATTTCCTTGCCATGGAAAGCAAGGAAATACCCCTGATCACCTCACAGTGGGAGCTAATGAGTACTAATCTTCACCAATGTCTTCCCCATGCAGTTCTTTTTATTCCACAATGTAATTAAACCCATTGGTTAAAGGAATCTACTGAACATTTTATCTATATAATGCCCTTAATAGTGGCTCTGGATGCAATGATTTGCACTGAGTGATTTAATTTAGTTTTATTTAATTAATTGGATTAGAGCTCAATATACAGTTTTTGAAATATAATATGTCTATGTCTGTCATTTTTTGTATTTGTGTTTTGTGTATGTGTGTGTTTTATAATAGAAAAATGATTTCTACGACCATGTTTTAATTTAACTTTTGCACATATTTTGGTAATGATCTGGTAAAAATGGATTGTAGGGTCATCAATTTAATGACATATCAGGTTATAAATTACTTTTTTTAAATCCCAAATTAATCTATTTTCATCATGAATATTTAAGAGGGAACGTAACGATGGTGACTCATCCACATTGTAACTACCTCCAAAGATATATACTCAAGATTATGTGACATAAATCACATTAGTCATTTTAGTGCCTTGAACACCTTAGGAATAAAGTATTTCTTTTAAAGGAGCTTCTATTTTAGAAGAATGTTTGAGAATCCTGCTCTATTCAAAGTACTGGTTTTGGGAACTGCTCCTACGTCATCTCCTGGTAATCGCACTACATTTACCCTCAGGCATGCTGGCACGAGTGGTATGTTTGAAGAATTCCAAACATTCATTCACTGTTTGTACCTAATAAACATTAGGTTATTTGAGTGCTGAATTTGTGTTTCTGGGCTGGCATAAAACATGTTTACAGTACGTTGATTATAATAGAGTTACAAGACTAGCTGAATTTTAAACAGAATGCATGTCAGTATGATAAACTTGTGCTTCATCTCAGCACATGCATGCTGATATAATCCAGACTTCGGGCCCATTCATGAGATTGCACATGAGTCTTATTGCACGGCACAATGTTAATCACAGCTTCTGTCAGCTGCTTGTCTTCCATGAGTTTGCTTCTTTATGGACTGTCATTCTCATGCCTCTTGACTTCTGTCCCCCCGACTGACACTGAAGACACCATGCACTTAACTCATGGACCAGACGGTAGCCTGGAGAGTTTCTGGCCCTCTTCCCTGCCAAATTGACAAGTGGCATTGCAGTAGGTACATAGCAAAGCGATTATGAATATACAGGTTGACAAAACACGTGTGATATGACTGCGGGCGTTTTATGTGAATGACATGTCACAGCAAGCATTGGCCTCATGAGATTATACCGAGGGTTCCGGAGTGTGAGGACAATCTATAAGCATGTCACACGTCATGGAGATGGCGAGTGCTCAAGGGAAAAATAACCTGGAGGGGAGTATTGACATAAGTGAAACACATCGCCATGCAGTGTATATTTTGTGCTACTTTGATTTTACAAATGTCCTATTTTTAGGAGGAGAGGCAATGAGCACCTGTCATGGACAATGCACTTTTTGACTGCTAAAAAACTCATTCAGCTTCCAGGAGAACAGGGGGCCCCTGGTTTGTTAAAATTCGTGATGGGTGGGGGGGAATCAAACACTATCCAATTTATTTTAAAAACACTTTTAACCCTCACTACAGCTCTGGTGACAATATTGGGTGAGCATTGGCAATATAATGCAATTTAATGGCAGTTCTGTGGTTTAAACCCACCAGCCGCTCTATAGGAGAGAGATGTGGCTGTCTTCTCCCTCAAGGATGTGCAGCGTCAGAATCTGTATTGAGGGTCACTGTGACTCCGAATCAACTTAATGGCATTCGATTTTGTTAGGCTTGCTGTTGGTCCAACTCCCCATGTCTAGGGTGTCTGACTTACTTCACAATTCTGGAAAACACTTTACAATTGTTAAGTGCTTGGAATATAACAAAATGAAGTTAATATCAGTTCATTTACTTTGCTCACTAGTTTCCAGAAATAATCAAAGAGATGGAGTCAAAAAGTGGATTCAAGATGGTGAATAGAAGGACTGTTTATCTGTACACGTACACAAATATTTGCCTAGACATTCAGGAGACATAGGAACTTCCAGAAACCACTCCAGGCATGCTTCCAGTCATTGGAACTTATATTCAGGATTTTGATATTTATGAATTTTTTTGAATACCGGTTATATAGATTTTAGCAATTTTTAAAGGGAATCATTAATCTCAACAACAATAAAATGACTCTAAATGTCTTTATCTAAAATCATATAATTTACTTGCTGCCCTGTTATACTCCTGTTAATATATTTTCCTTTAGAGTAACAGAAGCTGCCTTATTTTTCTAGGGGAAAACAAAAAAGAATCATGCCCTTTAACATGTATCTAAACTAAAGATGATTAAAATAATAATTTTAATAATAATATATAGTATTAAATATCAAACAATTTTTTGCATTGCTAACAAGCATATAAAAACATTTCCAAATCCAAATAATATATAGCCAGTGAGGATAAGGTGAGATGCTTTGTCTTTTTTTCATCTCACATGGATCAGTAAAATTATTTCTAAAAGTGTGATAATTATTTTAATATACAAATAAATGCATATGAAAAATAAAATACTTTTGTAATGCTTATAGTAATACCTTAATTTAATTTTAAATTTCTGATCTCTATTTTTAAAATAAACTGAATATTGAGTAAAAACATAATTCATATGTCTGTGATCTATAAAATGTGTGTTTTAAAGCTTGCCCAGAAGCCTAATTTATGAACCAAATGCATTACAATCATGTATACTATAATGCGGTACAGCTTTCATTTTACGTGATCAAGTATTAATAAGTGGCACAGATAACCGTGGACTTTGATAGCATAAAAAATTTTGCACAAAAATTGACTAAGCATTGAGTCTTCCCAATATTGTCAGTGCTAAACTGAGGGAAGAGAAAGAATAGGGTTTGGAGGCATATACTGAGGCCCCATCAGAGTAAAATAATGAAAGAAATAGGATTAATGACAATTGTAAAGTACTTGATAGTTATTTTCCTTTTTCAGTAGGTTTGCTCTCTTCCTCCTAGCCCTAAATCACCGCTAATTCCCTTTCCTTCTGTATCTCCTATCACATTGTCTTCTTATGATACTTTTGTTAAAAAATGGTCCAATAAAATAGCAAATTGTATTGAAATATTTGTAATGCTAGCACTTCAAGCAGAGTAGGAAATGCATATTTGGTTTGAGATCACCTGCTGTGCCCTTCAAAAATATCATGTAGATTAGTTTAAATGCCATAGGTCTGTGTCTGTCACTAGCTTAAAGTCATTGACGATCTGTAATGTAGAATATGGAATGGAATAGTTACGTACAATTGCAAGCAGAAAGTACTAAGCTCAGTAGAGGGTAGCTAAATGGCAAGAATTTTAAATGAGTGGAAGGAAACATTATGTACACAGTTAAAAGTTGACATGACTTTTTCTCATAAGAAATTTTTTTTTTTCTCATAGAAAATATTGTCTAGCATAAGTTGCCTAACTCCTGGTTAGGGATATTACAGTAGAGACCTGTGTGGCTAGGTATGATGATGTTTTGGGGAACTTCCCAAACCAAACCTGTGTATTCAAATCTTAGCATTCCTTGTAAGCATTGACTTGAGCTACACTTAGTAGAAGAACACAGAGTGACCTACTGAACTCCTCACACTTGGTTATTTTGTGTCTCACTTTTAACAACTTTGCAGTAAGTCTGGATCTGTAATCAAGTGATACATGTGTAGGGACAACCTAAGACGATCTTGAAAAATAAACAAATTGCATCATGGAAGATTTCTATATATTAGCTATTGCATATCGCTGAAGTATTTTTTTTTCATGTTTGGGAATTGACAACCTGTTGAATTATTGTCTGCTGAGAAAAATCTACAGATCTCAGACAGCTTCCCATGGCACGAGAGAACCCACTTCTGTGAAACCTCCTGTGGTAGTTACATCACCTGCCAACTTGAGGGAAGGGATGGAGTCTTGCCTGTCAATCAGCTCATAGCCAATGAGGCCTTAGTGTGGGCGTGGCCCTCTCCTCAGGATTCTGGAACTCCTGTCTTCTTCCCTGGAAGTGGGACACATTTTCTCTGCTTGACATTCCAGTTGACAAGCCTGCAGCTATTAACATGCAGCTATGCTAATGGCAGCGGGAGTCTTGGAGCTGAAGGAGCCCCATGGTGACCTATGCCAGTGCTAAGATGCTTCCCCTGCCACGGGATCCACAAGACTTTCCACCCACTGGCCTGCGATCTTCCTGTACTCGATATCATTGCATGTGTGGCTTGAGTCTGAAGAGGAATTTACAGACTAGTATCAGACATATCAGCTAATATTGGACGTATAGACTTGATCTGTACTGGGTTGGGATGTTTCTTAATATACAATCACTCTTTGATATAAAGTTCTGTCTTACACACAAAGGAGTGTCCCTGAATTTGTTTCTCTAGTCAACTTGGATGAGCACATCTCCCAATCACGGCAAAAATCTACATGTTTCAGATAAGGGTTTCAAATCACTTTAATTTAGTGGTTTTGCTTTCTCAGATTAAATGCTTCTGTTATTCTGCACCTATTATCTATGATTATGATTTAATGCTTTTATGAAGATGAAATGACTCTCTTGAGCCTTTTCAAAATGTGCTTTTTGTGGCAATAAGCTCACGATCTGTACTGCTGCTCTTTGCCCCCATCCCTGTGCACTGCGTCAAGGCGAACCCTGCTGTCTTCCTACCGTCCCCTTCCTGATGTGATTCTCTTTCTCAAAAAATATTGTGTCTCAGAGAACAGAAAAATTTAAAAATAGCTAATTAAAGAAGAGCCAGGTATCTGCTTTTTCTTTGGCTTGAAAGATGTGAAGTAAAACATAAAGCCCGATATGCCGATGCCAGACTCTCCCACAGTTCTTGTGTGGCCTTCGCTATTCATATAAAATTTGGTATAATTCTATCTCTTCAATCTCTGTAAAATATTTAGCTAAGACTATTATCTCTAACTATCTACCAGAAAGATTATAGCTTCCCCATCACAGTAGATGCCAAAATATCCGTTTTCCCTCTTTAAATCTATAGAAGCATAAGTACCCTCCAGCACACAGATAGAGCTTTGCAGGCATTTCTTTCTTCCCCAAACATATGTCCTTATTCCTCACTATAATCTTCTTTATTAATTGGCTTGGAGAATAAATAACATGAGTTCATTATATTGTATTTTATTGAAGAACACCTCCACGAGTTTGCTCCTTAATCTTGTCAAAGCCAGATTAGCACAATACGCTCCAATATCAGACAGCAGAAAATTATCAGGCTCTAATTTTGGTGACCTTGTCTTTAGTGTATATATGAAGTGGTTTCTGGTTATGATCTCATACCATAGATGCTATTTGAGTGGCCTCCCCCCCCCCCCTTGAGGTGAACTAGTTTCTGTATGGTTTCAAAATTTGGATATATTGGATTTCTATAAATCTAGAAAGGTGTCCTCCTTATTTGCTTTCAAAAAATTTAAACATCAACCTTTATTTATTTATTTATTTTTAACATTTTATTAGGGGCTCATACAACTGTTATCCCAATCCATACACACATCAATTGTGTAAAGCGCATTTGTACATCGTTTCTCAAAACATTT
>NW_022108124.1:9703046-9743724 GCF_000313985.2 Echinops telfairi | reverse complement strand
TCCCACTATCATGCTCAGTCCCCACCAGGATTTCAGCACTTCCTCTTTGTTACGTTCCCCTTGATCCTGCCCTACCAGGTCACCCACACCCACCTCCCCACCAATTTGGATCACTTGTTGTTCCCTTGTCCCTGGGTTTGTTATCCCCTCTTCTTCTGGGCTCATTTCTTCCACCAAGTTAGCCTCGTCTATCTCCTTTTAACAATTTTTCATTGTTTCTCTTTGGAGTAAAATCCTTTTAATGATGGATCTGTTTTCTGCCTCCACATCTGCCACTGAGCTAGGCGTTGGACCACTAACAGTGTCCCACCTACCACCCTATGGGAGAATGAGGCAGCAGTCTGCTCTTACAAAGACTTATGATTGATCGTGGGAACCTGATATGGGGTCCCAGTGACTTCGAATTGACTCAACAGCAGTTGTTTCACTTATTTTTGGTGTTCTCTCACAAACTCATTTTCATCAGCATTTTCTCTGAGCAGCCATCCCCCAAACTCTTAGCCATGTCACAACCGTGATTATTTTACTCAACCATTTGACTTTTAAGCAACATTTGACAGGCCTCATCACCCCTTTCTTCACTGGGATGCGTGCTGTTGGGTTTGCGGCTATCTTGTAGATTCCCTCCCAGTGATGACCCCGTGCGTGCACTTGGCCATATCATACCACGTTTCCTTTTCTTGTCCCATTTCCTTAGCTGCTCTGTGGTGATCTGCTTTGCTGGTTTTTCAGCATCTACCTGACCTCCGAATGTTGGAGTTGAAGATGGAGCTCCAGAGGTGGGCTATCAGTCCTCCTTTCTCTCTTTTCAGTCCTCTGTTCTTACTTCATGGTCTCTTTTTAATGATCTCACATCACCTCTTTTTAAGGGCTCTCTCTCAACTTTCCCTGGCCGCTCACCTCTTACAGCAATTACATACCATTTTTATGGTTGATTTTGTGCACTAAGAAGTTGATTCCAACTGATAGCAACCCTCTATGACATAGAACCCCCCCTTGGATTTCCTTGCCTGAAACCTTTGTGGGCAAAGATTGCCAGGCCGTTCTTTCTCTGAGCCTCTGGTGGATTTAAACCTATTGGTTAGCAGTCAAGGGCTTACCAATTGCACCATCAAGCTTCTTCCAATGACCTCGACCTGGCTATTAAATAGATATCTTAAACGACTGATAATCTCCTCTAGACCAACTCTGGGATCCCACATCCCAGATTTCCCTGGTGAGTAACCCCTTTTTTCACACCCGTAGTGGCATAATGGTTACATATTGGGCTACGAACTGCAAGGTGAGCAGTTCAAAGCCAACAGATGCTCTGTGGGGGAAACAAGGGGCTTTTGACTCCCTTAAGCATGATGGTGTCAGGAACTCGCAGGGGCTGTTCTACTCTGCTGCATAGAGTCCTCATGAACTGCCATTGACTTGAGGACGATGAATGTTTTGGGTTTTGATTTGGTTTGTCCATTGGGGAGTGCTTCCAGAGTTTGACTACGTATGAACACTTCCACTAACACCATCCTGGTCTAAATAGCCACCATTGCTTTTTGCACTATCTCCGTTGTATCCTAATTAACCACCCTGGTTCTGCACTTGCTCATGTAAAGCTAATACTCAACACAGTCAACAAAACAGCCTTGAATACACCAGGCATGGTTGTACTTTAGGACTCTGAACTAACTCCTCCTTCTGCCCAGATACCTTCTGCTACCCCTGTCAAATATTTTCACGAATGTTACTTTCTTAATTAGGCCTGCCTTTACTACCTTGTTGGAAAATAAAATCCCTACTTTTTACATTAAGGCTACAGTGTTTCTTCCTAAGTTTTTGATAATAGATGTGTTTTTAGAATTTAGGCCTTTTTAAATTTTAAAAAGATAATATAATGCACTACCACATCTTTTATACTACCCTCAGCGAGGTCAGCACTCCATAACCCAACACTTTAATTTGTCTGCAGAAAGAAGAGGCATTGTACATTTAATTCATTACTATGACCAGACCTAGAACAATGAAAAGTGCTTAAAAATACTTGAATAAATGATCTTTTCTTTTGACTGAGGCTCCACAAGTGAATGACAAGACAAAATTTGAGCAATGCAAAGAGACTTCAAAAAGGTCTTGTAATTAAAAAAAAAAATCTTGTGGAAAACCTCTCATTTCACTTTTCCACAAATGTTTTGAAGGCCATTCATATATAACTATATGGTAAGCATAGTCAATGATTTAGATAACATTAATATTATATAATCAAAAGGCAACCTTTGGAAAATGAAATAAATAATGCTGTTTATCAAAAGATTACTAAATCACATGTCAATTTATTAGAAATTTACAGTGTTACATGGTGTAGAATGGCCATAGATAAAGTGTGAAAAGAGGCCTCTGAGCTTACTATTGATGGCCTTTTCCAGAAAGTATCCAAATAGGGATAATGCTTGAAGAGAGGTTCAAGTGAAAAGCAAACAAAGAAATCAAAGCTCTTTATATAGGCCACAGGATAAGAACTAATTGAAGACAGAAGTGTAGCTTGATCATTGGAGGTCAGGTAGACTTTGAAAAACCACTAAAACAGATCACCATATGAATGGATTGTAACAAGAGAGACAGTGAACAAAGAAAACTATACAAGAATGAGATCACCATTATGAAGAAAATATAATAGGGTCATGGGAGAGAGAGAGAGAATATGGGAATCCAACTTCTTTATATAAAATGGTCAGGAAAGACCTCTTGGAGCATGTAATGTGTGCCCTGAGCCCTAAACTACAGAAAACAGAGAACAGTGTGAAAATTGAAGGAAAAAGTACCCTTGGTTGGGAAAATGGCCATAGCTAAGCCCTAAAGAAGCAATAAGCTTAAATTTTTTTTAAAAAGGAAGGAATAAACTTTTGGATTGAGGACTAAGATATATACCATATCAGGGCGTCTGGAATCAAGGGAGATAGAGCTCTGAGGGAAGAGGTATAAAAGTGGGCTGTGGCCACAACATGGCACGTCTTGGTGACGTAGGCAGCTTTATGTGATTGTGAGTATTGTGGGTGGTGACTATTGTTCATGCTGTTAGGTGCTTTGAGTTTTAAACACTGAGGGGCGCCATGGACAGAGCACATTGTCTCACATTTTGCTCCGCTGTAATCTTTAGGGCAGCAGATTACCAGGCCTTTCTCCTTCCAGGTGCTTCTGGGTGAGCTTACACCATCAATTTTCCATTTAGCAGCTGCAGGCTTAGCTGTTGTGCCACCAGGGATTGTTGGGGAGTCATTGAGAAGTTTCCTAAGTGACCTCCCCTCGTGGGATGGTCAGAAGGAAGGAATGAGTCAACCTGGGAGCAGTTTAGCACTGATGAAACACACAATATTCCTCTGGTTTTTTGAGGCTTCCTCACCCCCTACTATCATGACCCAAATCCTGCCTTTCACTGTGGGCTAGATCAGAGTATGTGCACAGGCACAGAAAAGAGCTCAGGACACATGGAACCCAGGTAAGATAAACCACTCAGGAACATAAATGGGTGTAGCGAAACCAGGAGGGCTAGGGGGAGAGGAGTGGGGAAGACACAGCACAGTGGTCAGTGCAAGATATCAGATTAATATTAATTTATCAAGGGGGCACAATGGTGAGAGGAGGGAGGGAGGGTAAAAAGAGGATACCAAGGACTCAAATAGAATGTAAATGTTTAGAAAACAATGGTGGCAACATATGTACACATATGTTTGATACAATTAATGTATGGATTGTTATAAGGGCTGAAAGAGCCCCCAATAAAATGATCTTTTAAAAAAAAATTCCTAAAAGAGGTAGTGCCATGCACCTATTTAGGCTTTGAAAAGATCACTTTGTTTTTTTTTTGTGTTAAGAGTGAGTGAAAATAGGCAGGCTCTTTTTTCAAAGTGGTTTGCCTTATTTGTAGTTAGAGAGGTGGTAGGTTGGAAAACCACACGGACTGCTTTTCTATATTTATACCATCCACTGGAATTGAGATTCAGCCTGTAGCACAGAGACCATCACTTAGTAAACATTGAATGAATATAAATGATGACCTATAAAACATAGAATTGGTCTTGTACACACACACACACATAAATATATATCTCTTACACAAATTGATCACCAAATGCTTTTTTTTTTTTTTAAGAAAAAGGGAAGAAATGTATTGGAGCCCATACTGGAAACCCTAGAGGGGCCCAGCACACCCCACTGGGTAGGCATGGCCATCAAAGGGTCACACCATTTACTGCACCCCCATGTCCCAGAGGGACTCCCCTTGAGCCGAGCCCCAAAGCCCCAGGACTGGCTGGGGGTGGGGATGACCAAATACTTTTAAATGACCTCAAAAGTGATATTTCCCACGTCATCTACTCAACATTGAAAAAAGTGCATGAAAATACATTTAGATAGAAAAAATTTGAGATATTACACGTGAATTTTGTTGTTGTTTTTTAAAAATCAATTTATTGAGGCTCATACAATTCATCACAATACGCAGATCAATTGTGTAAAGCACATCTATACATTTGTTGCCCTCATTATTCCCAAAATTTACTTTCCTCTTGGGTTCCCAGAATCAGCTCATTTTCCTTTTCCCCCCTCCCCCTCCCTTCCTCCTCCCCTCTCTCCCATGTACCCTTGATAATTTATAAATTATTATTGTATCTTATATTACACTGCCTGGCGTCTCTCTTCACCCACCCCTCTGCTGCCCGTCCCCCAGAGAGGAGGTTATATGTCGCTCCCTGTGATCAATTCCCTTTCTACACCCCCCTTCCCTCCTGGTATCGCCACTGTCACCCCTGGTCCTGAGAGGTTCATCTGTCCTAGATTCCCTGCGTTTCCAATTCCCATCTGTACCTCTGTGCATCATCTGGTCTAACCAGGTCTGCAAGGCAGAATTGGGGTCCTGGTATTTGGGGGGAGGAAGCGTTTAAGAACTAGAGGAAGGTTGTGGGTTTCATTATTGCTATACTGTACCCTAAGTGGCTCATCTCCCCCACTACCCCACTGCAAGGTATGAAGGTATGTCCAGTTGTCTAGAGATGGGCATTGGGTCTCCATCACGCGCCACCCTCACTGACGAGGATATGATCCCCCCCCCCCCTTCGCCTTTGAAGCCTTGGTCCCTTTGCCCCTTCATGATCACACATGTTGGTGTGCTGCTTCCATGTGGGCTTTTTTGCTTCAGGGCTAGATGGCCACTTGTTTACTTTCAAAAGGATTTTGTTGTTTTAGCAGCTACCTTTCTGACAGGTTCAGTTAAGTAAAAATACAAAGTGGTTCTTTACTGTGTAATAACTTTTCTTCCCAAGGTCTGTAACTATACTGCTCAGTTGCTTTGGGGTACAGTTGGCCCTCTGTATCTTCGGGTTCCATATCTACAGACTTAACCAACTTTTCATTGGGGTGGGGGGATGATCATTAAAGGTCAAAGCAGTCCCTTAAAGACTGAAAGGGAGGATAGAGTGTTATTTACAGAGCATTTATGTTGTGTTAGATGTTATAAATTATCCAGACATAATTTAGACATCGTCAGGAGAGACCAGTCCCTGGAGAAGGATATTGTATTAGAAAAGCTGAGGGGCACCAATAAAGAGGAAGACCCTCGGCAAGATAGATTGACACAGTTGCTTCAACAGTGGGACAAATATAAGTACCGTATATACTTGAGAATAAGCCAACCCAAATATCAGCTGAGGCACCTAATTTTTCCACAGAAACTGCATATAAAAGGTGCTGGAAAGCTCGACTTATACTGGAGTATATACGATACCAATTGGGAGGATGTGAAGAACTAGGCAGTGTTTCCTTCTGTTGTACATAGAATCACTGGGTTGGAACCAGGTGAAACACACCTAATAACAACAGGAGAGGTCAGTTCAGGTATATTGTACAAGCTTTACACAAATCAAACCAACAAACCCCAAACCAACTCTCATGGAGTCGGTTCCTATTGAAAGCCACTCTGGGTCCCTGGTGGTGTAGTGGTTACAGGTTGGTTTGTGGTGTTCGGAAACACCAGCAGCTCTGCAGGAGAAAGACTGGGCTTTCTACTCCCATCAACAGTGCCAGCCTCGTAACCCATAGGGACACTATCAGCACTGACTTGACGGCAGTGAGTTTGGTTTGGGTATAGATCAAATAGAGCTGCCCATAAAATTTCCAAGACTGTAATTCTTTATGGAAGCAAACTACGACATCTTTCTGTCACGAGGCAGTGAGGGGGATAAAGCGGCTAAGCCACCATGTCCCCTTACACACACATAGTATACCATTTTATGGTTTTGTATCCCAATGGGGCCTGAATCAAATCCCATGTATTACCTTCGGTAACAGAATCATATTTCAAAATTGTTGTTGCATGTTTTCCTTCCAACTTTTAATTTTTAAAAAATCACTGTGGTGTATAGGTATTCCTCTACATTTATTCATTTTTCTGGAAACTGAAACATTTAAATCTCTATACTCATATCTTGCTTTCGAATGGAGAGGGTCGATGTCATTGGTTTTTGCTTCTATGTTGATAACTACTGCTAAGGGTTTTATTATCAATACATTTGATCTTCTTAGAAACTTTCAATCTCTAATGATTTATCCCTATAATTATTTAGGAAGACCAAAGAAGATTGATCAATTTGAATTTTGGTATGAGCAAAAATATTGCCTATACTATGGGCCGCCAAATGAACAAAAGGAATGAGAAAATCTGTCTTGGAAGACATATAGCCAGAATAGTTCTTAAAAACTACATAGCAAGACGTTGTCTCATGCATTTCGGACGTGTTATCATGAGGAACCAGTTGTTGGAGACGGAAATTGTGTTTGATAAAGTGGAGAGTTAGTAAAAAGAGACTCTCAGTGATATGGATGGACACAGTGGCTGCCACAGTTAGTTCAAGCATAGCCATGACTGTGAGGATAACCCAGACTGGACAGGGCTTTATTCTGTGGTACAGAGGGTTGCTAAGCATTACAACTGGCTGTGGCCTAATCACAACAATATGATTTCACTTGCACATTCTTTTTGGAAATGTTTTGGGGGTATCTCCTGACTTATTTATTTAATTTTCTATAGTATCCAATCTACTAATTATGATCATTATTTCAATATAAAATATGAAAGTCATTATTATCCCTAAGGAAGCAATTCCTTTTATATATTCCATTTCAATTATTGTTTGCCTTAATTCCTTGCATGAAATAGTCCCTTAAATCATATTTGTGATGGCTAATTTTTATGTTATCTAGATATACCTGAGAGAAGATAGGGTTGGAACCCAACCAATCAATCAGGTTGTAGCCTGATCACAGCTTCTTGGGGGAGTGGCCTTTCATGTAAGAGAGATCTTGAGCAGAAGAGAGGGCTCTCTTGGCTCCTTCTTTTCTGCTGCATGTGGATCCTGTGCCTCATTCCTCGATCTCCTCTTGTGTCCCTTACCAACCCCAGGAGCTGCCAGCAGACAGCGACAGCCGTCTTGGATTCATTCAGCTCTGCAAGCACCAGCCCTTGGCCCTCTAATCTTGTCTTTCTGATTCCTGTTCATCAGCTTTCCCAGATACACAGGTCAGAAGCCTCCAGCTTATATCTGACCTACAGATGTATCTTTATATATATCTATAAAGATATATCCCCTGTTGGAAGTGAGTATATCTGGCCCCCAGTTAGCTATTTATCTCTGTTGCGCCTCCAAATGAGGTCATCAAGCTGTGGCCTGATTGGCTAAACTCCACCGCTTCACTCTTAATAGTCTCAAGTTAACATCTGATTACGTAACTACCACAGAGAGGTTGTAATAGTTTATTTGGCAGGTCTGCTAAAACACGGGTTGCAAGATGGCCCACACTAATTCAGGTTGAAGTACAAAACCCACCTTGGTATACTACAGTAGAAGGTATCCAATGGCTTAGGGAAATTGGCGTATTAGAGGAGTTTTATCAGAATCAACCCATAGATCCAAAATGAGAGTGCCCCAAAGACAAATATTTTACCCAAATAGTAAGAAACAAATTTGCCAAGAGAGTCTCAGAGTCTCTAAATACTCCTAAAACTGCTATTTTCTGTCACTGGGCTTGTCTGTGGAAAGTTCAAACTGCGATAAAGACTGGTTGCACTGGGGCTGGTTGGGCCCTGTGGAGGTGGGGGCCAAGGGGCAGGACTCAATCAATAGACCTATGGTGTTGGTTTCTTAAGCAGCCTGTGTTTAGGAGTGAAATAGATGGGAAGTCTACTGAATAGTTACATAATCTGGTATATAAATTCCAGGTCAGGTGAATGACAATCTAAGCTGAATTGCCCTAATCAAGAGTCAAGACACCTCAATGAATTTCCAGACTTGAGGTAGTTTACAGACTTAAATTCCTTGAATGAATGAGAGGCCAGATCCCTTTGAGGAGGGATCATACCACACTACCAAAGGCTTATGCTGTTAGTGTTTCTCCTGGTTGTCCCCCAAAAGGATCATTGGCACTTTTCAAGACTGTTCAACAGAAAAAGGGAAGTGATCGGATTTGGGAGGCTGTACTGGACACTAGCTCTGAATTGGTACAAATCCTGGGAGACTCAAAGTGGTTGGCAGGTCCATTAGTCAGAGTGGGAATTTATGGAGGTCAAGTTATTAATGGAGCCCAGGAGATACTGTGTCATTTCTCTGCTTCCTATTCATCAGCTTCCACAGGTATGAGAGCTACAAGAAGCCTACATCTGACCTAAAGACTTGAACCAGACTAAACTTAGTTTCTACAACTATATAACTAAACATATAGTTTATATAATTATAAACTAAACTTAGCTTCTACAACTGTATAAGCCATTTCTTGATACAAACTTATTTCTTTACACATACATATACAAGCAGCACTAGCTTTGCTTCTCGAGAAAGCCCAATCTAACACAATAGTATAATTTTGACTCAAAATTTCATTCTGTTCTTTCTTATTGTAATGTGTAAAATAGAAATAAAATCAATATAAAAAAAGTTTCCACTAGTTGCTGCCACCAACTGACATTACTCTTTCCGCTTATCCTAATCGCCAAAGGTAGTATATATCTAATATCTATATTTCAATCTCACAAATTTCTCTTCAAATTGTTTATTTAGACTCTGACACCTTTGCTTTGCCTATTGACCAATTCACTGTATCAAAGAACTGCCTTGTGTCAGCTTCTGCTCCCTGTAGCCTGTGATGTTTGAAATGCCCTCTGGTACTTCCCGAAATCACTGCTCCCAAATGCAACAAATCAGCACAAATGGAGAAGAGGCCAGTTATGTGAGACTTGACTTGTTCAGGGTCTACCTACCTTCAACCTATGTTTCTTGTGATAGATGGATTTTAGTAGGAGTCACTAGAGGCTATTCCACTTCTTTTCTCAGGTGGAATAGCTCTTTGGAATAGGACCTGAAAGTTTGATCCTTAATATCTTTCTTTAACTGAGACCCTCTATTGTTGAAAACTATTGATGCGTTTAGCATGAGAGTGACACCAGTTTAGGGGTTCATATGCATCTAAGTTTTCTCTTATTGATATACATGATTGTTTATTTTTAAGCAGCATATGGGGCAGTGAAAAATAGACACCTGTGCCTACATATCGACATCTGGAAGTTTCTACTTGAATCAATTTCAGCAATTATAAACACTCATTTTCAAATTAAAAATCTGGCAAGAAGTACAATAGTCCAATGTAATATGTCTGCATTTAAAGTACCACAGAATCTAATTAAGATATTGAAGTAATATGATAAACTGGGAAATGTCCTTTTTTTAAAATCATTTTGTTGGGGGCTCATACAACTCTTATCACAATCCATACATACATCCATTGTATGTCAAGCACGTTTGTACATTTGTTGCCCTCATCATTCTCAAAATACTTGCTTCCTACTTAAGTCTTGGTATCAGCTCCTCATTTTTCCCCGCCCTCCCCCTTCCCTCATGAACTCTTGATAATTTATAAATTATTATTATTTTGTCATATCTTACACTGTCTGATGTCTCCCTTCATCCACTTTTCTGTTGTAGAACCCCCAGGGAGGAGGTTATATGTAGGTCATTATAATCATTTCCCCCTTTCTACCCCACCTTCCCTCCACCCTCCAGTATTGACACGCTCACCACTGATCCTGAAGCGATCATCTGTCCTGGATTCCGTTTGTTTCTGATTCCTATCTGTACCAGTGTATATCCTCTGGTCTACCCAGATTTATAAGGTAGAATTGGGATTATGATAGTGGGGTGGGGTGGGGAGGGAAGCATTTAAGAACTAGAGGAAAGTTGTATGTTTCATCATTGCTACCTTGTACCCTGACTGGCTCCTCTCCTCCCTGCGACCTTTCTGTAAGGGAATGTCCAGTTGCCTACAAATGGGCTTTGGGTCCCCAATCTGCACTCTCCCTCATTTACAATGTTTTATTTTTTTTTTTCTTTGATGCCTGATACCTGATCCCTTCGACACCTCGTGATCACAAAGGCTGGTGTGCTTCTTCCATGTGGGCTTTGTTGCTTCTTAGCTAGATGGCGGCTTTTTTACCTTCAAGCCTTTAAGACCCCAGATGCTATGTCTTTTGATAGCCAGGCACCATCAGCTTTCTTCACCACATTTGCTTATGTACCTGCTTTGTCTTCAGTGATCGTGTTGGGAAGGTGTGCGTCATGGAATTCCAATTTAATAGAACAAAGTGTTGTTGCATTGAGGAAGTACTTGAATGGAGACCCAATTTCCATCTGCTGTCTTGATACTAAACCTATAAATATATGCATGTAGATTTATTTCCCCATCATATATAAATATATTTACATATGTACAGGCCTGTATTTAGACCTCTATAAATTCCCTTTGCCTTTTATTTCTTTCCTCTATCTGGAAATGTCCTTTTAAACAAAAACTCAGAAATCTTATCACAAAACCTCAATACATGTCTTTTTCTCTTTGTTTTGTTCTGAACTACCAGGTATTAATACTGAAACAATACTAAATGTAATGGAATTATTGACATTTTAGAAAGTTTTGATCACCTGAGACCTCTTATTCTTCCTAGAGTTTAATCTCAAGATCACCGATGTTTCTGATACAAACAGTGGGGCAGATTTGCCAACTTTGGTGGTGAGGTGTATCCTCCGTGAGTCTCTAAGAAGTTGACTTGTTTCATTTTGTCTGTCAGGGCTTTGTACCTATTGGCTGAATTATTAAAATCATGGTAGGAATTTTTGCCACATACATACTATAATGACTATAAGGTATGCTTTTACTTATACTTCTCAGCACCCAGTTTGTTTTCACTGACATTTATGATTAAGTTGGCTTCCTAGATATAAATTAAAAATCTAAATGTTATATAATGTTGTCAATGGGTTGGCAGATGATCATTTAGTTAAAACCTGGACTGAAAAAAGGAAAACAACAAAATATCCCAAACTGTAGAGTCAAAAAGAGTACTTAGGAAAATAGGAAGTCATTCAATGATTTAGTAAAAGGGGGTTGATGTTACTGGGGAGTATTATAACCTTTAGTTCAAATAGATGACTGACTTCAATCAAAGTTGATTACATACCTTCCTGCATTGGTTCTTCCATAGTTGGTTATCTGCAGTTTTTGTTATAGCCCATAATGTCACTGAAGATATAAGTAAGGATGGACCTTGATTTACTTAGAAGTTGATCTTAAGAGACACTGCCATAGTGAATCCTATCCTATAGGACATTTGGTGGATAGAGCTTACCAATCTTGCTCTCTCAGCATTTGTATTCTGTGCTTTTGTTCCATTGCCTAGCTGTAACTAGCAGAGATATGTAATTATATGGTTTATTTTACTGGTAATAGATTTCAAAATACTCTATTATCATGGTGCTGTTTGAATTGTGTTTACTATATCAACATAAACATATAAATTGAGTCAAATTATTTGCTTGGTTAACTGCATTGCACAAGTTATTCCAGTGTTGTCAGTTTCAAAATGTGGCATGACAATAAAACCATTGGATTCTCATTGTTTAGAACTTGAATATCAAAAACTTTATAATTGTTTCCTGTATTATATTAGGGAGAACTTTTGGGGAAGGCCAGAGGTATATCCGAAGGCACTAAACAAAGTTCATTTAGAAGTATCTAAACCTACTTTAAAATTCCTATAATAACTTGTGGTGTTTTGAACTTGGTGATTTCTATAAAATTCCAAATGCATGTTTCTCTTTGCTTCATCTCGGATTCATCCAACACTTAAAAATTAAAATCTAGCGAATTCTAAGGAATTTCTTATGAGTTATCATTACTCATGGAAATTATTTTCTTTTGAATTTTCATTTTGCCACACAATCATAGTTTTTACTGCTATAGTTTCCTAAATTTAAAAAGCTGCTTATAATCCTTGATATTCTATAATATCTATTAATTGCTATTTTCTTCTTCTTTAGGGTTAAATACAGACAAATGAAAGAATGTGGGATTTACATCTTGCTTTCTCAAGTCATCTGATTCTTCAACCTGCCTTTAATTTCCTGCCTCTTCTACTGGTCTCCATTGCTATTATTTCTCAGCTACACTGTAGGCTCAAAGTGTGCTCTGATTTCTTTCCTGCTCCATCCTTCTTTTCCCCATCTAGTGAATGAAGAGGGCAAATCTGAGATCAGCTCTGACAAGGAGAGCCAGAAGACACAGAGTATTTTATTTTATAATCCATGCATTAAAAATAACAACATACCTTTAACAATTGACAAGAAAACTTACAACTGAATTGCTTTGAATTTTCATGAATGATGAAAAATGAAAGCTACTTGGAATTCAACTGATCCTTTTAATTATTTTTTATGGTGATTTTTGTCTTCCTTGAAACCTGTATTTGACTAAGGTCAGCATCCATTTATATGAGAACCCGCTGCCCAGCCAGTAAAAGAATGCTCCTCATAAGGGTAGAACAACTATGAAATGTTTCTCTTCAGTTTCTGGCACATGGGAAAACCATTTAGGCATGGGGGTGCGATTCTTTTCACCGTAATGTTTCTGAAGAAAGGAGGTCACTATAATTCTCTGTACACAATTCCAGACTCTTGCCCCATAGTGTAAGTGAGCTAAAGATCATTGGAACGTGGTCTATAACAAGTGTGGCAATGGTGCTTACATTCTACCAAAGCAAAATAATGCAACTGAAGATGTATCGAAGCAAAGGACAAGCTTGTCATCTTCTATACAATTAAAATACATTTAGAACATACCGGTTAGAGTAAATTTGAAATGGACACATTCATAAAGCTCCTTGACTGAAAGGTGGGAGTTACTGAGCTCCTAGTATTTGCAATGAACTGGGCTCCAAGGGACATCAAGATAAATATGACCCTATTATCAATATGCTGGCTGAATTTAAAATCTAGTGTCAATGACTTGTAATTAACCCTACCATCAAAGAAGGGTGTATTAAAGACATCTTTTGTGTGAGGAAGCTGAAGTACTGATCGACATCAGTCTTGTATCTGAAGGACTGAAAGCAGATTCTGGCTCATTGTAGGCATGCTTCCACTCATTCACCCTCCAGTGACAGCTATGAATGTCATCGTGACATAGAAAAGGGGGGATGCAGCTAAATCACATTGTAATGATCTTTGAATTCAGAGGCAAAAGATAATTCACAGCTATAAGGAGAGGTGCATGACCAAGGATAACCGTGAAAGAAGCAGCCTTCTTGCTCTTTTGTCACTTTGATCTCCGAGCAGCATTCCCGGATGAGGTTTCCACAGACTTTCCTATGCTTTCATTTTGTAGGGAGTCGATTGCCAGGTATAGTCTCCTTTGCCGCTACTGGGGGGGCTCAAACTGGCAAGTTCTTGGTTAGCAGTCAAGCACTCCACCACTGAGCTGCTGAGCCAGGGTAAGGGTGATAATGAGACATGTTTGGACTTTTTAAATAGGTGACAATGACATGATAAAAAGCCAGAGGCCAATATGTCAAAGAATGAAGAAGTAATTTATATATATATATATTTGTCTCTCAAGATTGATGTTGATCAGTACTTCAGCTTCCTCACACAAAATATGTCTTATGTTATATATATATATATAATGTTTATATATATATATAATGTATATATATATATATATATATATATATATATAACATTTCCCATTAATTTATAGGGGAAGTAATTTTGAGCGTTCTCAGAATGAAAAATAACCTATCAAATTACGACATATGACACATGGAGTCTAAAATAGCACTAACATATAGCGTTCCCAGATGGGAGGAGAATTGCTACATTTCAATTACGCTGTTGATGAATATACCATGGAATATCAGAAGAACAAATCAATCTGTCTTGACAGGATAGCCAGAATGCACCTTTGAAGAAAGGATGGCAAGCCTTCATCACCTCTACTTTGGACCTGTTATCAGGAAGGTCTAGTCCCTGGGAAAAGACATGCTTGATAAAGTAGAGGGCAGAGGAAAAGTGTCCGCAGCAGTGAACTAAGTAAGATTTAGCAATGAATCGTTGGCAAGGATGGCACAGCGTGGCAGTGCTTTGTTCTGTTGTATTTCGGGTCGCTATGCCCTGTGATCCCCCCAACTTTGTGGTACCTAACAACAGGAGCCTAGTGTCCAGAAACAGAATTCCAAGCTTTTGCGGCGATCCCACGTGTGATTTCCTAAGCAGGTGCTTGGTGTCCCCACTCGTGCTTGCTGTTGTTCGGAGTGCCCACTGTCTCTTTAGTGGCTCACTGTAAAAAGTAAGCCGAGCACTAGTTTCCCTTGTTGTGGTTTTTCCTAGAAGGACAAATTATCTTAGCATTTTTGGGGGTGGAGGATAGCTCAGTGAAAACAGGCACTGCGTAGGGTTTCCATGAACACTAAGTGGCCTGAAGCAAACTTTTGAAAAGTAGGGGGACACCTGTCATTTTACTCTGGTATGTTGAAAGGTAGAGTATTCGCAGAAGGAGGGCAACTGTGTTGGCTATTTGTATGAAAAGCATTTCAAACAGGGAATGTTTGAAAATCATCTGAGTGGGATAGGGGACCGTATCAAAGGGCAAAAGACATACCCTTCACTCTGTCTTTCTTACTCCTGGGTCCCGCGTGAGACGGATAGACCGGAATTAGATTGGTAGCTTTTGCTCAGTAGAAAAGAGCTTTTGTTCCTAATTGCTAGAGATGCCCCCAAAAGGAAACAGTTTGACTAAGCACCACCCCTGTTGTATAAGATGCAAGCAAATGCTAGAGGCCATCTGTGCTTGGATAGTTTACACCAAGCTCTGCTGTACATGGGAGCTGGCCTAGGTCCTTCCTCTCGGAAGTCTTTACTGATGGTTGGTTACAGAAGCTGCAATGATCTATGGGAGCAGTCACTTCTCACCATCATCAACATCATCTGTGGTAATGCAGTGTAAACCCAGTGAAAGCCCAAGGTGAAGGCCAGCACTGTGTTTTTCAGGGTTTCCCAAGTTTTTGCCTTTGACAAAGGGTGTTTTTCTGTTTGTTTGTTTGTTTGTTTTTTCTTGGTATTATTGAACAATACCCGGTTTTTCCTTCTCTGGCAGATTTTTTCCTTTTTCTAGGTTGTGATTTTTCTTGCATGACTCTAGGCTTGTAAGATGGTCTGGAAATCCTTTTTTAGGTTACACAGCATCTGTTGTATCATTTGTTTACAAATATGTATGTATTCAAAAAGTTCTACTTAAAAATCCATCTTCTATATAGTCAGCATCCTACTTATCTATGTGCAAGTTCTTTAAGGGCCTCATATGTGTCTTTTCATCTGTGTCACCAAAAGTCGACATAGTACCTGGTCCAGGGTTACACAGAATAATGATGAACATACTCGTCAGAATGCCATCTCTGGGGGGACTAGTACCAATCTGTTAATAATCTCAAGGATTTTATGATCAATTTTCTGTTCATAATTTTCCACAGGTTAAAATGACATAGGTTGCAGCTTGTCTGATGAAATTCTACCCTGGTTATTTGGCCTTCTGTAATTTGGTTGGCATCATCTACTAGGCAAGTAACTGCTAAAGATTTTTAAAAAATTTAAATTTAAAAAATTTTAAATTTGAATTTAAATTAAATTAATTTAAATTAAATTAAAATTAAAATTTAAAAAAATTTAAAAATTTTTAAAAGATTTTAAAAATTCACCCATTTTTAGTGTGACCAGATTTTGCTACACATTGCTAATTATCTTAGATTGTTTGGCTAATTGCAACAAAGCCTACCACTAATGCCACAAATGGAAACAATCTACTTACAATCAAATATACAATAATGCAAGTCATGAGCTATGAATATTTGTGTGTGTATGAAGCATTTCATGTATCCCCTGTTAGACACCAGTGTCATTTCCTTTCACAAATGGAAGAGCTTTCTATTTCTGTTTCTGTTAACAGCTGGAGCTGCCATTACATTCCTTTTGTTGATCACATACTCTTTATAGCTGGAGGCTGTGCGTCATTCAATTGAGTGAAATAGTTCCATCACCAGTTTTACCGCTCTGTATGTTTTCATTGGGTTTTAATGAACTTCTCTCCATCATTAAGCATTTTTAAAGCATTTTTGTCCTACATTTTTTGAGTTAATAAGAGTTTCCATTTTAAGTAATTGAAACACAGATACCATATATACTCTAGTATAAGCTGACCCGAATATCAGCCAAGTCACCTAATTTTAACACCAAAGCTGCATTAAAAATGTGCTGAAAAACTTGGCTTATACACGAGTATATACAGTATTTAAAATTACATTGTTTTGTACATGTTCCCTGTTGCTTTCCTGTGGAGCTTTTTTTTAAGCTGTCATCTTAATTAGTCATTCTGTCACCACGTTCTTAGTTTGTAATAAATTCAGTATTAATCCAATGGAAAACAGTTTTATATACCTAATAGATAGGATAAGTTACTATCCATGTTTCAATGTTAATTCAATGCCTTTAATTCTAGAAATCCCACAAAGCCATGGTCATGTTTTCAAACTCTAAAGCTCTGTATAGCCAACAACATCAAAACCTATTCAATGATTCACCACAGGCGGCACAGGACTTACTGTAAATGCTGGTTGCTGCAAACTGTAGTGCCGTCGATTAGTCGTAGATGCCTTAGCTTTCAATAGACTTTTATTTACAACCGTTACTGAAGGGTTGCGGGTTGGAGATGAGCTAGTCAAGGTGCAGGGTAGCAACGATGAAACATACAACTTTCCTCTAGTTCCTAAATGCTTCCTCCCTCCCACTATTATGATCTCAATTCTACCTTACAAGTCTGGCTAGACCAGAGGATATACACTGGTACAGATAGGAACGGGAGACACAGGGAATCCAGGTCAGATGATCCCTTCAGGACCAGTGGTGAGAGTGGCGATACTGGGGAGGTGGAGGGAGGGTGGGGTAGAAAAGGGGAACTCCCTAGGGGATGGACAACAGAAAAGTGGGTGAAGGGAGACGTCAGACAATGTAAGATATGACAAAATAATAATAATTTATGAATTATGAAGGCTTCATGAGGAAGGGGGAGTGGGGAGGGAGGGGGAAAATGAGGCGTTGATATTAAGGGTTCAAGTAGAAAGCAAATGTTTTGAGAATGATGATGGCAACAAATGTACAAATGTGCTTGACACAATGGATGGATGTATGGATTGTGATAAGAATTGTACGAGCCCCCAATAAAATGATTTAAAAAAAATCCATGAGGGCCCAAATACAATCTTGAGTCTATCCCACTTGAATTTTGAGAACATCTCAATGACAGATTTGGCACATTGAACCCTAGTGACAGAGACCTGATGACCTGGGGGATGCCATCAAGATCATCATATATGGAGAAAACACAAGGTCATAAAAAGACATCAAAGAAAGAAAAGAACAAGGTGTGAAGACACTCTGAATTGTCCTCTAAATCTGCGGTCCTCAACATGTGAGTCATGACCTTCGGAAAACACATAACTGTTTCACAATCTATAATTGCATATTGTTTTGTGACTAATCATGCTTTCATTATGTTTAATTATGTTCAATTTGTCACAATGAGAATACATCCTGCATATCAGATATTTACATTATGATTCATAACAGTGGCAAAATGACAGTTATAAAGTAGCAACAAAAATAATTTTATGGTTGGGGGAGTCACCACTACATGAGGAACTGTATGAAAGGGTCCTGGCATTAGGAAGGTTAAGAACTACTGCTCTAAATCATAGATTAGCAAAGGCAAATGGAAGAAATGATGGACACAAAATTACTGAACGAAAAATTTCAAAGGGTAGCTCAAAACGACAGAGTGAAGTATTATAGTGAAATGTGCAGTAACCATTTGGGAAAGGCTAAACAACAACAACAACATGAAATATCACCTCTCCCCAGCATTAACAGAAAAGTTTGAAAACAGCAACAAAACAACAAATGCTGGTGTGGTTACCAAGAAATTGGAAGTTTCCTATGTTGTTGTTGGGACAATGCAATTGTTTAATTGTTTTGGAAAGCAGTAGGATGCTTCTTCAAAAAGTGGAGAATAAGAATATTATGTGATTCAGCAATCTGTCTACCAGGTACATACACCAGAGAAATATGAGACACATACAAATGGATGTATGCACACCCATGCTCATTGCAGCACTATTCACAGTAGCCCAAACATGGAAATAATCTCAATGTCTATTAATGGAAGAATAAGTAAACTTTCGAGCACACACACACAATGGAATACTGTTAAAGACCCACGGACTGTATGAATGTGGGAGAGGGAGTAGGAATAGATACAGAAATGTATACAGGTTTGACAAAGAATTGAAACATATCTATAGGGAATATTTTTACATCTTTCATGCAAATATGTCCATGAGTGTGGTGGAATATATAAGGGGAAAAGATACAAAACTTATACTTAACCAAATACCTCAAGGGAATGAATTGCTGAGCCTGGGACTCAGGACAATAATTTTGGTGACCACGATTTAAAGGAAATAATCATTAAAATGATCATTAATGAGTTTAACTTTTAAATTACTTTAAATCATTAAAAAAAATTTCTCACCAGTGTAGCACTATATTAAAAAAAAAGTTCAGGTGATTCATGAATTTTTGTGACTAAGGAGTAAAGCCTTATAATTATGCCACTCAATCTAATTCCAGATAACTGTACTACTCATTCTAAATCATAAATCATTGCAAGTGCATTAATATTTTATTTGAGATTTCATCATATCTCTATTAACAGCAGCAGCTTTAGAAAAGTTATGGGAATAATAATTATGGACATCATTGCTTTTATGGCTAAGTAAGCTTACGTTTCGCACACACACACACACAAATCAAACAATGTAAGTAACTTAAGATGAAATCAGTGCTTGAAATGATATCTAGATGCCCTATTTCCACCATTAACTGACTCATTGGTAGAAAGATTCAGCTGAGCAGCAGTTTAACTAATTAGGAGTGTCTGGTCTTGGATTTAAATACTGTCCTGTCTAACTCCCAAAATGTGAGATCTCATTTGTAGCAATATTTCAAAAATCCTTCTCAACTTCTTGATGTCTCTACATGCTCTTGAGCCTTCTTTCTGTCCAAAAATGTTTGTGAGTCAACCAGATCAAGACCAAAAAGCTTATCTTCACTGTGGTTATTTCTTGTTAACGAGCATTTCACAAAGGCTCTAGTGTCTTCCTTTGCTATAGCGACATGGATAGAGGTGTTTTGCTTCCAGGTTTCAAAAGGAAAACAGTAATCATCTTAGTTAATCGAATCAATAGGATTTGTGATCTATTATGATACATAGTACATACCTTGGATTTATTTCTTGAATCAACAAAATGAAAGGAAGAGTGTAACCCAGGCAATATTGTAGCAGAAAACTCACTGCACCAAGAGCCAAGTCTTTAGTTGTCAACTACTTGGAACATTCAGAGAAAACTATTTCAGGTCACAATATTACTATAGATCAATATTTACAATGTATATAATGATAAAAAATAACTTATTTCACAGCACCAAATAATAGATGCTTTATTTAAATCAAGCACTACTTATCAAAAGTCAGTTGTAGGGTACATCTTGGCATAAACTAAAATATTTTCCTTCATCTTCCTTTTCATTCTGCGACTGTTAACCACCTCATCTGCTAGTTTTATGGAAGCACTTGGACTGTTTGGCATATCTATCTGGTCACACCTGGCAGTGGAGTTATTACACAAATAAATGGCACGGAGTCAGGGATTTGCCTCCTCATCACCATGCGACATTGAATGCATTAGTCTCGTCACTTGTTTAAATAAACTTAGCCATCTTTTCCCACCCCTAAAGGCCTAAAGGAAATCAAAATGGTTTTTAGGCTCAAGGACAGAATAAGTCACAAAGGGAAAGTGGGACAAAGGAAATCAGGCACGCCAGATGGAAAGTTCAGACTGGCCAGTATCTTTAAAATGTCAGTGCTGTATAAAAAGGCTTTATAAGCCATCCATCAACCACGGCTCCAGAAGCAGGCGGGTGGCCACAGAAATTAGTCTTTTTTTTTTTTCTTCTTTCACTAAGCCTTAGAAAATTATTTTCAAAATGAATTGAATTTGAAATGTACTATGCCGTTATATCCAAGAAAGAGAGAGCAAGAAAGAGAGAGAGGCAGGGAAGATTCCTCCTAATACCTGAGCCATCTGTAGAAGAGGGTTCCCTTGTTTTCATAAAGAGTGGGGTACCGGTGTTAATGAAACCCAATGTTTTCTATTTATTTTTCTCCCATTGCATGGCTTTCAGTTGCTTTGGTTTATTTTAAAACAGGAATAAAAAATGGGATATTTCCCTCTTGAAGAGGACAATGAATTCCTAGCCCTATGCCAATATCTGCTCACTTAAAGATAAAAATGAATGTGAATCCTCTGAGTTCCAAGAAAAGGAGAACTCTGAGAAATCATATAGAAAAAGCTCTGTAGAAAAGCCAAGACTGGCGTAGCAAATTTCCTTAAGACGGAAGCATGTCCCTAGTTCGTGTCCCTAATTCACACTTTTAATAACATGTCTGCTTGGCCGTGTCAGTATTCTGGCTTCACTGAGTCCTTGCTAGATAGTGCACACATGCAGCAATATTTCAGTCAACAGCAATGTGCCTAGTAGACCCCCAGGACTCCCTTTGTAAAGAATTCAGCCTCAAAAAATTGTGGATCAGTTCCACTCTTGTCTCCTGGGATTTCTGCGAGTTGGGAATTCAACAACCTGTTTCTGTATTAGTACATTGGAGACTCAATATGATGGATTGATGCAGTGAATGTAACCATGGGCTCGCTCCAAATCACAACGATTGTGAGGATGATGAAGGATTGGGTGTTGTCTTGTTCTTTTGTCCATAGGCACTTTGGACAATAGTCAGAACCAACTAGCAGACACCCCCAAACAATTACATTTGAGACAGGCTCTATTCCAAGTATTACTTCTATGAGAACACACATGTTCAATGATCTGTACATATCTCTCTTTCAAGACTCCATCCTTACCCTAAAAAAAATTTTTAATATTGTTGATGCATGCAAACTTCTTTCTATGCAGTGGTTCAGAGCACAAACTATGGGGTTACTTGGTTTTAAATGCTGACTCTGTGATTTCCTAGCAATGATAAATTGATCTCAACCTTCATTTTAAATTTCTTCTCTGAAAATGAAAACTATCAAATATTATTTTTTGTATTTAAATGAGGTAGAACCTATAAAACCACTTAGAATAAAGCCTACCATGTAGTCTGAACATAATAAATATGAACTATGTGTATAATTTGATTCTTCAAAATTCACATATAAGAAATTCACAACTCCCTAAGGTACTCAGTTAATGACTGAAAAAACAAAACATTATAAGGTTTAAATGTATATAAGCTTATATATCATCTGTGTATCTTCAAGCAGCTATGGCGTTGCTGTGGGATAAACCCTGGACTACTGACCGAAAGAAATGTCAGACGTTTGCACCCATCAGCCAATCCTCAGGAGAAAGATGACTCCATCAGTTCCTATAAAAATGTGCAGCCTCAAATCCCCTCTATAGGGCCGCAAAGAATAGGAATCCACTCAATGGCAGTGGGTCTTTATTTATTTGTTTTACCTTCAAGTATCCTACAATTCATTAAGACATACCAATCGCATATAATTATCATAATATTTGAAATGCATAAGTATTGCTGTCTTGAGTGTTCAAGTGAATTCTGACTCCTGGTACCCCTATGTGTTACTGGATAAAACTGCTCTGTAGGATTTTCTTGGCTGTAATCTTTTTGTTGTTATCTCAAGGATTGTATATATTTAAATTGTTTTGTTAATCATTTTCTGTTAATCGTTTTATTGGGAGCTCTTACAGTTATAACATTCCATAATTCAATTAGATCAAGCATAATGTACAATTGCTACCACAATCAGTTACAAAACATTGTCTTTCTTCTTGAACTCGTTGATATCAGCTCTTCTTTATCCCCTCCCTCTCCCCGACCTCCTTAACTGTAATCTTGACAGAAGCCTATGGCCAGGCCATGTTTGTGTGGTACCAATCACTAACTTCCCAGTTCCAGTGATTGTATACCTTTCGTGCAACCCAGGAATCTGCACTATGTAGGACTGCAGTACAAACAAGACATCCTGGTGGTTTAGTGGTTATGCATCAGGTGGCTAACTGCAAGGTCAGCAGTTCAAAACCATCAGAGGGGGCTTTTGACTCCCGTAAAAAGTTACAGTCTCAGAAACCCCTTGGGGTAGTTCTTCCCTGTCTTATAGGGTGGCTATGAGTTGGCTTCAGCTTGGTGCCATGAGTTTGGCTTTTGGTTGTCTGAATAAGATTTATTGGGTGGTACAAACAATTAAGCAATTTACTAGCTAGAGGTTGGCCTTGCAAATTCACCCAGAGGCACTTTGGAAGACAGGTCCAGTGACCTGTTTTTGAAAGCCAGACCCTTCAAAACCATATGTAGTTCTACTTTGTACACATGGAGTTGTCATGAACCGAAATCCACTCCATGACACTGAGCACAACAACAATATAAAAAACAAAAAAATACAATTTGATGGAATTGGCTATCAGAGGAGATTTCCATCCACAGACAGATAAGGTAGATTTGTCCTTTTAGTTTTTAATATTGGCTTTTTTAAAAAATTTAATATGTTGTTGGGGGAGTGACATTGATTTTGACTCAAAGTAATTCTGTAGAACAGAGTAGAATAGCCTCACCTGGTTTCTGAGGATATAAATGAGAATCAGACTGCCACATCCTTTCCCCTGGTAATTGTAGTTATGCGTTCAGATAGTTACATACATGACCATTGTACCACTAGGGTTCCTTATTTGACATTTGGTGCTGTCATTGTTAGGGACCAGTCTAGCATCAGATTGCTAATCGACAGTTTAGTGGTTTAAGCCCACCCACTACTTCACAGGAAGAAGATGAGCTATTGACTGCTGTAAAGATTTGCAGCCTGGGAAACACTATCTAGTGTATTAGGGGTTGGAATCTACTTGAAGGCAATTGATTGGACTTAATTATGAAAAACTTAGAAAATGAAAAAAAATGACAGCACAGTCAAAATCATCCTTTCATTCGTGACCTGTTTTCAAAATTTATTAATATTTTATTATTTTACGGATTATGTGCATAACCTTACATATTTTAAAATAGCATATGCTAACCTCATTTAACACTCATCATTATTTAAGTATGGATCTTAGGAGCAAGATAAAGGAAAGTGTTCCTTGACTTTGGAGTGGGAATTGAGGAAAGACTGTACAAAATAGAAAATAGAAATAAATACAAACAAATTTGTATGTTTTAGTCCGTGTAACACAAGGTCATTGAAAAAAGTTTCAAAGAGCAAGGCTAAAAGTCCACGAGTGAGGGTGTGAGGGGAGGGTCAATATCTAATCCTATTGGCCTGACCAGGGACATGGGGAGGGCCCTCTCGGTGCCTAGGAAGAGCAGTAACAGTGTGCCAAAGATCAGTTCATTCTATATAACAATAGTCAACGGTTCCACAATATCCAACAATTGAACTATATTGCTTGCTACTTAATAGCTACTTTACCTTTGACCTGTGGCTTAACCCTCTACTAGTTTTGTTACTTTATCCTTAAATTGAGACATCTGAAATATTGATTCAAAATGAATAGTGTACCAGTCTAAGCCGACTCATTCCTAGGCACATTCTTGTGAATGAAGAGAGGTAGAATCTGTAATTTTTTTAAAAACTGGAACGCATTTCATCAGCAGGACACCCTTAGGAATATGAGCTCTTAGGGGTGCAATTGTATCTTCTTATCTTGATGTTGCCAGCAGCTAGCTTAGTACCAGGCTCACAGAATGTGCTAGCAGGGATGCTTGATAGAGTACATTAGGAATATTGTTAGGTGCCATCCAGTGGATTCTGACCCATGGAGCCCTATATGACAGAGTAGAATTGCTTCATAGGGTTTGCTTAGAATCGTTCAAGAAGCAGATCACCAGGTAGATAGATCATCTCGTAGAGCCACACCGGATGGGTTCCGACAGCTGACAGCAGTTTTGTGCATGGGAGGAAATCATGTGTTAATAGGAGAGAAGTTTTTGTGAGCTCGGCTATGAGCCCCTGGTGAGTGGTGGGTTACAGGCTAGGCTGTTAACTCTGGGGGTAGTTAAACCCATGAGCTGCTCGTCAGGTAAAAGAGGAGCCTTGTGTTCTGTAAAGACTTACAGAAACCCACAGTTCTACTCTGATTGTTGGTTTGTGATGAGTCAGAAAGGCTCAATGTACTCAATGTGAGTACACGGTGGCTCTTAGTTTTGTTGTCAGGAGAGACCTATCCTTGGAGAAGGACATCATGCTGGTTAAAGTGGATGGGCAGCCAAAAAGAGGAAGACCCTTCAAGAGATGGAATGACACTGAGTAGAACAGTGACTTTGATGCACTCGTCCATAGGGATGATTGTAAGCATGATGCAGGTTGCTATTGTGCATTGTACGGGAACCAGCTTGATGGCACTTAACACAACAATATGAGTTTTGGTGACGTGGTATAAAGTTCTGATTGTTTTCCTGAAAATGGTAAGAGGAAGTACACAATCCACAGATTTGGAAGTGTGCCACGGTCTTGCCTTTGTTTTAGATGAAAGGTTATGCATTCTGCCACTAGTTAACAGATATTATTCATTGTGTGACATCAGTTACCTGTTTACAATGCGCCAGCCCTGACATTATTTCTGTTGGTTGTTTTTTTTTTTCCCCCTTGATGTGGACTGCTTTCCTCTCCTTGCCTTTGCATCTTAGCTTTTGGGTAAATGTTGACCTTTGGTCTCATATGAGAGGGCTTCAAAAAGTATATGGAAAAATGGGGTGAAAAGCAATGGAATTTTTCCACATACTTTTTAAAGTCCCCTTTAAAGGTGCTTTGAACACCTTGTTTTTACATTGCTTTGAGCACATTACTCACTGTTGTTACAAGCCAAGGTATTATCTGAATGATGACTTCCAGAAAAGGCTTCCATTCCAAGTTCAAAGAGCATCCTAGGGCAGTCTGCTGGGCTACTCTAGTCTCTTGCTGTTCAATAGGTCTGACTGTCTTTTGGGCAATCCAAGTGTGTTCTACATTTTTATCTCATTCTATCTGGGATGGTCCTTGGTGCCTCTGGTCAGAACAGTTGGTCGTGGGAGGCAGGGATGGTTGATGGCTCAGCTTTAATTAATGTGCTGCCCTTCTTTGAATCGAGTGGCTGGTCCTTAGGTGAGAACAGAATACAAGCCGAGGTAGCTAATCAGAGGTATTCAAGGGAGTTAAGTGTTTGGGGAAAGAAAATCTGGTGCCTCTGCTTAACATAAAATAGCAAAGCATAATGTCCATCGGGTATGGAACATGGTCCCTAAAAAACTGGGTATCAGGGAGCAGAGCAAAGCAATTCCTGGGAGAGTTGAGGGAACCCTGTGACTGCTCTAATTTAGGGCCTTGAAAGATTCCAGGCTCTGGTCCCAGGAGGGTCACCCAGGCACAGCAGGATGGTCAGAGTTGAGAAGGTAACGGGACCCTAGCACAGGGTCTTCTGGGAAGACAAAACAGGTAGAGTTCATATTTTCATTTTTATTGTCAAGCTATTTCCATATATTTTTCAGCCACTCTTAAGGAAAAGAATCCTAATCCACCCCACCCCCTTATGTTTCCGTGTGTTGTGGATTTTTTCCTATTCCGGAGTTTCTTTTCTGAGTCAGTCACCCCTCCAACATTGCTGAAGTCGCACGCGAAGATCTGCCAAGTGCCCTTTACTATGTAGCCTCAAGTATGTAAGCAGCGAGAGCCACAGCCTTAGAGCGATTTTCAAATTATATTGTTCAAATGTGTTTTTAGCTTAGAACTTTCTGAAAAAAATCTCTTCTCTTGTAGACAGGCTTACGGTTATCTTCCATTAGGGCTAGAAATTGACTTTTTAGCTACTGACACTTGACAGGATGTTTATTTTACCATTATAACAATTGCCAATTGTCTACCAGTTTCTCTTCTCACAGAAATAACGAAGGTCGGCTGTGATGAACTGCACTCTTGGTAGCCTTTCCCTGACAACCTCCTTAGGCCCATGTTTGATGTGGGTCATTCCCTTGTTTCTCAGAAAAGGGAAAAAAAATGAAGCTAAATACACTTGTGTACATGTTATTCTCCACCTGACTGTCTACTAAGGCCATCACTGAACGAGGCTGGGATATCAGCATGGATGTATTTTTTTTAACTGAAAAAAAACTGCAGCTTAAGATAAATTGTAACCTTGCAGTTGCTAAAGCAATTATTTTTTTTTCTTCCTATCTTTATTTCCCCCCATACTCTCACCTCGGGAATAACAAAACAAATTAAGTGAAGAAAACTTGTGTAAATTGTTAATACATGAACGCCCTTAGGCTGGAATAGCTAAGTGTTTCATTGCCATCTTAGGTAGCCAATAGGTGGAACAAGTTCCCTAAAGGATGTCTTCCTTTTTGAGCTGATTTGTTTCTTGAGACATTTAAATCAAATGGGTGAAATCACATTCACCCTCCTTTGTAGATCTGACACCCTTCTAGCTCCTTGTTAATTTTATGTAAGTTAATAGCTATCAGGGTCCTAGGAATGAGGTCCGGGATAGAAACATTGTAGATGCAATCAAATAAGGCAAGGTTAATTGTTGGCGATGGACTACTTCATGATCAGCACGCATTTAGTGTTATATATTGATATTTTCCTACTGTCGCTATTCCCTGGAGTCTCTTTGTGGTGAGACCTCGTTAAGCTCTCATTAATCTCCATTGGCAGGATTCTGTATAAAAACATTTGGAATTCCATAATAATGGTTTTAACATAATATCCTAATTGTTGTGTTTGCTTGCAAAGTGGCTTAGTGAATTTGGACATGAAAAATATTAGTACTCTATGATATTGAATGATTTCCAAGATGCCCTTTTTCCCCGCACCCTAGTATTCCTAAAACTAGGATGCATATTCTGACAGATGGTCCTGTACAATTTCCGCTGACCACTTTTTCACACTTCAAAGTGTGATTCAATTCATATGATGATCCATCATGGGGGAACTATCACGTTATACCTTTTTGGTCTGAAAATAATTTTGATAGAACTTTCCCCATAAATTATTTCCAACTTGGTTTTTAACCACACATACATCACCAACAAAACATTTGGAATGTCTACAGGCATCTTTAATGAAACCATTTATTTATCTTAGTGCTATTGTCCCCAGGAGCCTGGGTGCATTCACTGCAGGTGCTTCTACAATGGGACGCCCTTGTTACATTTGAGCTGCTACCCACAAGGTCAGCTGTTTGAAGCCACCAGCCGCTCCATAGAAGAAAGATGAGGCTTTCTGCTCCTATAAAGTGTACAGCCTGAGAAACCCACAGGGACAGGTCTACCCTGTCCTGCAGGGTGACAAGGGGTCAGACTCAACTCAGTGGCAGTGGGTTGGCACTGAAGTGTTGTTGACATCAATATGTCTCCTGCATATTCTCAGATGTCACCGGATCATCCCGCCAGTTCTTCTTGTGATGAACCAGTTACTGAAGCAGACTCACTCTCAATACACTGGATAGGATCACCCTTGTTTACTCATTTCTGTGTGGTTGACATGCTTCAGAGCCTAGCTATCTGAGGAGGGAGTTGCCCTCCTTCATGTTTAGTGCAGCAACTCTTGTGGGGGTAGCTTTGGGAGGTCACCACATAGCCACTTCCCCTCCGACACAAGCCACTGGCCCAAGCCCCCTTCTTTCATAATTGAATTCTCCTCTAAAAATGAGGATTATTCTTTCACGTATATGGATGTTGTCATGCACTGTAGCCTTGAATACGTGATTAGGTGCCATGTACTCGGTTTTGACCCATAGCGACCCCATGCGTGACAGAACAAACGACGACCTGTTACTGCACCATCCTCACAATGGCTCCTGTGCCGGAGCCTGTTGCTGCAGCCTGTAGAACATGCCCTCAAGGCATGGCCTTTTCTTTTCTCCTTTCTCCTTTCCTACACACCTGCTACTCAAACACGAGTTACTATTATTTTCTACCAAGTTAAGGAAAACAGCAACATTTCATCTGTCACTATACGAAATTTTCATTCTTCATGTTTTAAAATACCATAATAATTTTGATGGGAATAACTGTTATTCTATGGTTGGGAGATTTGAAGAATTAAAGCAATTTCAGACTGAAAAAAAATTTCTATAATTAGTCTTCAATGCCATTTCATAATTTCTGGAGGCAAGAACTAATGTATTTCATATGCAGGGTCAACTTTCCTGGCTTCATGTTTTCTTTCATTAAAATTTATATTTGATAATGAATATTGGATGGCATATGAAGTTTTAAGGGATAAGACTTGGGATATGGATGTAAATATTTAATGTGAGTAAATGTTTATGACTGTGATACTTTTGGTAAATTATTTGTGGTGGTTACATAATATCCTGTTAACTTAAAAAGAAGTGGAATCTAGCCTGTCAATCAGGTCATAGCCAATGACACCTCTGTGTGGGCATCGCTTTCTCCGGAGGATCCTGGGAACTGCTGTCTTCCTCCCTGGAGGAGGGGCACATGCTTGTTGTGAGACATTTCTGATGACAAGCCTAATGGAGCTAAGCTGATGCAGCCAGAGCCCTGGAGCTGGAGGAACCACGCAGAGGTCCACTCCAGTGCTGAGATACTTCCACTGCCACTGGATCCACAAGACTTTCCACCCACTGGCCTGTGATCTTACTGCATTCAGTGCGTGAGTCTGAAGAGGAAATTATAGACTAGTATCGGACATATAGGCAAATAACAGATTGTGGACTTGACCTGCACCGCGCTGGGATGTTTTCTTAATATACAACTAGCTACTCTTTGATATAAAGTTCTCTATTACACACATATAAGTGTCTGAATTTATTTCTCTAGTCAACCTGGACTAACACATTAGTTAGCATTTTTAAACCCATATTTTCAACAGGTAAAACTAAAGGCGATGATATTGGTTGATAGGCATAAACTATGACTTTGTGTAGGTAGCAAATACATGTTATTTAGCAGTTCCTTTAGAATTTTTTTTGTCTTGTAGGTGAAAATTATGAAAATTATTTTAAAATTCAACTTTGTTTAAGTTGAATTTATTGAAGGATCTATATTTATAGTCTACATGAATTTGGAGATAAAACAATTCAAATCCCCAGAGTTTTTGCAGCCTAGTGTCAAGTCCATTGACATCTGTAAAGGAATAAAAGTGAAATAGCATAAACTATAAGAACTCCAACTTTTCTATTCTCACTCTCCACTTTTGGATGCTTTTGTGTACTAAGTTTGACGAAAAGGCAGGAATTTAGCAGAATTCTGTTGAAGTTGTTGGAATGTTTGTGATGGGAAAAGATGTCATAAACATTTACTCACATTAAATATTTAGATCTATTTCCCAAGTCTTATCCCTGGCACTTCAAATGCCACCAATATTTATTATTGAATATATATTTTAATGAAAAACGTAAAGCCAGGAAAGCTGACCCTGTAATGTAAAGTTAATTCTTTTGTCTTAAGTAGAAAATAAAATAGAAAGCTCACTGGCATTGAGGCAATCCTGACTCATAGCAACCTTATAGGACAGGGTGGAACTGACCCTGTGAGTTTCTGAGACTAACTCTACTAGAATAGACAGCCTCAACTTACTACCACTGAGAAGCGAGAGGTTTTGAACTGCTGACCTTATTTCTGTTTATTACATAAAGATATTTCTTTCTTTCTTCTTTAACATTTTATTAGGACCTCTTACAAATATTATTACAATCCATAGTTCCATTAGATCAAGCATAATTGTACATCTGCTGCCCTCATCACTTTCAATACAATTTCTTTTCTTCTTGAACTCTTTGATATCAGCTCCCCTTCAGTATATTATATATTAACATTGTTATTATTATTTTGCCTTAACTTTCACCATCTCATGTATCCATTCTCCTTAATTTTTATTCCCTTTGAGTGGGGTTATAGTTGTCATAGCTATCTATTCTCCCATCTCCCCTTTCCACCCATCTCTTCCCATCTCCTCAGGAAGTCAATACTCCCCTTACTGTTTCTGAGGGGATGATCTATCTTGATTTTCATGCATTGAAATATCTTGGTTGTACCCATGTACATACTCAGGACAAGCAAGACCGGTGAGGTAAAACTAGGGCCATAATAGTGGGATGAGGAAATTTTAATGAGCTAGAGAATAGTTGTGTGTTTCATCAGTGCTATACTGCACCCTGGATACATAATCCCTTTCGTTTGACCCTTCTGTTAGGGACTATCCAGTTGTATTACAGATGGGCTTTGGGTCTCCACCTTGCCTCTGTTTCTTCATGTCAGTTTGATTGCTTGTTTTTGAACGTCTGATGCCTTTATTTGTCAACACCCCATGATCACACAGGCTGATGTGCTTCTTCCATATAGGTTTATTTCTTCCTGAGTAGATGGCCACTTGTTTGACTTCAACCCTTAAGACCCCAGAAGCTGGGCCCCTTCAACTTTCTTCACCACATTTACTTATGCACCCATTTTTCTTCAGTGATTGTGTCTGGAAGATGAGTATCCTACACTGCCACATTATTAGAACAAACCATTCTTGTACTGAGTAGGATTTAAGTAGAGGCCCAAAGTCCATCTGCTTCCCTATTATAGTTACTTATATATGCATACCTAGATAAATACACCTATCTTTATATATTTATAGATTTCCATATCTATATCTATACCTCTATATATCATTTATATTCCCTAGTTGTTTCCTCTATTTCTTTTTTTCTTTCCTCCCTGCGCCGCTATCATCCTTACCCCTCATTCGCCTCTCAGAATTCCTCTCAAGTACCTTAAAATTGATCGAACTCCCCAAGGGACACTGCACCCTCCTCACCATGTATTGTAGATCCCTTGCTGTTCCCCTGTCCCTTATGTAATTGGCTCATCGCTCCCTCCCCATCCACCCCCAACTCTCAGTCCATTGCTGTCTCCTTGGGATTGCCAAGCCTGTCCATCTTATGTAGGTAGACAATAATAATAATCATCATGTAAATAGATCCAGGTCTAACTGCTGATCTTTTGAATATCCCTTGACCAGTCCAGATGAAATGGCAAGTTTTGGCCCCGTGTTAGAAGTCTACTTTGGGGGGTTCCTCTGGGACTTTGCGATTTGTTCCCAATGTTGTTCTGTTGTACATCCTTCTTGATTTGCTCCCTTGTAGGGAGGTTGGACTGGCTGCCCACCCCACACTATGTCATCAGTGCTGCCCTCTGTATCTCTGTGATCTAGGGAGGAGATGTAAACACATTTCTTAAAGAAATTGAAAAATTACTATAGTTAAACTCACAAAGTCTTTGTCAGTTGTATAAATATTGTAAAACTTCCAGAAAATAAGACAATTTTGAGAACATGATATCTGATTGTCTTAAAATACAAATAGTATATAGAGTCTAATACATGACATCTAGAATCTTTACCTTTATTTGATTTCATATTTGATACTTTTCAGCGTATTTCTACCTATTCACCATCCCTAATACAACTGCAGTGGTAAAACGTTTCAGGCAATAGTTCTCATCTGAAACTTTGTTACATGCTGGGAGCTCTCTAAAAATTAAGAATTTGATTTAATTTTGTTTCAGCAATTACCTCCAATTTTCCAAATGTGAATTAATATCAATCCAAAGTAGTAGCAAAGAAGATTGAATTTTCACATGGTCTATAAAAATTGGTTATTTCTGTATTCTTCATATATTTCTTCATTACCATTTCTTAACTGGTCATGAATTTAATCAAGAACCTGTTGAAAAAAGTCATAATATCAAAGACAGCATAATTGCCTTATGCTTATTGTGATTAACTTATATTACACATTCCAATGTAAAAATGTATGCTAAAAAAACTTGAATATCATTGAACAAAGACCTGACACTGAATATAATGTAGTGTAACTATAGCTATATATATATATAAATTCTTTAATTGTGGTAACACGTGGCCCAGAAACATATCCCTTGTGTTCCATTTTCAGATGCTCTGGGATACTATTCTTTATTTCACTGGAATAACTTTAGCATAACTGAAACTGTGTTAGAGATCATCTAAATAACTATATTTCCCATTTCACATTCTTTATTCATAACTTGGAAAATATTTCCTAGATCACAGGAGATTAATGGTTTGGAACCTTTAGTTTATGGCTTAATCAAAAGGAAGTTGTCCTTAGACCCATTTTTATTTGTTTTTGATCTACTTATTATTCTTTGCCTTTTTTGAAACTATCAATTTTACAGAATTAAAACCAAATAAGGAAAAGTATCATCCCTACAGATGATTGAGCTTAACAGGCTATTTTCAAACTAAAGATCCTCCATAATTTTATCGGTTTTCTAAGCCAAATGAAAATTTATTTCACATATTTTAAGATGGAAAATAAGCCTACATCAAATATCTACAGGGATGTTTATGTAATTTTATTAAATCCATATTAAATATTTATAGTGAAATCTGTAAAATCCATATTAAATCCTTGTGGTGAAAATAAAATATACTATTTAACAAGTAAATATAAAGAGGCATATTTTGAAATATTCATTACAAGATTTAATAATTTTACTATGTGGCATATTGAACTCCATGTTGAAAAATAGAATGTTGGATGATTATGTGAGTGTATTGAATATAATACATGCTTCTTTCATCAGAATAACTTTAATATTTGCTTCTTCAGAATAGATAATTAACTTTAATTGTGTCAAAAATATTATTATTAACTAAGTCTAAGAAAGATATGTTTGTACTTTAAAGACATAATAAAAATAGTAAGAAAAACACTTGATTTGGGGACATACTATTGCATAATGAAAATTATAAACTTTGGAGTAAGCCAGATGTGGGATTGCAACTCTGCTCTTGGGGAGCTTGTTTAAGGGTCTGTACCTCAGTTCCCTTATCAGCAAAATGGAGAACAAAAGAAAAAACATTGCTATATAACAAAATACACCCAAGCCTTTTAAAATTCACTGCCATTGAGTTGAGTCCAACTCATAGGTATTCTATAAGCCAAAGTAGAATTGGCCTTGTGCGCTTCTCAATTTTACATCGTTCTCCCTCACCTCAATACTTAATAACTTTAAACCGTAAGGTATTATTACCACTCATTACCCTGTACCTCCTCTGGACTCTTGTATATTCACAATCCGTTTTGTGGATAAGGTGGATAATTCTGCTGATATTTTAAGCCACAGAAACCCTATATGGGATTGTTATTAATTGCAATCAGCCCCAAAGCAATGAGCTTAGTGGGAGGAGAGCACTCGTATCTGGAAGTTGACTTAACTGAAGTTTGGTATAAGTTAGCCTCAGTGGGACGGACAAACCCTCTGCTATGTGTGTTCGTTTTGCCCTTTGTCTGCTAGCCCGAACTCCGTCTTCTATCAAGCCTAATATCTGAGAAGGTTCAAAGGTGCTAGCAAAACCTATGGGAACTGGTACCTTTCCAATTCGTTTGGTCAGAGAAAGTGGAGAAACCAGCCTAAACTCAGTGGGTGTTGATATAGAATCCACCTCTTGATGGAAGTAATTTCAGAATCTGACTGCAAAGTGTGTGGGTAAGGAGTGAAAAAAATTGAACGTTTCCCCCACAATATATCAGTGTCTGTACAAAAATTTAGTACTAAGAGACACAGCCAATGACTATATATAAGTCCACCAGATGGGATATACAGTAATCAAATTGAATATTTCTGTAAATAGACCATGGAGAAGCTCAATATTAGAACAAGGCATGAGCTGAATCCCGAACTGTTACCAGTTAAAGCTATAAAAGCTCTAAATAAGGCTGAGAGCCAAACTATAACATTTAGTGTATAACTTCTGAATTCAGAGATAACTTAAAAATAGAAAACATATTTAACTCTAGTGATGGAAGGACAGATTAGCTGTGAAAGAAACAAAACATCATTAAAGTGAGAAAGAAGAAAGAAAAGATCAGATATTGTCAGACTTCCGAGGGGGTACACCTCAAAAACGCCAGAATTGAGTTGGGCCAAGCATCCTTCCATAGTTTGCGTATTCCTGCTAAGTGAGCATTGAGCAACTCCGCGCTGTGTTAGTGCACCCAGTGGCATCACCAGGGAAGTTTCTCTAAACATCGTTTTGTTTTTTTTGTTTGGTTTTGTTTTTGATGGTCGATTTAAGAGAACAGTGTGCAGATGTGAAATTTTGTTACCTGCTTGGGAAAAGTATCCCAGAAACTGTTGTGATTTTGCACACAGCTTACAAGAACATTTCTATGGGAAAAAACTAAAGTGTATGAGTGGTTTTCTTGTTTCAAAAAAGGTGAAATGTTGATTGATGAGAAGCCTTGTTCTGGATGTCCACCAACTTCCAAAATGGACTCATAGTGCATTTGGAGTTCATTTTACCAGGTCAGACTGTTAATCAAGTTTTCTATTCAGAGGTACCAAAAAGATTGCGTACCAGTGTGTGACTAAAGGGCCTGATTTGTGGCAAACAGGTGACTGATTTTGCTACCATGACAATGCATCTGCTCATGCATCCATCTCAGTGCACCATTTTTAGGTCAAAAAAAAAAAAAGCATGCCTCTCTTGTTCCATGCACCTGACTCACCTGACCTTGCCTTGCTGCATGTGACTTCTTGTTTCTGCAAATGAAAGGGGACACGAAAGGGGACAGTAATTTGATGGATGTAAAGGAGGTGAAGAAAAAAACAAGGGAGGTGCTGTCAGCCATCCAAATGAATGAGTTTGAAAAACGTTTCCAAGAATGGAATCACAGATTTGACAAATGTATTAAGTGTAATGGAGAGTACTTTGCAGATGATGAGGTTGTTTTGTTAAAAAAAAAAAAATTAAATACGTAGCTTTGAAAAAAAAATCCATTTTCAGGGGGAGGTACATACTTATTCATTCTGTATGCTGAACTAATAGTACAAGAAGCTGGACTACAGGATGAAGAACCCTTCATCAGGATTTGAAGAAGACTCATTGAAAACTTGTGAAATGCAGATGATACAACCTTGTTTGCTTAAAGCTGACTTGAAGCAATTACTGATGAAGACCTCAGGCTCAGTAGGCAGAAAAATATTTGACTTATAATAGCAATGCTGTATTAAGATATGGATTACACCAGCAAACCTGGGATGAATATTGTCAGTGAATATGAATGTAAATTTTCACCAATAAACAACTCCTATTGTTTTTGTAAATAGCATCCAGACATGAAAGTATTGATTCTGTACAAGTGAATAATTCAGTATTGTGGTATGTCGTTAGCCTACATTGGCCCAATATCTCTCTCTCAACAGTGTTGTAAAATTTAATACCATGGGATGATTAATGACAATATGAATCACCAGGGAGATGATCAGTAAGACTATCTACCATAAATTAACAAAGAGGTCTCTAAAGAGAGCCAAAGTCAGATAAAAAAATGTGGATCCAGGAAGGGATTTGGGGCTTGTACTCAATCCTAGCTCTAATTTAAGAACAATTATTTCTTACGTCGTGTCCCTGCACAACACTTGCCCTCAGGAAGGGAACACAGAAGACATGGGTAACATAGCAAAGCATGTTAAGAAATGAGATGGTACCCAGCTATCAGATAAAGTAGCATCTGGTGTCTTAAAGACTTGTTTCCAACTAGCAGCCATCTGAGTGAGATGTCAACGAAGTGCACATGAAAGAAGCACACTGACATAAGCGACCAAAGGATTGCCAATCATATAATCCGAAGCCATCGAAGGGGATAGTATCAGAGCCTAAATTGTGAGATTCTGGTTCGCAGAAGTCTATGGATGACAGTGGAAACCAAGATACATTTGTGAGATCGACACAGGAAATAAGCCTCCAGAGAGTTCCCTTTCCATAATGGAGGGATGGGAAGAAAGTGGTTACCGCGCAAGATGGCTATAGGAAACCAAAATGATAAACCTGACTTGAACGGTGAACAGCCTGTCAGTTGATCTCCCCCTGTGAGGCATGTGGAGCCTGATCTGGTGTTCAACATTTTCTATGCTTTTTATTGTTGGTTCATTTTGCTTTTTCATATTGGATTTTATCTCAGATGTATTTTGTTATTGGGGTGACCCTCTTGAAATTTTGTTACAAGGTTTTCTGCTTCTCAGTATATGAAAGCCAGGATTGATGAATCTATAGAGACAGCTAGCAGAACAAGGGTTCCTGGGGAAAGCAGTGGGGGAGAGTGAGTAAAGGGGAGCTGATATTAAGGAAGTCAAGAAGGAAGATAATGTTTTGAAACTGTGGCAGCAATTGTATAAGATTGCTTGATATAATTGAACTATGGAATGGTATTTGTATTAGCTCCCCATAAAATGGTTTTAAAAAATATTAGATTTTATTACTATTAATATTAAGCTGATAATATTTAGAACATTTAATAGATTTAAAGGTACCAGTTTTCCCTTCAAAAAATTAGTCTCTTCATTTTGAAAGATATTAGTCCCACAACAGTTGGAGAAACTAGCATAAACAATATGTCAATATTTGAGTGCCTTAAGTATGAAGTGCTAGATCGTCAGCTGGATTATTTTTATTCTCCTTTATCCCTACCAACCCCTTCTTTCATTCCAGCATAATAATTTTTGTGATAAATATGTATTTGGACAAAGAAATAAGTGAAAATGATTAAACTTTAAAACATTAAGTAAAACCCAAACAACTAAAATACAGAGACCTCAGGTTTCAGTGTGGGTTACACTTCAATATAAAGAAAGTACCATTTCTTAGAACTTGACCAAGAAGCCGCACCCTCGTAAACATGGATCGCATGTAGATCACCATGTTTTGCCCAAATAGGGTGAGCTCTATACTTTCTCAAGTAACATAGCCACATACAAATTTCCTATGTCCTCTATGTGCATTGTTTATACATCATCAGGATGGGTGTACTATCTGTGAAGAAAATGGTACATTTTAGCATAAATGAAACAAAAATCCTCACCAGTGGATCAAAAGGCAACATCTTGACCAACTTAGTTTAAAAAAAAAGAATTTTCAGGATTTTATTTTATTGGGTCCAAAGGCAATGCACATAGAAGCAGCCTTCAAGAAATTATTAAATGTGTTAAATTTGCTATAAGAGGCCTCTTTAAATTGTGTTAGTCTGCCTAGACTAGAGAAAAAAATTCATAGAGACTCATGTGAATAAGAAAGAGGTTTATATACAAGAGCAGTTAAATATTGAGGAAACATCCCAGCCCAGTCCAGATCAAGTCCATAAATCTGATATTTGCTCATATGTCCAATACCAATCTATAAAATCCTCTTCAGACTCTTGAAGCACTTGCAATGACGCCAAATGCAGGATGATCGCAGGCCAGTGGGATGGAAGTCATCTGGGTCCAATGGCATTGTAAGCATCTCAGCGCTGACAGGGGTCTCCACATGGCTTCTCCAGCACCCAGGGCTGCATCAGGGAAGGTCCATGTGGCTTCTCCAGCTCAGAGTACTAGCATAGTTCCATGTGTTTTGTCAGTGCAATGTCTCCCAGGGAGTGAACAGAGAGAGTGTATGTCTTCTGCCTCCAAGGAGGAAATCTCAGATTTCCCAGAAGCCTCAGGAGAAGGCCAGGCCCACACAGAGGCCTCATTGGCTAGGATCCAATTGACAGACTAGACTCCCACCTTTCACTCTTAATCCTCTCAAGTCCCAAATTAACACCAGATTGTGTAACTACCACAAAGTGTTAGAAGGGAAAAAAATAAGATACTACTTTCATCTGTGAGAAAATAGGAAATACTAAGGGACACAGAAGAACAAACAACTGAATGCATTATGGAGAGAGTCGTTGTTAGCATCCTAGAAAAAAATAAAAGATCATTAAGGGGAAAGATGATGAAATCTTAATAAGGTCTGTAGCTTAAACAATAATATGCTGATGTTAATTTTCTATTTTTAAAATTTGCACTATAGCAGTAAAAATTATTAATACTTAGGGAAGTGGGGCAACAAATGTGTGGGAATCCTTGTTCCTATTTTTGCAACCTTTTGGATGGTTTCCATTTATGTCAACATACTTTAAAAATAACTTACTCTTGTGGAAGGAAGAGGAGGTTTTCTGTTCTTGTGAAGATGTACAACCTCAGACACCCTACGTAGGGTCTCTTTGCGTCACTGTGTGCCCCATGCGAGTAGGTTTGATTCTTTAGAGTCGCATTTATCTAAAACAATGCATAGCTAATGTATGTGTGCTGTCTCCTACCATAAAGGAAAGGATGGAACTAACACATGAAAGGCACAGGGACGAGCTCAAATCTCCGCACAAACAAACATGTGGTAGCCAATGGGTCAATCCATTTCATTGAAGATCTTCCTCCTTTCTGCTAATCGACTTTACCACGTGTGATGTTCTTCTCCAGGAACTGGTCCTACCTGATAAAGTTTCCAAAGTGCATGAGACAAATTTTAGCCTTCCTTACTTCTAAGGAGCCTGTCAGCTGTCCCTCTTTCAAAGCAAACGTGTGCCCTTTTCTGGCAGTCCAAGTTATATAAAATATCTCTTACCATCACTGTAGCTTAAAGGCATTAATTATCTCTGGTTTTCCTTATTCATTGTCCAGCATACATGTGAGGTATTTAAAAATACCATGTCTTGGGCCAGTTTCTGGGGATCTGAGTTGTTGTATCTCCAAACAACCATGTTGTTGTTGTCAGGTGCCACCCAGTCAGTTCTGAGTCCCAGAGAGCCTATGTACAACAAAAGGAAACACTGCCGGCTCCTGCACCATCCTCTCAATTGCTCTTATGTGTCAGCCTTTGTTACAGCCGCTCTGTCCAACCATCTTGACTAGAGCATTCCTCTTTTTTGCTGCCCAACACCTATAAATTATAGTTTCTGTCCTCTGGAGCTTCGTTTCTATACCTGACTGTAAATTCTATAATGACATGAGATTCACAAGTTTTGTACAGACTTTTGAGTTTTATTTTACATGCTATAGATGAACTAATCAATGAATCAATCACATGTAAGTAAAAATCCAAGCAAATGCTATCTCCTTTAAACTATCAGTATACCTACTTCAATTATTCATGGCATATGTGGGTAAATATTTGTGTATATAGCTACATAGTTTCCAGATTTATTTCTAATCCCTGAGTCCTTATTATAATTACGTTTTTATTATATATTACAAATATTATAACTTGACTACATTACATACAATGATGAACTAAACATTAAATACGATTGCAAAAATAATGTATCTTTATTTAGCTTACCCATTTCTATTTGCTAACATCTGATTCTGAAATTAAGTGTGCATCTCTTCTAAACAAGTGAAATGTCTTTAATCATAGTCAGGTCACTTTGAACTTCAACAAAGGGGGAGACAACAGCAAATTTGGAAAGTTCCTGAATTGCTGAGACTTAATTGTCCTGTCTGTTCAATGAACATGCTGAACTGAGTGACTTCTAATATGCTTCTCAGTTTTTGTATTTCGACTCAAAATTTTAACTTGCATTTGCTGATTTCTAAAAATGTCATTTACGTTTTTTAATCCTATGAAAGTACATAAAGAAAAGAAATGTATGGACAACTAAGATGTTGGCTGTAGTTACCTGCCTTTAATTTTTAAAATATGTCTACTTGCTCTCTACAGAATATATGTAATAAAGCACAAAATGTCCTGGAACAAGTAAGATATCGTTATGTGTTTTTCCCCATTTTATACTGCTTTTACCAATTGAGTCTATGCCTCAATCCCATGCACAGCTGGCTAGATTTATGAATGTCAATACAGCATGTATTCTAATAATCATTCTGCCAGAGGACAGGGTGCGGGCCTTTTTGAACTGGTGAACTTCCAAAAGATAGCACAAATTGAAGTTTGTAGTCTATTCCTGCAGTGCCCAGCTTACAAAAATGTAGAAGATATTGGCCAAAACATTGAGGAATTAATTTTTCTTTTTCATTCTGTCCCTTTGTGCTTAGCCAAAAACTACATTTTAAAATATATATACCAATGTGTATGATCTTTTTACTCCTCACTTGAGGTCATTAAAAATGGTGATGGTTGGATGTATGCTAAGAAAACTGTATAGCAAGGGATATGCCAGTATGGTTTGGGAAACATTTACTAGTGTTAGAAATAAAAGATATTATATATGTGCAGTTTTTGTTCAAACTTTTGCCAACTAGTACTAATAAGCACTGGTTGACATTTCTATATTGTTTACCTAGTGGTGAATTTCTATTTTTTATT
>NW_022108124.1:9692839-9702946 GCF_000313985.2 Echinops telfairi | reverse complement strand
TCTATGTGAAATCATAAATATATATTTTATTTTATGGGTAAAAATTCAAAACTGTTCTTTATTTTGTTGCTCAGATTATTCTAGGTTCAGTCCTTAGGAGCTCTTATGGTTCATTCTTATTATTTATTTACTTATTTTTAACAACACCATCTTTTGTGAGCACTTTTGTTTTTTACTATTACCACAAATCTTTCAGGTTCATTTTAATGCTCAGCCTGCTCACCTATCTAAGGAATTCAGATTTTATTGGTGAGCAGTGTTTAGCAATCAGGATCTGGTTGTGTAATCTTAAAGTATTCTCCCAGAGATATGGACAAATGAAACATAGAGGGATGGTATCTTCAGAGTGGAGAAACCTCACATACACATGGCTCATTGAGTGATCCAATTAATATCATCAATCATAGGATGGTCATATCATAATTAATCAAAGTTTTAAAAAGTATTACATTGGTGACAGAAAAATAATGTTATTTAAAATTTTATTGATAGAGTAGAATCTTTTAAACTGTAATCCCAGCCTTATCTTTGTTCCCAAACTCAAAAACTCACTGCTGTTGTCAGTTTTGACTAATAGTGACCCCATAGGATAGGACAGAACTGCTCCTTTAGGTTTCTGAGAATGTAACTTTTTAGGGGAAAAGAAAGGCTCATCTTTCTCCAGAGGAGAGGCCGGGTGATCTCCAACTGCTGATCTTTCCGCTGCTGCCAAAGTATGGAACCAATATGCCACCAGCGATCAATCCCCCCTTGTTTTTCTCTTAGAACTCTTTACAAAGATCCTAATGTTCTACCTTCCCTGCCCCCTGATGGGGTTAGGTGTTATCGCGTTGAATTTGAATCCCAGGTGACAGATTACACTGCTCCATAGTATTTCTTCAGCTGTAATCTTTACAGGAAAGTCCTGGTGACATACCGGTAGTAGGTTGCTCACAGAGCTGCTAGCCCACTAGTCGCTCCAGGAACGAAAATCAATGGTCAAGTCTTAGAAACCAAAAGGGACAGTTCTTCTTGGTCTCAGAGGGTTGCTGTGTTGGGCATGAGCTCCATGCATGGGTTTGGTTTAGTTTGATTTCATCTTCATAGAAGTAGGTCAACAGACCCCTTCCACTTGGTGGACTCAAGCCAGCAGAGGCTAGCAGCTGAATGTTAAACTTTTGTACCTGTAGGGCTCCTTTGCTCACTGAAATGAGTCTCCCTAAGAAATCTAGCCAGGATTTAAGTGAAGGAAGGCTATGTGAATTTAGTTTGAAAAAAAAAAAAAAAAAGACTACAGGTAATTAACTACAGTAGCCAATTAGAAGAAGAAACTGAAATGGGAAGGAAAAAAGGTAGGTTAATAATGACATTTTGAAACTGTACAGTCGCTGTGGTGAGATTTGCTTATTTTCATTTTACTTCCTATTATTTTTCAAATATTCTCAGCTGTTTAGCATAGACCTAGTATAGCCTTAGAGAGAAAGACCAATTTGCAGTGATTTTGACTCAGGCGTTCTAGGAGGGATAATTTATTATTATTGTTTTCAATTCTTGGATTATTGCTTCCTTATGATGGACACTCTTATAGCTGTATTTCTGGAAGATGGCCTTAAACAAAGCTTTTTATTGACTTTGCACCAAAATGGAAAAAAAATCAAATATGATATAAATTGACTTGATGACAGGTGTAAAGGTGAAACTGAGGTGCAGGGTGATGGACAGACATAACTGACAGGGCAAAGGAGAGCATAAACATAGAAAGCTTTATTAGGGGGAGCTCCATGTCAGGGAGGTCACACTCAGCAGCTGGGGTGCAGGTTTTTAAAGGGGTGATGAGGAATGTATGGCAATTAGCATATGTGGTCTCGACACCCCGAGACTTGCTTGTCGACTCCTTGCTGCTTTCTTCAAACCTGGAACATCTGGTTTCACCGGTTATCTTATCTGGCATCATGTGCAGGGAAGCAACTGAAGGGGCCTGACCTGCTTCTGCTTAGTCCAAACATTCCAGTTGTTTTAGTGATAAAGGGGCATAGAAATCTGATCTGACTACTTCCTGCTGGCACAGGGCAATGGGGGGAGTGTTGTGGACCGAATGGTTTGGACTAGCATTGGTAGGTAAGGGGGCTGTAAGGATGTAACAAGAGTTGGTTAGCAGTTACATTGGATATGTCCTTCATTTGTTCTTGAAGGAACTTGAAAGGACAATGGGTTTAAAGTAGCAGCAAGCAAATTATTACCAGGGGTCCTACCAGGGCATGACCCAGGACATAATGGGGTTTTGGAACCCAGAGGTGGTTGCTGTGTTGCCCCAGTGGTGACTTTTGATTTCTTTGGCCATGGTTTTTAACACTTCTTTCTTATCTACGTTTAGGGTAAAGGATGGCAAAAGTATCATGCCAGCACAAAGCATAAGCTTGAGTTAAATATCAAAATTCCTTAATATAGGTGGTGGGATCATTAAAAAGGAGCCTAAACACTTTTCAATCTGAGATAAATCAGTGAGAGAGAAGGGAACATGAACTGTACCACTCTCTCAGCCCCAGTCACTTTCTGGAGTTGACAAAGGGGAAGGGGATTCTGTGATCTGTGTACTCACTAACTAAGGTGAGTGCACACTCAGGTTCCTCAAGTGAGTCGGTAGCTTGGGGGAGAAGAGGACTTGGGGAGGCTCCAGATGGCCAGAATAGGAAGAGGGGAGACACGTTGCTCAGGCAGGTCTGAAAAGGTAGACACGAGAGGTGGGTGCAGAAGCAAGAGGAGAGGAGAAATTTTCTCTAGTCAAGAGGAATTGGGAAGTGGAGTAGGAAATACAGAGAAAGAGTTAGGAGTGCAGAGAAAAGAAGGCTAGGACATGTGAAACCTCGGACTATTTGTGAGCTCACTGGCAGAAATTGTCGAGATATCAGAGGATATTGGAATCAAAAGTGCAGCCGGTGATTAATGTTGTTACTTCCTGGAGCTTTGTGACTCCTCCCTCCTGCCTGTCTCAAGGTGGTGGGCTCTGGCTTCTGGCGAGTCTGGGATTTGTGTGCTGCTTCCCTATCTGGGAGAGGTCTGTCAGAGGCTGTGCTTGTTGGCTTAGAGGAAGCTGAGCAGGGAGGAAGCTGGGAAGGGGAGAGAGGGAGACTCCAGGGAGTCTGAAAGATCTGGCCCAGGGGAAGGGACAGGTGTCGAGGTACAGTCACATCAGCTTTTGGGAGCTGAGGGGGTAACGGAGGCAGGTGATGGTGAGGGGCACCCAGAATGTGGAGGAGGCTTTACTGGGGGCACAGACAAGAGTCAGGGGGTTTGGAGAAAGCTGAGGGAGAGTACTGTCAGGAGCCTGATTAAGATAATGTTTAGCTAAGAGAAATTGAGGGACAGGAGTGAAGAAAGAAAAAGACCTGAACATATGGGACTTCTGACACTTGTGTGTTTGCTGACAAAAATTGTCGAGGTAGTGGAGGATGTTAAAATTGAAAGTGCCGTTTTCTGGCTAGTGCGACTCATTGTCCAATTGGTACTGAGGCCAAACTTGGTTACACAAAAAAGACCAGGCACTTAGCGTGCAGATCAGGAGCCAAACCCAATTCAGTAAGGTTGGCTAGTAAGCACCCCAAAGGACTGTCCTTAGGGGGCTGTGACTGAGGACATCTCATGGTGTCTCAAACTGCAGGGGGTATGTGCAGAGAGAAGGGCATCCCTCGATCCCCATTTGCATCCCTCAGTCAGAAAGTGGTCCAGTAACCCTAAGGGTGTCCCGATCAGACCTAGGGACCCAGGGAGAGTCCTAGACTCTGGAACAGGAAGGCTCCCTGGCACAGGCCTGCAGCTTTCCTCCAGCAGACAGGGACCTCAGATCAGAGAGAGACACAATGGAAGCTGAGGAGAGGGAGGGGAGCCTGGCTTTATGGCCAGTAAAATGGAGGTTGGTCAGAGGCCTTTGTTCAGGGTGAGAGGAAGGGGAAGCAGAAAAATTTCGAGAATGCACCGCAGAGCCGCAAATGCAAAACACACAAACAAGTAGAAAAGGCTCAGACACACCCTCTACGTTCCAGTCCAGACAAAAGGTACAGTGACTGCTAAGCCTAGTGATAGGAGTCCTGTTATCACCAGGAATCCCAGGGGGTAAATACAGAGACAAAAAACTGGAGGCCACATGAGAGAAGATAGACACAGAAAATATGGACATGAGAAACTGACCTTATCGTAGCACGCCTTTCTGGAAAGGCAGTTATTTCCAGCTCCTCTTAGTACTAGGGTATCAGAATAAACCTGTGCAGCGGCACCCCCCAAAACAGGGACCCTATGTTCCCATATGAGTTTTCTGGTCCTCGGTGTCTGAAAAGACAAGACAAATGAGACAAAATGAACATATACAGAGAGATACTGACCAGAAGTCGCTCATTCAGACAGGCTCCAAATGTTTGAGAGGAGAGGAGGGTGGGCTCCATCCCAGCCGAAGCAGGCCCAGGAGGGCACAGAGCCTGGGTGCCTCCCTCTCCTGGGTTTCAGGCACCAAATGTGAAGGTGAAACTGAGGTCCAGGGAGCCAGACAGACATAACTGGCAGGACAAGGGAGAGCAGAAACAGAAATAACTGTATTAGGGGGGAAGTTCCTGGGTGAGGTTCTATGACCTAGGTCAACGGGTCAGGGAAGGGAAGCCATGCTCAGCAGCTGGGGTTGTAGGTCTTTAAAGGGGCGGTGAGGAATGTATGGCAATTACCATATGGCTGGCGTCTGGACACTTGAATTGCTTGTTGACTCCTTGCTGCTTTCTTCAAACCCGGAACATCTGATTTCATCATTTATCTTATCTGGTGCCGTCTGCTGATGACCCCGGAGGATGTGCTGGGAAGCACATGCAGGGTCCTGATCTGCTTCAGCTTTGTCCAAACAACAAGCAGTCTGTTTCTGTTTAAAGAAGAAGGGTATTTTAAGTGCTCTTTGCTTAAACAGGAGCAGTGGTGGCCTGGTTTATGCATTGGGGTATGAAGTGCAAGGTCAGCAGTTTGAAACCCCGAGCTGCCCCAAGGGAGATTAAACTGGGCTTTCTGCTCCTGTAAGGACTTGCAGACACAGACTCACAGAGGCACTTCTACTCTGCCCTCTAGGGTCACTATGAATTGGCAGAGACTCAGGGGCAGTGAGGTTTTTTGGTTTCTTTGTATATCATGTAGGTCCCCTGGTAGATAGTGGGGTAAGCATTGAGCTATTCACCACATGGGCAGCAATTCCAATTTGCCAGCTGCTCCTGTGGAGCAAGGTGAGGTTTTTTGCTCCTGTAAAGAACAATCCCTTGGAAACCCAAAGGGGAAATTGGACTTTGTGCTACAGGGTAGCTATGAAGAGCGGTTGATGGCAGTGCATTTTACATATGTATGTGGTGAAGAAAGCTGATGGTGCCCGGCTATCAAAAGATATAGCATCTGGGATCTTAAAGGCTTGTAGGCAAACAAGCGGCCATCTAGCTCGGAAACAACAAAGTCCACAGAGAAGAAGCACACGAGCCTGTGCGAACACAAGGTGTTGAAGGGAACAGGCAGCAGACACCAAAGAACAAAAACCATCATTGTGTGACCACCTTCCCCACATAAACGCTGAAGATGAATGTGTGCATAAGTAAGTGTGGTGAAGAAGGCTGATGGTGCCCGGCTATCGAGACCTATAGCGTCTGGGGACTTAAAGGCTTGAAAGTAAACAAGCGGCCATCTAGCCCAGAAGCAACAAAGCCCACATGGAAGCAGCACACCAACATGTGTGATCATGAAGGGCCGAAGGGACCAGGCTTCAAACACCAAAGGCGAGGGGGGAAAATCATATCCTCGTCAATGAGAGTGGCGCGTGATGGGGACCCAATGCCCATCTCTGGACAACTGGACATACCTTGAAGAGGGGTAGTGGGGAGATGAATCACTTAGGGTTCAGTATAGCAATAATGAAACCCACAACCTTCCTCTAGTTCTTAAACGCTTCCTCCCCCCGACTACCAGGACCCCAATTCTGCCTTGCAGACCTGGTTAAACCAGATGATGCACAGCGGTACAGATGGGAATTGGAAACGCAGGGAATCTAGGACAGATGAACCCCTCAGGACTAGGGGTGACAGTGGCGATACCAGGAGGGAAGAGGGGTGTAGAAAGGGGGAATTGATTATAGGGAGCTACATATAACCTCCTCTTTGGGGGATGGGCAGCAGAGGGGTGGGTGAAGGGAGACACCTGGCAGTGTAATATAAGATATAATCATAATTTATAAATCATCAAGGGTGCATGGGTGAGGGGGCAGGAGGAAGGAAGGGAGACGGGAAAAAAGAAAAATAAGCTGATTTTGGGAAGCCAAGGGGAAGGCAAATTTTGGGAATAATGAGGGCAACAAATGTATAGATGTGCTTTATACAATTGATCTATGTATTGTGATGAATTGTATGAGCCCCAATAAATTTTTTTTTTAATTTAAATTAGGTGGAATCACAAGTGACCTACTTTAATCCCTGACCCTTGTTGGGGTCTTGGTAAGACTTCCCTCTTTGCATTTAAAAGGGCACACTAATGAGGTATGTATTTCACTGACACGTGTTTTGGGGCTTACAATTTAAAATACTTCTGTTTCTGTGGCTTTTGTAGCACATAAAACCAATCAATAATTAACCTATAACCTGTGCCCATCCCACAATTTGAGAAACAATTTCTAACAGGCAAGATTATATATCACATAAAATGACAGAGAACACAATAGAGAATAAAGGTTATGAGAATAAGCCCTTGTGCCAGGCGCCTGGGTTCAAATTCTGATTCTAAAATGCAGGGATATTGTGATTTAGAGGAAGCCACATAACATCTCCTGTCTGTTTCTCATCCATAAAATAGAAATTGTGCTAAATGCACCAGAATCACTCAGAGTGATTCTGAGGATGAAATTCGATAAATTGTAGAAAGCACGTAGAACAGTTTCTGGGACAGAGTTAAAGATTATTAGTCCTGAGGACATAGCGGGTTTCCTTCAATGGGAAGTGTCAGGACTAGTTAATCATCAGAGTTTGTGGAAAAGAAATTTCAGTTGATTTCTGCATGCCGATTTTAAAATGGCAGGTGCTTCATCGGCGGGAAAGATAGAATCTGGGTTGGGTTATAAGACTAAAGCCATGCCTGCAAGTGGAAATTCGGAAAGTAGAATGCCGGAAAATTCTGACTAGAACAGAGTTGAAGAGTTTTGCCAGGACAAGATGACAGAAGAGGTGTGAGGACCTGCTTCCTTGGGTCCTATGATGGGAGAATTGGGGACTGAATGAATCACTAGCCGTAAGATAAAGTGACTTCTACTGCATGACAGTTAATTATCTGTGTTCACCTTGAATTTTTTTAATCCAAAAGTTTAAACTTCTTTTTCCATGTAGGCATGATTGAGTAAAGTCAAATAACTTCAATTTTGATGAGGTTTTATTAGGTGAGATCGAGCGAGTGGCGGCTGACTTCCGTGCTGCCAATGATTTTTTTTTTCTGGTAGGATTTTACAAATGCACACCAAAGTCAAAGTTTCACAATGTTGGAAAGTTTAAAGACATAAAATTATTTTTGCAATTTTGACCCCTGTTGGAGGCATGCGTGCAGCGTACGGTGTCTCTTTCACCAGAACTGCAGAGTAGAACGTTTCATTGCCTTCTCCCCAGGAGTTGTTGCATTACCAGTTAGGATATATCTAACAGCATATCATTAACCAGACACCATCGGATCATCAAAACAAAGAAACTGCTGAAGCTGAATTAGATGTCCTCACTCCAATAATGAGCACAGTGACACTCTATAACATCAAGGCAGGAGCGGCAACAGAGAAAGCCTGGCCTAATTTCTTGTATTTCCAAACATTGTCTTATTAAATTTATTTTATTTCATTGCATTTGGGCTTAGCTTCTCAGTATCTTTCCAGCTAGGGGAAGCCATTGACTTCAGGAAGATATGTGTAAAGGTGATGGTAATGGGAATGAAGTCCATTGAAATGCAATAATATTAAAATGTACAGCCATGGGGCACATTATCTCAGTCCTGATGGGCGAATTGCTGTTCCTTTCGTAGCTTCTAAAAAGCCCCTCTAGATATTGTGGTTTCTTGGGGACACTGTTCGTACAGCTTGAAAAGATTGAGAAACTATGGAGTCTTTTAATTTTAGAATATTTGTTACATTTAACACTATTTAAAAGTCCCAAGTTTTAATTTTGTACCTATGACTCATAGCAAGGTAGTCAAGTTCACCTTTAGTGTAAAGTGTTCTTTAGAAGGCATTACTTGGAAATATATAATAGAAAAGATTATCTGCTTGGTGGCTTTGTTGAACCGTGATGACTTTTTGTTCTTTTAATTAAGGGATATATCTATTGAATAATAAAATATCATATTTTTGAAGAAGGAATTATTTGGAACTTTAGATTTTTAAGGTCAGCCTTTTCTTCCCAAGTTATAGACACATTTTCCCTTTTAAATCCAGGATAATTGCTATGCTTTTTTTTTTTTTATTCTCCCTCTACTTTAAGCTGCACTTTCTTTCTCTTGAGAACCTATTACAGATGGGTCTTCCAGGGACTTCTGGGAATCTCTTCATGACCATTCCATTATTAAATTATATCAGGACTGTCTCCCCATTGCAGATCTGCACACATAGTTAATATCCATAGGCTTTACACTAATTATGTAGTTCTATTTTAAGATTTCATTGCAAATTTTTTTCTTTGGTTAAAACTAAATCATTAAGCTGTACAAAAAATACTAGAATGATTTAATTAAAGATGTGGATTCCTGCTGTCTACCTCGGTGACTATTTTGTGCTAGGGGTAAAATAACAGCTTTTATTCTAAGATATATGCCACATAATAGAGGAACTATATTTTTAAGGAGGAATAAATTGCCAAAATCTTTGAATATGTTCACATTCAGATACAGGGCCCACAATTTAATCTGTGTTTCAGCAAATACCATTTGGATCTGGGAACTAGATTTGCCCAATTTGTTTTGCCTCTTTATTCTTCCAGGATATGTGGCCTTAAGCAACTTTGTTTTAGCCATTCTGAATCTCCGTTTCTTGATTCTGGAAATCACAAATATAGACAGTGTCTGACTTACATTCAAATTCTGTTCCTAATTCTGTATTGAAGTTGAATTTTTACGTAAATTGGAAGTATTAGATTAAGCTCTTATGTAATAGCAGCTAGTCAGATGTTTGTCTTAGTACCTTGTATAGCATGAACCTGGCTATGCTTAAAAAAACTGAAGAAACATTTTCATATATACTAAAACATCTTTTACATAGCAAGGCACTACTGATACTACTAGTGTTTTCATATGCATTGTGAACCACCCATTTAATTTTATGAACCTTTATTATATCTACCTTAAGTTAATATAGTTGACTCCATCCAGTAGGGCTGTCTGTAACTCAGACCTTTGTAACCTGGGAACCACCTGTAGATCATGCTTCAGATGTTGTATGTAAACCATTTGGCATTGTGTATGGCATAATAAAGTATGCATTTATCCATCCTACTTATTAAATATACATGCATTTAATTCTACTACTTCTAGGACTAGCATTATTGCTACTAACAACAACAATGATATTCCACCTCGTTGTATGTTGGGCTGCTCAGTGCAATGCCAGCCTCTTGAAACCACCAGTCTCTCCTGCGGAGAGAGCGGAGGCGTTCTACTCCCGTACAGAGTTACTGTCGTGGAAACTGTCGTGGCAGTTCTAATCCATGTAGAAGTGCAGTAAAGAAAGGGCCACTCTTCTGCTTTCCTAAAAAACTTGCTAGGTGCCATTGAGTTGACTTTTGGTCCTGATGGTCTTTTGTGACAGAGTAGAACCACAACTGCTTGGGTTTTACCCCAGCGCTTCACCAACGGGCTCCCAGGACTCTTTCTGTAAAGATCTAAGCCTAGAAAATTCCATGGGACAGTTCTGCTCTGTAACTCATTGGGTTGTTATGAGTCCGAATCCATTCAACAGCAATCCATTTTCTGATTTTTATTTTGTGTGATATTCTCTTGGCAATTTGTTTTGTGGTTCTTTTATTCATTTTATTAGGGGCTCATACAACTCTTATCACAATCCATACACACATCAATTGTGTAAAGCGCATTTGTACATCATTCTCA
>NW_022108124.1:9659109-9692023 GCF_000313985.2 Echinops telfairi | reverse complement strand
GACATTAGGTCCTCATTTTTCCCCTCCCTCCCCGCTCCCCCCTCCCTCATGAGCCCTTGATAGTTTATAAATTGTTATTTTGTCATATCTTTCCCTGTCTGAGAAGGGATGTTAAATTATTATTTATCTTTCTTATTTAATAGTAACACTGCCACAATAGTTTTGTGGTCATAATAACATTTTCATAATAATATTAAACTAAAATAATATCATCATAATAAAAATTATGATGGTGATTTTTTACCATATTCATGCTGGTCATTTGGAAATATTTATTTAAAAAATTGTGTGGCAGGCACTATTATTAGTTGACCAGAAAAATGCCAACCCTGTCTCCACACACAATGTAGAAGGAAAGATAAATGGTTTAAAAAGTAATAAGAAATAAGCTTGAAGAATATTATGACTTGAGAAATATAAGATACTGTTTTATGAACTTAAGTCTTTTACCTGCCCCTCCCCCCCCCCCCCCCCTGCCTTTTGGGTGAAGCATTCGAAGATTTATGTAAAATTTTACCTAGATGAATTCATGTAGTCTGCACTGAACAAGAATTCAACTAGTTTTTTTTTTAATGATTACTACAAATGCACTGCCCTGCCTAACATTAGATTACAGTATTGCATTTCCATTTCTAAGGTATTGGCTTATTCCACTTATATATCTCTAAACAGAAAAGCACATTCAGAGGGTTTCCTGTAAAGTTAATTTAAGGTGATTGTTCAGATGAAGTTGAAAAAAACAACAGCAGAAGATGTTCACCCTCATGTATACTATTATTCAGGTAAGAAGTCCTGGTGGTAACTTGGGTTATGAGTTGGTATGTTAACCCCAAGTTCACCAGTTCAAAACCATCAGCTTCTCTATAGGAGGAAGATAAGGCTTTCCACTTCCGTAAAAAGTTAGACTTGGAAACTAGCAGGGGCAGTTCTTGGCTGTTCTTTTTTTTTTTTTTTTTTACTTTCTTTTCAAGTTTTATTGGCATTTAATCCACATCTCATACAGCTCAATAGTTCAATCACATCACGAAGTGCAATCATCGCCACAATCCGTTTTAGAACATTGTTGTTATTCTTGTCCTCATTTTTAGAGCATGTCCTTTCTTTTTTTTTTTTTAACATTTTATTAGGGGCTCATACAACTGTTATCCCAATCTATATACACATCAATTGTGTAAAGCGCATTTGTACATCGTTTCTCAAAACATTTTCTCTCCATTGAAACCAAAAAAAAAAAAAATGAGGATCTACCCTGTTCTTTAGGGCCGCTATGGGTCAGAATCAACTCGATGGCAGTGAGAGTCAGAGGGATTGTTCTGAGTAAATAGGTGTCCTTCCAGTCAGCGACTCAAGCAGTTAAGGAGCTCTAGCAATGCTGTGGGAGAAAGACTGGGCTTTCTATTCCGGTGAACAGTGATAGTCTCAGAACCTCAGGGCAGTTCTTCCCTGTTTTACAGCATCACTATGAGTTGGCATCAACTCATGGCGGTGAGTTTGGTTTGGTCTTGGAAATGCTGTCTGATGAATGTTGGGCCACTTACTGCAACATGGGTGTTTCAAACTCACCAGCTGCTCCATGGCAAAAAGATGAGACTGCCTGCTACCATAAAGACTTGCAATAGCAGAAACTCTCTCTTTAGGGTCACTCTGACTGGGAATCCACTTTATGCCAATGGATTTGGGGAGGATGTTGTTGTTGCCTCTGTGTTCTTTGGAAATTCTATGTTGAATTGTAGATGCAATGCAGAAATTTCTTGATATTTATGTAAAAAGGAAATATAATTCCTAGTAAAAATTAAGGTTTGGGTATCTGAGATAAAACCATTACCAATTAAAAAAAATCTAAAGGCATGTTGGCTCTTTATATAATCTTCTAAAGAATAAGAGCTCTCACAAGGGAACAACAAGTGATCCAAATTGGTGGTGAGGTGGGTTTGGGAGGCCTGGTTGGGCATGAGCAAGGGGAATGTAACAAAGAGGAATTGATGAAACCCTCAGCATGATAGTGGGACAGGAGGAAAGTGAAGGGAAATAGAGAAAAGAGCTGGGAGGCAAGGGGCATTTAGAGAGCTCTAGATAAAGGCATGTACATATGCAAATGTATTTATATATGAGGATGGGGAAATAGATCTCTGTGCCTATATTTATAGGTTTAGTATTAAGGTAGCAGAAGGACATTGGGCCTCCACTCAAGTACTCCCTCAATGCAAGAATACTTTGTTCTATTAAATTGGCATTCTATGATGCTCATCTTCCTGACAGAACGAACCACTGAAGACAAAGTGGGTGAATAAGCAAATGTGGTGAAGAAAGCTGATGGTGCCCGGCTATCAAAAGATATAGCGTCTGGGGTCTTAAAGGCTTTTAGGTAAACAAGTGGCCATCTACCTCAGAAGCAACAAAGCCCACATGGAAGAAGCACACCAGCCTGTGCAATCACGAAGTGTCGAAGGGATCAGGTATCAGGCATCATCAGAACAAAACATCTTACTATAGTGAATGAAGGGGGAGTGCTGAGTGGAGACCCAAAGCCCATTAGTAGGCCACTGGAGATCCCCTTGCAGAGAGGTCTCGGGGAGGAGACAGGCTAGTCAGGGTGCGATGTAGCAATGATGAAAAAATAAGTTCCTAAATGTTTCCTCTACACTCCCCCCGCCCCCCCCATCATGATCCAAATTCTACCTTGCAAGTCTGGCTAGACCAGAGGATGTACACTGGTATAGTTAGGAACTGAAAACGCAGGAAATCCAGGGCAGATGATCCCTTCAGGACCAGTGGTGTGAGTGGCGATACTGGGAGCGTAGATGGAGGGTGAGTTGAAAAGGGGGAACAGATCACAAGGATCTACATGTGACCTCCTCCCTGGGGGATGGACAACAGAAAAGTGGGTGAAGGGAGACATCGGACATGGAAAGATATGACAAAATAATAAATTATAAATTATCAAGGGTTCATGAGGGAGGGGGGAGCGTGGAGGGAGGGGAAAAATGAGGACCTGATACCAGAGGCTTAAGTGGAGGGCAAATGTTTTAAGAATGACGAGGGCAATGAATGTACAAATGTGCTTTACACAATTGATGTATGTATGGATTGTGATAAGAGGTGTATGAGCCCCTAATAAAATGATTTAAAAAAAGGAAGAGATCTCTAGTTTTACATTTTTAGTCTCCTCTTTAAAAAGTTGCTGTTGATTGACAGAAGTGGAGGTAATATGGACAAATATCATTGAAACAATAATGCTTGTAGGCTGTGTAAGCACATGCATGCAGTCTGTGACTTGAAAATGTGGTGAACAATAAAAATAAGATGGACCCCCCAATGATATGTTGTTATGATTTTTCTTCTCTAATAAATACACTATTTCTTCTGATATGTGATATGCCTAATGAAAAATAATTTTTCATGGCCAGGGAATGACATTCTACTTGACTCTCAAGTTTTATTTTTCTAACAAATATTTTTCTCTCATAAGTAAGATGATAGGAATCCAGATATTGTTATATGCATAGCAAACTTGAATAGAGTTAGGATATTTTGTATCACTGCTACATTATTGTTGCTTTCAATCTTCTATATATCGTACTCCATAATGATGGTAACACAGTGATTGTCAATTTTTTAAAAAACAATTTATGTTCTGTATGTACAAAGGAGAAGATATTTCTTATATAGAGTTCATAATCTGTGTAGAATGCAAATGCATACTAGTCAGGGTGCGATGTCACATAATATTTTGCTATAAAATCTCTGATCTTCTCTACACAAAGTCATAGCTTTGATCTAACTAATTTTGGAATGAAAGACTAAAATAAATGAATTTGAAAATCAAGCTACCATAATGATAGTTATTTACAGCCACTAAAAGCCACTTGATATATTGAATACCAATTTTTAGCACAAATAACAGTCTCTGCCCCTGTTATGCAATGAAGTAGAGAGCCATTTAACAATAGGAAATACCCTGTGTTTAGAATTCATTTGGCATTACTTTAACTAGATTCAGTATGGTTTTAGGGCTCCAAATCCAGGAGTTTTTTTCTGTTTCTTTCTCTGTTTTTTAACTTACTGTGAAATGCTTCCAAAGTCAATAGAACGATACCCTAGAAAGAGAGATCAACAAACCATAGCCCACAGGCCAAATCCATGAGCTGTGTGTTCTTATCACACCTATTTGTTTATCCTTGTCTTTGAGGCCACAAGAAAGGATGGATGTCACGGAGTCAAAGAAAACTTGTGGAACAGAAATGCTTGTGGATCACATATGTGAAAACTGATCAAACTATTCATTTTAAAGCAAATTAAGTATAGTGCCCCAGTAGCATCATGAAAAACACATTGAGCTGCTAACGCCGGCAAGGGGTTCAAACTCATCCATCACTCCCTACATGAAAGATGAGGTTCTCTGCTTCCAGAAATGTTTAAAGTCTCAGAAACCTTATGAGACACTTCTACTCTCTCCACATTGTTGCTGTGAGTCAGAATGTATCCAATGACAGTGAATTTGTTTTGTTTTTAATTTATATACAGATATTTTATGGGACAAAATAAAAGAACTGGCTTAAAACAATAAACATACAAAATATATACTTAAATGTTTTATCACAAACCTAACATAAACTTACTCTGTCAGGTTACCGTACGAAGGTTGCCCTTAACAGTAAATGTCTGGCCTCTCTCACCTGAGTCTGACATCAAGTCCATCACTGAACATTCAGGGCCCGCAAACTACACTTTGAGTAACATTGTTCTAGGGAACACAGAAGAAAGAGGAGATCGGGTATTGCGTTTCTCCTGGATAAGAATAAAAAGTTACCTAACAGGATAGGGGTGCATATGATATTATTCCAAAAATAGGGCTTAGTCATAAGTATCAAAATGACAAAAATACAAAACAAAAAAGGCAGAACTTGATAATCCAGCAGATCCAGATTTAAACTCAATTTCTTTGTTTGCTTTTTCTTATACTTTAGGCAAGTAACAGGCCTTCTTGGAGTTGGTTTTGTCATATGAGGAATGATAAAAATAATATTCCCTTCATGAAGCTGTTTGTATCTCTTTTGGCAACACGAATGTAGTAGGTATGCAACAAATATTTGTTAGCTGAATAAAGAGTCTGAAAAAAATGTCATTTCAGAGTTGCTAAGCAACTTGCCAGTGTGCAGTAGTCACTGACGATTGCTGGTCTCCTGCTGCTTTATGATTCCTGTCTTAAGGTTGGATTTAAGCCATTTTTGTACATGTGAGTCACTTAATTAAAAGATGCTGAACTGGTATTATAGGCAGACTTATAAAATTTCAACAGTGATTTCTCTTTGTATGAGCAATATAATAATGTTCAGCTTTTCAGGCTGCCACAGAAAAAAAGATTTGTTTTATATAGAGATCCTACTTTTGTGAAAGATAAAATATCCAAAGTAGTTTATTTCATTCATTCATTAACTTCCTTTAAAATAACCGAGCGTACATAAGACATACCATTCACCGTGAATGAGATATCATGCAAAGTAAAAACATATTCATTAGGCTTTTGGATTTCCTAACTGTAGATCCAACCTCACTCTCATTGCATTCACTCTGACATGTAGAACCCTGTAAGAGAGAGTGGAACTGACTCTAAGGGTTTCTGAGACAATAAACCTTACAAGAACAGAAAATATCTTTCTCTTCAAAACAATTGATTGTTTCAATTGCTGATGTTGGGGTTAGAAGACTAACAGAGAACCCACTATGTTATCTCCTTTAACTCTTAATAATTAATCAACAAGGCTTATATCAAGGAAGAAACCAATTGTTGTAAGACCATGGTGCCTGAGAGATGGTTACAGAAGTACAGCTTTTCATGTGGGTCTGGGGGGGCCACCGTCTCTGTTCTTACTGCGCTGCTACTATTAGAGCTTGGCCCCATATTTAAAGTTGTCACCCCGAATCTGTGAGATAAATCTTTAAGGCCGAAATGAGATACAATACTTTTGAATAAGAAATAGCTGACTTACTCAGATTTCCAGAATTCATGGAGACTTTCCAAAGATATTCTTTAATAGAGTTCTCAAACCTCTGGACACTTATAGCCCAGACATTCAGAACTGAAGAAATGGAAATTGGGCCTGGCTTTATTATACAAGAAATTGGGGTATCTATATATTGAATCCCTAAAATGCGTGGTTGGTGAGGGTTTTGATTTTTATTCGTGAGAAATATGGGAATGTTGAAGTCCCTTGGAGGACTAACTCCTAATTTTCGAGATTCTTTAATGAGAGAGAGAGATAGCGAGATAGCGAGAGAGCGAGAGAGCGAGAGAGCGAGAGAGAGAGAGAGAGAGAGAGAGAGAGAGAGAAAGAAAGAGAGAGAGAATAGCAACCCTAGAAATAGTCTCTGAGGCAGCTCTGCGGGTAGTTATTTTCCGGTTTCCCAATGGATTACAAGAATATGCACTTCCTGGTACTTTTTATTTTTCCATCCAGTGCCTTGCCGCAGGTGTGGTGGTGGTGGTGGTGGTTCTGACTCATGGCAACCCCAGTGACAGCAGGTGGCACATTGTGTGGCCAGACACCATCCTCTTCGTGTTTCTTGTTTGAGCTCATGGTTGCTGTCACTGTGCAATCAGCCGTGTTGAAGGTCTCCTCCTCCTGATTTTCTGCTCCACCAAGGCTGACTCATTTCCTTTGTCCCTCCTGATAACATGTCCAAAGTTTGTTAGAAAATGTGTCAGCCTCCTTCTTCCTAAGGAATATTCTCGCTAAACTTCCAAGATGGATTTGTTCCTTCTTCTGATCGTCTGTGCTATATTCAATAGATTGTGCCGAAACCATGATTCAAATACCTCAGTTCCTCCTCAGCTCCTTATTCATGGTCCCACTTTCTTATGCAAAGGAGCAGGTTGGAAATACTATGACTTGGGGTAGGTGCACCCGAGTCTTGAATGGGGCATCTTTACTTTTTAGCACTTTAATATGATTTTGTTTTTCCCCTTTAATGTTTTTTTTTACTTGATTGGAGTGAAATGTATCTAACGAAACAGTTGCCATTGCATCCATTTCCCCCCAACCATTTTTATATGTATAATTCTGTGGCATGAATTATAATCATCATGTGATTATAATATAAAAACCATCACTCTTTGTCTCCACACTTTTTCATCACCCTTAACAGAAGCTCAGGACATCTTAAACAATACATGATTTCTCACCCACTCTAACAAACTATTGTACTAATACATTTGCTAGATATTGCATATATAAGGAGGCTCATATGAAATGATCTAAGTTGTAGAATTTTCAATAGCGCCATTCATGTGAAAGCTGCAGAGTTAACCAAGAAGACAGAGGGAAAATTGATGCACCTGAACTATGGCATTGGCAACGGGTATTGAAAGTACCATGGATTCAGATCCTTTGGCAATGTCTTGATTGGACTGTTTTCCAATCCGCATCTATTCAGATCCTTGGCCAATGGTTGATGAACTGGTTTGTCTTATTTCTATTGAGTTGTAAAAGTTCTTTACGTAGTCTGGGTATTAAACCCGGGTCATATATATCATTGTTTTGTCATTTTTAAAAAGATCCTTTTGTAGCAGATTGTCCCAATCCAATACGTTGTTTGATTTCCTGATTATTGGTTCCATGAGATCTTCAAGGTCAGCAGTTCAAAACTGGCAGCCACTCCTCAGGAGAAAGATAGAGCTTTCTTTCCAGTAAAGAGTTACAGACCCCGAAACCCATGGGAGCAGTTCTACCCTGTTCTAGAGGGATGATAAGAATTGGCATTGACAGGATGACAGTTTAAAACATTTTTTTGTTTATTGGTCCAGTTGTGAGGATATTTTGTTTTCTTTACATTGAGGTGTAATCCCTACAGAAAACCCTAATGTTGAATCTATATCAGTAAGTGCTTCCAGCCTTGGCCTCTGTCTTGTGCTTTGAGCTGGGAAGTCCAGCGCTCTGTCTTGTGCTCTCAGCCTGGTGCTTCTGTTCAGCATGACCAAGGTGCAGCATCGTTGCTTGGTCTCTGGGGCTCAGTGCTTCAACCTCTGTGGCCTCTGTTATCTCTGCTGCCTCCACTGCACTGTTGGTGACTCTTTTTTTCCCCACGACGATCACAAAACATATCTTCCAGAATGGCAAAACGGACCAGTCCCCACGTTAGAGTCCTCTGTATGATTACTGCGCAATCCCACACAGTCATTTGGCGGTAGTTGCAAAGCCCAGCGACAGAGGAGCCATACCAAGTAACTTAACTTCACCACACATAGTATAATTAAGGTCTGTTCTGCAAATTCATTAATAGAACCTATGCTTAGGAGGAAGATTGTAGAGTCACAGTGACTAGATTTCAGCCTTGATTTCCTGATATTTAACACAGAGCCAATTGCTTAATGATGATATTCCTCAGTTTTCACAGCTGTGAAATAGGGACAACACAGGTATCTTTCACATGGGACTATAGGGAGAATTAAGTGAGACAGACAGTACTTGCTATAGTCTACAGAAAATTGGAAGGTTAATTTCTTTTATTAATCACTTTCATTTGTGGGGAGTTGAAATATTGTTGTGATTTCTCCACTTTGTTGGACAAAGAAAAGAAAAAAGAGCAAAAGAAAAAAAAAGTGTATGCAGGGAGGAGGGAAGAAAGAGAAGAGAAACCAGGAGAAATGAGTAAGGAAGAGAGGAAAAGCAGAAATAAGTAGATCTGATACAAGAGGGTCTTTGGATGTGCTTAGGTCTTTTCTACTAATGCGCTTTCACACGTGATGGAGATTTTTTAGATACTTTTTGCTATCTTCATTTATAGTGAATCTATAATCTTAGGTAAAATATTTTGCTACTAAGCTTATAGACTTAGCAAATGGATCTGATACTTATTTATAGAAATAAACATTAAAAAGTAGTGAAGCTAGAACCATTTCTTACCCTTCACCTTAGCTCCCAGACTTATAAAATCCTTGATATATGACTGGGCTTAAACAGGGTAATTGCTTTGTGCACGGCTAGAGCATCATAACTTATCTGCAGTACATTTATCTCCAAAAAGGGTCAAATGTTTAATTTCTCTGCCACACAATGCTGCTTTTTCTGTATCATTGTTATTTTGGCCAGGTTGTAGGTTAAAAGCAACTCTGAACATTGTCTGCTTTCGAAGGAGTGCTTCTCCTTACACGTGATTCCAAACTAAGCTATCCCAACCATTGCAGGGAAAATTTACAAGGCTTCCTGGAAAAGCAGAGTTGACGATTGCTGTTTTATGGTTTCCCTTTGATCAAATTTATAGGTATAATCTGAATATGACCTTTTTCTAAGATGAACACTCCCTTTCTTAAATGCTGACCAAGGTAAGGGAGGGTAGGATTGTAATTTGAACTTAAAAATTCCCTGAGAGACACTACTCTTTTCAAGGACAGATGATAAGCAAAATGGGGAACGCCAAATGGAAATCGAATGTAAGAATGATGTTAAATTTTCTCTGCGATTTTACTTGGGAACTACTGAGAACTCTTAAGAAGTCTTATTTTTTCCTTTGGTTTCATAGTTTTTAGATGAAAAATAGTTATGATCCATGCAGGTGGAGGAGCTCTAGTGGCACAGTGGTTCAACATTTGACGACTAAACAAAAGATCAGCGATTCCAGTCTGCCAGTCATTTCACAGGAGAAAGAAGTGGCAGTGAACTTTCATAGTGAGTTATGGACTCAGAAATGCCATTCCATGGGCAAACTACTCTGTCCTGTAGTGTTGCTGTGAGTCAGAATTGACATCACAACAGTGAGTTTACTGTAGTTATGATTGTTTTAAAAGGAAATAATAATATTTCATATCGCTGCCATTGCGTGGATGCCAACTCAGAGTGACCCTATCGAACAGGATTGAACCGCCCTTGTGAGTTTCTGAGACTGTGGCATTTTATAGGAGTAGAAAGCCTAGTCTTTCTCCCAAGGACTGGCTGGTGGCTCAAACTGCTTACCTTGCAGATTGCAGCCCAAGTTGTAACAACTACACCATCCGGGCTTCAAGATCTTGTATAGGTACACTTTGATAAAGCTATGCATGCATATACACACTGCCGTCAACTGTTTTGAAATCATTGTTTTATAGACTTGTGGTGAGTTTTATTTTCTAATAACTAAACTTTATATTGGTCAATAGCTATCATTTTATGACATATATTCAGTATTCCTGTATCGATGTAGGTATGACTATCTTGGAAAAATCACAACTGCAATGCTCCTTAGAAGTGACGATGCTGAGACTGCTCACCTACTTGGGACATGCAGTCAGGAAAAGGACAGCATGGTTGGTAAAATAGAGGGTCAGAAAACGGGGTGACCCTCCAGGAAATAATGGGTTCAGGGGTTGCAACAGGCTCAGGGCAACGCTGAGTGTGAGGGTGGTTCAGAATCAGGCCATGATTGGTGCACTTGTACATAGGGTCTTTAACTTCAGAACCAACTTGACAGTACACAACAACAATGATATAACTGAGAAATGCTATTAATTACATTTCACAAAGTTAAATTTAAATTTGATACCTCACAGCTATGACATGGCTTTTGGTTCACTTTTGTTTTTTCATCTCAACCCGAAACTAAATTTGTCTGAAAAACAAAATCGGCATTATTTTTAGGTTTCCTAAATATGGTATTGGGGTATACATATACAACTGGGTGTGCCTGGCTTTCCCCTAGAATTCTAACTATCTTATGAACCTTCAATTTACTAAGTATCATTGAGAACTTAATTGGATAACATTTCCTCTCCTGTTGCTATTCTCCTGATTACATTACTTCTGTTTAACAAACCATCCAAAAACAGAGTGCTTAAAAAAAAAAGTTTATTTGTTTGTGTGTGTGTGTGTTTCTGTGTGTGAGGGTTTTCTGCAGGGTCGGAATTCGGACAGGGCACAATGGAGATGGCCTTGCTCTTCCTCCTGACATTAAGATGGCATGGCTGAGGTGACCCAACAGAGGGTTGCCATCATCCTCTAGAGCAGTGGTTCTCGACCTTCCTCACGCTGTGACCCTTTCATACAGGTCCTGATGTGGTGGGGACCATCAAATTATTTTTGTTGCTACTTCATAACTGTAACTTTGCTACTGGTATGAATCATCATGTACATATCTGATAGGCAGGATGTATTTTTGTTGTTACAAATTGAACATAATTAAAGCATAGTGATTCATTACAAAACAATATGTAATTATATTTGTGAAATATTTTTGTCTAATAACAAAGAAATGAAATGTTGTCTTGAAGCATGGTGGAGCATGGGTCACAGTCTTCACGCCGGATACTCGTATGTGGACGTATCTGCATGTGGGCCGACCCACCTGGAGACGGATAGAGGAGCGGTGTCTCGGTTCCTAAGACCGTCAGAAATATGTGTTTTCCAATAGTCTTAGGCAACCCCTGTGAAAGGGTCAGTCGATGCCCAAAGAGGTCGACCCACAGGTTGAGAACCACCACTCTAGAGGCAGCTTCCCTCTTCTGCAGTGGATAAAGGCTGCGTCCTCCCTGGACTGTTGGATGGAATACTCATCTCTTCAAGTGGGCTTCCTCACAGCATGGCAGAAGTATTTAAAATAAGTGTTTCCAAAGATCAAGTTGAAAGTTGTATTGCCTTTTATTACTTAGAGAACTCACCTACCACTTCTGCCATAATTATAAGCCTACCCCATTCAAGGTTGGAAGAATGTTGGGTGGAGATGGAGGTTCTGACCTCCATCTGATGCAATACTGACCACACCTCTGTTGAAGAGAGGGAGCCCTGTTGGCTCCTGGGTAAGGTTTGGACTACTAAACACTATGTCATCTCTTCCAACTGCCAGCCACTCTACAGGAACAAGATGAGGCTGCCTGATTCTGTAAACATTTGCAGCCTCAGATATCTTATACATGGTCTTCATGGATCAATATCAACTCAATGGCAGAGGAGAGCGAGCTCTCTAGAGCTCTTTCCATTGGAATTGGAGAAGAGATGTTGAATGGGAGATTCTGTTGCAGTTATCTTTAAGAAATACAATCTTTCCTACTGATGAAGATGTTCAATTATTTTTAATTCTACTTTTCCACAAACTCTTTGAAGTCCGGTTATGTGCATATGTATGTGTGCTTATGTATATTTAAGTTCATAGTCAGTGATTAGCTCTTCTGAATTCATTTTGCCCTACATTTTAAAATCACAGGGATAGTCTTCGGATTTTAATCGAGGCCAACATATCAAATGAACCACAGCCTCAATATAAAACAAAGCGTCATTGTGTCTTTTCCACTGGAATGTTGGGATAGTCTGGCAATTCATGGTAGCCAAATGATCGGTGTTCCATCCTTTAAGGACTTGTCCAAAGAAAGCAAATGAAGTCACCTTAGCTATAGTAGTTAAACACTCAGCAGGACAGTAGTCTTCATTATAGTACAGAAGGGTAAGTATGGAGCAATAGTTATACTGATTTGCTCTAAATATTGTCATCACTTGCTGCTGTCATTAGAAGGTGACTGTGTTTCTCCTTGTGCTCTGGTCTTGAATAGCAATGTTCATTGACCACTTGCATCAGAATAATAAAGGGCATGGGGTCAGCAAACTATATCCACAGCATCAAATCTGCTCTGCGGCCTTTAAAAATATATATATGAGTGAAGACATACAAGTTCACTTCATCAAGTAAATAACATAAACATAATATATAGATATATACTGCTGTACATATTGTAGTCATATGTAATTTTCTTTAATGGTTTCAATGACTACATTTTCAAAAAAGGAAAATATGTGAGAGAGAGCATTCAAGCTTAAACTATATATTGTTTGATCCTTTACAAAAGAAGTTTACAGATGCTAGAACCAGTGCACTTAATGAAATTTTGATGCCTCGTGTTTCACCGTACATCTGCTGAGGGTAGGTGTAATTTGGACTTTTGTGTTTATGAAGTTGCCAAACCCACTTTAAAGATTAGTTCTTTGCCCTGCTACATTTCCAGAAGCACTAATTTTGGTTGTTTACCAATAATTGGACATGGGCTTTTCTTAGCTAATTTGTCTTGATGCCATTATATATTGCTGTCTAAAACATACATCAGATTGTACTCATCACAAGAAATGATTAGTTGAATCATTGAGCACTGTTTCCTGGTGGCACGGTTGGGGAAGCTTTTGACTACTAACCCCAAGTTCGGTGGTCCAAACCCACTAGTCACTCTCCTCCTGTAAAGATCCTGTGAAGATCTGTACAGAGGCGCACTCTAAATTGTTATGAACTTAATGACAGTGGGTTATTTTCTTAAGGTTACCGTCAAGAAAACTTCCTTTTAAATTAAAGTATATTCTTTATTTGGGGGCTTTAGCGTTTTTCTTGTGCTATACTAGTCCAAGTAAGAAAGTATTCCTGAAAAATTATATAAATTTGTTAAGCAAAAAAATAAAAATGTGAAGGGGTTATTTCTGAATATGTCCTCCATCTAGGTCTATGTACTTCTGAAATCCATGCTTCCATTTCTCTAATGGTCACGCCCCCTCCCCCCGCCAATTTTTGAATTCTTCAATTTAGACCACACCAAAGCCACAGGTTGGGCACCTTAGAGGACCTCAAATAATGTTCCTTTGGGTACTTTGTTGGGGTGTGTGTGTGTGTGTGGGTGTGTGGGTGCGTGTGTAAGCCGAACCGAACATCAGCCGAGCACCTAATTTTACCACAAAAAATGCATTTAAAATGTGCTGAAAAACTTGGTTTATACATGAGTATATATGTATATGTCAATCATTGTGATCAGTCCCCCCTTCCTCCCCCCACGTTCCACCTGCCCTCATGGTATCACTACTCTCATTATCGGTCCTGAAGGGTTTATGTGTCCTGGATTCCCTGTGTTTCCTGCTCTTATCTGTCCCAGTGTGCATGCTCTGGCCTACCTGGATTTGTAAGGTGGAATTGGGGTCATGATAGTGGAGGGGAGGAAGGATTAAAGAACTAGAGGAAAGTTGTATGTTTTGTCGGTGCTATACTGCACCCTGACTGTCTTGTCTCTTCCTTGTGACCCTTCTGTGAGGGGATGTCCATTTGTCTACAGATGGGCTTTGGGTCTCCACTCCGCATTTCCCCTCATTCACATTGATATGATTTTTTGTTCTGGGTCTTAGATGCCTTATACCTGGTCCCATCGACACCTCATGATCAAACAGACTGGTATGTTTCTTCCATGTGGGCTTTGTTGCTTCTCAGCTAGATGACTGCTTGTTTATCTTAAAATGTTTAAGACCCCAGATGCTACATCTTATGATAGCCAAGCACCATCAGCTTTCTTCACCACGTTTCCTTATGAACCCATTTTGTCTTCAGCAATCCTGTTGGGAAGGTGAGCATCATGGAATGCCAGGTTATTAGAACAAAGTGTTCTAGCGTTTAAGGGGTACTTGAATAGAAATCCAATGTCAATCTGCTACCTTAATACTTAGCATATAAATATATGTACATAGATCTATTTCCCTATAGTTATATGTAAATATATTTGCATATGGTCATGCGTGTATTTAGACCTCTATAAATGTCCTTTAACCAGCGATACTTCATGCCTCAGCCTCTTCAATAGTCCTTGGAAGGATCACGATGGCCTTCTTAAATAATAAGAGTACGGCCAACTTTGCCACAACTTTGATTTTACTAGTCAAGGATTTGAAACACATTTTAAAGTGCTAATTCATCTTAATGAGATTTTGCCTTGTTTTCCCTGATCTTGGATTTTATCAAACATAAAATCCTTTTCTAGACAAACTCCAAGTATGAGAACTAAGTCTCATCGTCCTTGACTATCAGGGCTGTTCTGGTCGCATTTTTTTTCTAAAACTATTTCATCTGTGTTTCAAGCAGCCTAAACTATACTCAATAGTCTTTACCAACATCAATATTTAAGTGCCTCCATTCTTACATATTCCTTTATCCATGTCCATGTTTCTCACAGACATGAGGCCATTGAAAGACTATGGCGTAGTTCAGGTGCACCTTGAAGTCCCTTTGAATGATCAAACTGAAGTCCTTGCTTTTAAAAACTTGTAAGAGGTCCTTTTCAAGAGCTCTTTCCAACACCATGCACCCCTTGATTTCTTGACTGCTGTTTCTGTTGACTTTGTTGACGTAAGTAGAAAAATGAAAACATTATTGACAACTTTAGTTCCCCTTCCCTTGGTCACATTGTTGTTTTTTACTGTGTTCATAATATGCCATGCATAAGACAAAAAAAAACAAAACACCAAAAACCCACCTACTTCATTGCCATTGAGTCAGTTCCCACTTATAGTGATCCTATCGAACAAAGTAGAACTGTCCTGTGGTGTCGGACATGGTGGATTTTGAGAGTAAAAGGTCTCATCTCCCTCACAAAGAGCAGCTGCTGGTTTCAAGCTGCTCACCTTAGAGGTAGCAGCCCGACACTTAGCCCACTATCCCACCAGGGCTCCTCGGTGACATCCATCACAGTCAGTACACAAGATAGAAATGTTACCATAGAAAAACTAATAGAAACTGTGTTAAAACAAGAAAATCAAACTCACTGCCATCCGGGCCATTGTGACTCGTAGCAATGCTAAAAGGCAGAGTAGAGCTGCCCCATTGGCTTTCTGGGCCTATAAACCGTTATGTGAGCAGAGTCTCGTCTTTCATCTGTGAAGCTGTGCATGGGTTCAAACATCTGACCTTGTGGTAAGCCACCCAACAGATTCCACTATGCCACCAAGGCTGTTATTATAACAAAGTACATGTTAAACAGATGATAAAATAATGATCTTTGTTCCATAAACTCTCAAAGCCAAACTCACTGCTGTCAAGTTGGTGTTGACCCAGCAGTGACCCTGTAGAATCGTGTAGAACTGTCCCTGTGAGTTTCCAAGACTGTAACTCTTTATGGTTTGTTTGGTTTCTTTCTTTGTTTCCCCACTAGTTTTATTGTCAAAATAATTCACGGTTCAATGACAAATGAACTGCCATAGAATACTTTATTAGTATAGAGATATCTTCAAATTGAAATGCTATGATTTAGGCCAACACATGTTGTAGCATTCTTGTGCCATGTGTGCTTTGAACATGTTATCACGAGGTCCCAGTCCCTGGAAAAGGACATCTTGCTCCGTCACACAGAGAGCCAGCAGGAAGGAGGAAGACCTTCCGTGAGATGGATTGCCTTAGTTCCTGAAACACGGGGATCAACAAGAGGCATGATTGTGAAGATGGTCCGGTGTTTTGTTCCATTGGGCATCTGGATGTGAAAATAATTAAACAGCACCTAACAATAGCAGCATAGCATTTGGACTTCACCAAGAGTGTTATTAAGAGTTAAATTTAGAATAAAAATTTAAAGTAATTACATATGACTTTCTATTGGGTTAGTGTTGATTGATCAGGTTAGATATCTTATTGTTTTTCCACTTCTAACTATATTTCCTAAGTCCTATAGACTCTTTTTTTTTATCCAGTAAAGCATCAAGGAACAGGCTGTAAAGTATTATATATGTTGACTGCTATTTTTATAGCATTATAACCCCATTCATATTTCTATAGGTTTTTGCCACCTTACACTACATAATAATGTCTAAAAGCATACAAGATTGAGTCTTTTATTATTCTTTTTTTTAGTCTTTTATTATTCTTTATGCTCTCGTCATGCCAAATTATTTTCATTTCTTTGAATTGAAGACAGTTTTTTCACATCTACACACTTTCGATTATGCTTTTTTTTCCCTCTTATCCTGAATCCTGGATGCCCTTCTCCTAACATAATTTATTTGTCAAGGTCAGATTCATTTTGCAAGGCAGCGATCATACATTTCCTCTGTACAATTCTCTTTGCCAGCTCCTTTGTCTTAATTTCCTAGGGCAGCCCTAACAAAACGCCACACAAAGAGTGGTTTGCAAGAACAGAAATGTATTGTCTCATGGTTCTGGAAGCTGTAAGTCAAAATAGGTTATGTTGACTCACTATGGGTGTGCTGAGAGAGAAACTGCCGTGATGAGCTCCTAGCGACTCCTAGCTCCACTTTCTAGCTTCTGGGAGTTCTTGGTTTTCGTCTGCCTCAGGAGTCCTGCCGCGATCCTTCCTGTAGCTCTCTTTTCTCCTCTTCATTTTTATTTTTTCTTTCAGGATTATGCTCACTTTATTAGCTGTCTACTTAGAATGATTTTTTTCTTTTAATTAACAAGTCATTGTATTGGGAGCTTTTACAGCTCTTAGATCAATCCATACTTCAATTGTAGCAAGAACATTTGTACCTATGTTGCCATCATCAAAACATTTTCTTTCTGCATGATCCCTTGGTATCAGCAACACATTTTTCCCTCCCTCTCCTACCCTCCCTCCCTCATGGACCCCTGATAAATTATAAATTGTTATTAGTTTCACATCATACACCATGCACTGTCTCCCTTTGCCCACATTTCCATTGTTTGTCCGTGTGTGTGTGTGTGTGTGTGTGTGTGTGTGTATGTGCGTTATACCTCAATCATTGTAGTCAGTTCCCTGTTTCTCTCCCTTCTGTCCCCACCTTCCTCCTATACACATGGTACCGCTACTCTCATTGCTGTTATTTTTGTCCTCTTCTATAAAGCATTTCAGTGGGATTAGTACCTACTCTGCTCTGCTCGGCTCTGACTGCAGGTTAACTAATAACCTTTTCAAAGACCCTATTTCCAAACAAGGTTTTATTCAAAAAGTACCAGAGATTAGAGCTTCCACATTTATCTTTTGGAGGATGCAGTACAGGACAATTTAATGTAAGACAGTCTGTAATTAAAACTACTTTTTGGCACCACTAGGAGCCTTGGGAGTATAGTGGTGACAAATTGGGGTGCGATCTGCATGGCTGTCACGTTGACTTTCTGCTCCAGTGAACAGTTATGGTCTCAGAAACCCACAGCGGGTGCACTATGAGTCAGCATCAGCTTAATGGAAGTGAGATTGGAATATTTGGGTTTGAGCATCAACTCAATGGAAGTGAGATTGGAATATTTGGGTTTGAGCTCCACGAGTATAATATGTTCTTTCCTCTGGCATTACATGTGTTGTTGACATTGCATTGATTTTCTCTTTTACCTTTAAAAGCAATTTCTGGTCTTACTCATATGTAAATACCCAGCTCACAATACTAGTAAACATCCCATGCATGTTTGTTTCATGTCTGAACTACCACTCCTCTTTGCCATTAATAAACAATGTAACCTAATCTCGCTATTCTCAGATGACAGCCATAACCCAATTGTTCGCCTCTCTTATTTTACATAAATTTTCCTATTGTTTCAGGAATAATTGAATAAAATCATAAAGCCAGAGATATTTGCTTCTAAATATTGATGACCATCCATGATGGTCACTTACTTTTACACTGACCCAATGCATTACTATAAATAAGAAGATTTACCCTTAATGGAGTGAGAAAGGCAAACAAGCCCTGATAATTGAGCGATATATTTGATCAGATAATGTAATGGGAAGATATTTCAGGCAGCAAATATGTGATTGCAGGTGTAAACCATTGACTGTAGTGTTCTAAATTGGAGCCAGAGGTTGATTTTAGAAGTGCGAATAGTTACACAGATTATATTAAAGATTTCTGTTTGATGCGAGGACTGGGCAGCAACTGGGGGATTCAATGTCACTATTGCTTGATATTGAGCAAGTTGAGATTTACCATATGACGATAATTGTTAAAATTCATTTTAGTACCTCCCCCTCCAACCACAAAAGTACCCCAAATAAGGGTGGTAAATTATAAGAGAGCTTCAAACACTTATGAAAAACATAATGAAAAGATAATGGCATTTTCCAAAAAATTCTTGAAAACCCTTCACCCATCACACTAGAGATAAACAATCTCTTGAAGGGAGGTTAATAATTGGAGGTCATAGTCATTGGAGGTGGTATTCATTGCAGGCTGCTAAATATATTTTCACCTCTAATAATAGAACAATCCTATGGGGAGTTCCGACCATTACAATTATCTTAATTTTGTGGTGTGCTAGCCAGCGCTAGTAAGAAGGTGTTGTACTACTGTCCAAAAGATTGGCCATTCTAGAAAATATCTACCAAGCCTGGAAATCCTATGTAGGGTAGTTTGAATCAAAATCGACTTGATGGCAGTGGGTTAATTTGTTTTGTTGTAGAAGAGACATACAAATGTTTCAGAAATCCACACAAGTTATATGCCTAAATAAGTATAAAAAGCATGATTTGAACGGGTCTTGTTTCAGAAGGCAGGTACTATGACCTTAAATATTACGCCATCCGGAATCGTGGATAAAATGATGGCATTCTATAGCAAAACTATTCAGAAAACAGGGTCAATAGGATACAAACATTTAAACATATTTTAAACTTTGCTGGTCTCTCACAAAAAATTTTGAAACGTATCAGTGAAAGAAATGCAATCCCCGTGCTTAGGGAGTTTGTATAAATCTCAGGAAATTTTCTGAGATTTTCATGATGCCACTTTTCAGGTATTTTGATACAAGTCAATGTGGGCTTCTGCATATCATGCAAATCATGGCTTTGTGAAGTGGGAAGATACATCCATGAGTGTGCCACACATAGTTGATGAAGTGTGTTCATTTCCCTGGGCCCCAGATATTGTACATTCATGTAATTCACAGGTACTCATTAAGTGTCTACCATGGGCCAGCCACTGTGGTGAACTCTCCCCAGGTGCAGGCTTCCCTTTCTTCTCAGAATGGCAAGAAGAGAAGCACATATTGACTGTGCAGTTCTGCTCATTGTAAGTGGAATGAATTGTTTTCCCATTATTTTCTTGACCAATACCAAGCACACCCAGAAGCCTATCCTCCAGTATTTTGTCCCTGATAGCATTCTTCAGGGAACTTGTATACCTAAAACTAAACTGTTCACTGTCTTTTATTCTTTCCCACGATCATGTTAAAAGAAAGTCAGGTGGATTTTAATGTCACTGCTCCGTAGGGTCTATTTAGACATGGCCTTGGCACATTCCACCAGGGGTTTTGACCCCATTTGTTGTGGTCCATTTGGCAGCAATCCTATTTGTAACATAACACGCCTCCCAGCACATGCGTTGAAGGGGATCAAGCCTGCCATCAGAACATACAGTTTCAGAGGTGATGGACATAAATAAATAAGGGCACTGGAGAATTTCACTCCATCTGACATGCAATGTTTAGGGCATTTTAATTACCCCAGGCTTAGTTCTTTTCCACCCCCACTACTTTTAAACCATCCGGGAAATGGTATGCAGATGTAAGTTGAATGTGACTGTTGGTAGCTCCATTAAACATTAGATTTGCATAAAAATTAATTTGTTAAGTGAAAATTGTACTAGTTTGAGGCTGTATTTTATCGTGATTGACTGAAACTCCATGTTGTAGATTGACATTAAGACTTAGGTACATTTACATAATGCTGGTAAATAAATATCAGGAGACCCTATTAGAAAGACTCCAAAGTTGAAGAGGTAAAGAGCCATCTGGATTCTTCCTCTTGGGGGAAGCGCTGTTGCGAGAGCACATGTGTAGTATGTGTCTATGGTGAGATGCTGGGGTGTTTCTTCGTTCAGCCTAATGGAATACCATGCAGGATAGTCAAAGAAGGAATCCTCTTTCTGGAATTTCAGGGCCAGGAGTTCAAAGGTTGTTGTTAGTGACTGCGGCATCGGTCGCAACTCAGAGTGACCCTCTGTGCACTACAGAAGGTGATGCTGCCAAAGTGGTGCTGTCCCATTGGTTGGCCCTGTATTAGACCATTGTAATCCCTGGGTTTTCACAGGCTGATTTCAAAACAGGGTTGACCAGCCCCTGCTTACTTTCCTTCTTTGACTGGAAGCTCATTGAAATGGGTTCAGCAAAACATTATGGCAACGCACTGGCCTCCAGTGCCAGATGGCTGTGGACTGGGCACAGACAGGCCGGGCCAGGGATGGGAGGGCACCTTGCAGAATGTAAAGTGATACTAACATGAGGAGCAGCCTGGTGAAAGGGGAAGGTAAATGAGATGGCCTCAGCTGTCTGGGGAACCCTTCTGTTGCTGGGATCTCTGCTGTGCTACAGGATATAAAACATGTATATACGTAATTGAGACGTTCTCTCACTTAAAAGAAGAGCATGCATCTTTTGGATAATTCATTGAACTTGCACTTTCAGTGGTGGTTACCGTAGACTTCTGAAATGTCAACATCCATTAGCAATAACATATTATTTGTCTTTTTGTTTTCAGATTTCTTATAAAAAATGCTTCATGAAACTAAATGTAATACAAGAGGGTAGCATTCGTTGCCTTTATGAAATGTAAATGGAAACATTTTCCCGTACTCCTTGAAAAGATGGAAATGGTTGTTCAAGTAATGAAAATGGTACAGTGAAAAATTATGACCTCCGTAGACCATCAGTTATGCCATTGTCTTCTATTTGTGCACAAACTTTTCTTGAAATAAAACTACAAATATAATTTACTATATATTTTAAAAGTTGGCCAATGTACCAAGTGAGGAGAGACTACCAGTTTCTCATTATTTTGAAAACAACCGGTGCCCAGTAGAACAAGGGTAGAGAAGACTGCCAGGCTGATTAGCTTGGAGGGCCCCCAGGTTCATGGGGGTTTCTCGTCATTCTAAAAGCAGCTGACTGTTTGAATTTCTCTATAAATTTGCCCTTATATTTTGGAACAAGTGGAGGGTTTGGAGAGTAAACGGAATTAGAGATCAGCTAACAGCTCTGATTCTTTGTTTTCAATTCCATTTGTGTATAAACGATGAGATCCTTCAAACACAGACACTGACCAAGCAATGTTGACCTCTCTCTGAATTGGTTGGCTGACTTCCACTTTTGTCTCAGAAGGTGAGGTGTTAACAAAAGAGTTCAAGAAATGTTGAAATTAAATGAAGAAAGACAGAGATTTGAGACGCGGAGACATTGACTCCTGACACAGTTTGCCCCCACGTGAAACACCAGGCACCCCTCAGCAATTGTGCTCCATATCTAAAAGACCGGGGTCTGCTTTTTTGACGTGGTCTTCTAAGAATAGTAATTAGATTTCCATGGAGATTTCGTGTTCTTTCTAGACTTTGTTGACAGTGTTTTTCTAACTTTATCAAGTTTCAGAATCAATTAGGGGCTGAAAACAAACAAAGAAACAAACAGACCTGCAGACTCTACCCCCGGAGTGTGAACTTCGTTACGCCTGTCTGAGGTGGGACCCCAAATTTGCCTTTCTCCGTAAAGCTTCTAGATGACACAGATTCGGTTTCATTGACCACACTTGGAAAGCTTCTCACTTATTATTCCATGCATCCCTGGTTTGGCCTTTAATGTCCCTGTTGTCATTGCACTGATAATCTTGGGAGCTATACCCTGATGCTCACATTCACAAAGTCTGCGGCCTAAATAACAACAAAAAGCCATTTAGTGGTTGTAAAATGTGGCCCAGGGGTAACATCTGTCCTCCTCTAGCCTCTCAAGCAAGAAGGAAAATCTCAAACCACCTCATCATTACCAGGACTAGCTTTCACAGGGCTGAGGTCAGGCATGCATGCCTACTCCTTCCCACCTTAGTACAAGTTCTACGTTTCAGCTGAGTTTCAGAATCCTTTACAGGGGTCACACAGACAAGACCCACCATTATGACATGTATTAAGGCCAGGAACAGGTTGCGAATGCTCAGAATAAATACAATAATTTGGACATGACAACTTCTTCTCGGGCATGCCCTCAGGCAGTCTTCTCGCTGGTTTCTAGGCCCTCAGCCATTGACCTTGTTCCTGTGCATGCAACGTTGCTAAGGTCCCAGAGTTGCCAGTTCATGCCCGAGGTGTATACACTCTCTCATAAAACTAGCTCCAGAGCACTCCGTTCTTTCTCCATGACTCCGCAAACCAGCACCCCCAACCAAATGCCCAGACAAGACCCAGGGTCCTCGACTGTTCTTGCTTTGTGGTCTAGGAAGTCCATCACTTGGCTTCATGCTCTGACTCTTGGTTTTGCTGCTGCCTCTCTGGTGTGACAGCTGTTTGGATCAAAGGATTTCAGTGTGCAGGGACTTCAGGGTCCAAGGGACCGGATCCCGTCCTAGATGTTCTTTCTTGATGGTAGTGAGATCCTCCCCTTCAGCTTCTCGTATACCACGGATACAACCGAGCAGAATGGCATCACACGTCCCCCTGGTCACCGTCCCTCCCAGCTGAACCCTATCAGTATCTTCTCCTGCCTTCTCCTACTTCATTCCACCACGACACAAAATGGGGTCACAGGACTCAGAGACAAAGGTTAGAAGAGGCATATTAAATAAGTGACTGCACTGCAGTGCTTAATATGCTGCATGATTCCCGGAACCCTTCTGTCTGGTGGTTTTACTTTTTTTTTCTAGGAACAATAGTTTAGAATTCCTACTCTTTCTAGACTGTGTTCTGATTCACTTTTTTCAAAATTCTTAACAGTTTAGAGCACCAGTTCTCAACCTGTGAGTTGCAACCCCTTTGGGGGTCAAACAACCCTTTTACAGGGGTCGCCTTAGACCATCAGAGAACACATTTTTCCGATGGTCTTAGGAACTGAGATACCACTCCTCTATTCGTCTCCAGGCAGGTCCGCCCACATGCAGATAAGCCCACATATGAGTACCCAGCATGAAGACTGTGACCCATGCTACACCATGCTTCAAGACACAATTTCTTTTATTTGTCATTAGATATAAATATTTCACAATATATAATTACATATTGTTTTTGTTCTTAATCACAATGCTTTCATTATGTTCAATTTGTAACAATGAAAATACATCCTGCCTATCAGATGTTTACATGACGATTCATCACAGTAGCAAAATTACAGGTATGAAGTAGCAACGAAAATAACTTTATGGCTGGGGGTCACCACCACATGAGGAACTGTATGAAAGGGTTGCAGCATGAGGAAGGTTGAGAACCACTGGTCTAGAGGGAGTCATATAAGATCAGTTGCAAAACATCCGCCTTGATATTCAGAACTCAACACACAGGAGAGAACGAGGAGTGATCGATTTGCAGTTAGTTTTGTTCTTGCTGTGTTGAGGAATGATCTTATTCCTTAGATAGCTATGCCGTTTGACAGATAGTAAGAGCACTAGTTGCTCATTCTCCAAAAAATTCTTCCCATACTCACACTCACTCACTCACTCTAAAAATAAAATAAAAAAATTCTTCCCAGACTGTTTTCCTCATGGACTAACTACTGGAGACATAATACATAATGTTTATAATCTGTATTTTTATATAAAGTAGAATGATGTCCACAAAATATACAGGATAGTTACATTGAGTGCAACAGATAATCTCTTATAAGAAGACATGTCATGTATATGTTCTGGATTAAAATTCTCTCTCTTTCTACCTCTTTCTAGCTGGGTAACCTGGATAGTCAATTTTCTTCTTCTTTATGACATTCAGTTTTATCGCCTATAAGATGCTGGAAATTAAAAAGCAAGTGTATCTTTTACAGGGTTTAATAAGATTAAATTAATTAGTTCATATAAATCACATAACACAATACTTGGTAAACAGTAAGTAGTAAACACTCAGCAAGTATCATCTATTCAATTTTATGTATATTGTTGTTAGATGTCCTTAGTCTAACTACAGATAAATCGGATAGCACTCTACCAACTGGTGGATTTGGAAACACTTTTCTGAATCTTTGGGTCTTCTGGTTTTAGGGAAGCCGGGAATGGAGGGGAAAGGGGCTCTCGATCAGGAGGATTGAGGTTTGGGCTTCTGCCACTGCGATTATGAAAGAATATTGGATGAAAGGAGCATCTCTGATCAATCAAATCAGTCAATCAATTCCATTTCTTTGACATCAGCTGAATTGAAGAAATTCAATTTCAGTTCTAATTCAGCTGGGAATGCAACCATTCCTCCTTTGACCTTCACCTTGCAGAGACCTCACAACTGAGGGCCTGGTTCAACACACTGCCAAGTCTACCCACGACTTCAGAACCCAGCTCAAAACACTCTGAACTTCCGACCTTGTTGTTGTTGTTGCCATTGAGTTAGTTCAGATTCATGGGGACACTATACACAATAGAAGTAAACACTGCATGGTCCTGTGCCACCTGCGCAATTGTCCTATGCTCAATCCCATTGTTGCAGCCACTGGGTCAATCCATCCCTTTGAGGGCCTTTCTCTTTTTCGTTGTCCCTCCACTTTATCCAGCATGATGGCCGTCTCCAGGGACTGCTCTCTCCTGACAATATGCCCAAAGTAAAGAAGACACAGTATTGCCATTCTTCCCGCTAAGCCTTACAGTCTCAGGAGCACTCTGGCCATGCTTCTTCCAGGACAGATTGGTTTGTCCTTTCCGCAGTCCATGGTACTTTCAGTATTCTTTCCAGCACCACAGTTCTTCTTCGGCCTTCCTTATTCAGTTGGCAACTTCCACATGCATATGAGGCATTGGAAAACACCATGGCTTGAGCCATGTTCCCCTTAGTCCTCTAAAGTATCATCCTTGCTCTTCAGCACTGTAAAGAGGTCTTGGGCAGCAGATGCTCATAATGCAACACGTCTTTTGATCTTTTGAATACTGCCTCCAAGAGCATTGCTTTTGGGTCCAAGCAAGACACAATCCTTGAAAAACATCAATCTTTTCTCCATTTAGCATGATGTTACCTATTGATCCAGTTGTGAAGAGTTTAATTTTCTTTACACTGAGTTGGAATCCGTAATGAAGGCTACAATCCTTGATCTGCGTCAGTAAGTGCGTCAAGCCTTCCTCCCTTTCAGCAAGCAAAGTTGGGCCATCTGCATATCACAAGTTGTTAACAAGCCTTCCTTCCTGATGGCATATTCTTCTTCATATAACCCGGTTTCTCTGATGATTTGTTGAGCATGCAGATTGAACAAGTATGGTGAGAGGATAGAATTCTGATACCTCCTGATTTTAAACCATGCAGTATTCCCTTTTTCTGTACCCACAACTGCCTCTTGATCCATGTACAAGTTTCAAATAAGCACATTGAAATATTCTGGGATTCCTATTCTTCTCAAGGTTATCCATCATTTATTGTGGTCTATACCCTTTCATGCCTTTGCATGGTCAATAAAACACAAGTCAACATCTTTCTGGTGGTCTCTGCTTGAACCAAGATCCATCTGTAATCAGCAGTGCTGTTCCTTGTTCCACAGCCTCTTTGGAATCTGCCCTGAACTTCTAGCAGTTCCCTGCAACCATTGTTGGATGATCTTCAGCAAAATTTTACTTGCACACAAGCACACGATACCAATGATAATTGTTCTACAGTTGGAACATTTTGTTGGGTGAAGTTAAATGATTTGCCATAGTGATTTTTCTGGGATAAACGGGAATGAAGGAGAACTTCAAAAAAACAAACAACCAAACCCAACAATTTTCTGTCCTTCGGGACATTTAGCTTTCTCTGTTAGTACTTACCGTTTCCTTCTCTCTATGTTTTCAGCCATGCAGTGGCGATTACTTCACACATGAGATAGACATTCAAATTTAAATTCTGAGCTCTAGGTTTTCAAGAAGGATATAGTTTACGGTGCGACCCCTAAATCCACTTTGAGTCGCCATATAAATTCAGTCTTCATTGGATGCGTTCTGACCATTCCCTGGCACTGTGAAAATATTTGCAATCGGGCTAAGTACATTTGAGAATACATTTCTGTGACTTCACTGGCCATCCTAGGGATGGGACAGACTCACCAAAAGGCGAAGTGAGGCGTGATCAAGGGATGTCCTCTGAAATTCTCCCTGCTGTCAGTTTGATTCTGACTCATAGTGATCCTATAAGACAGAGCAGAGCAGCCCCTTTGTTTTTCCAAGGCTTTATAAATCTATAGAAAGAGACAGCCTCATCTTTCTCTCAGGAAGTGACTGGTGGGTTGGAACCTCTGACCTTGCAGTTGACAGCTCTGGTTAACAGCTTAGTGCATCATCTCCTGAGTTTAGGGTTGACCAATGCATAATTCACACCTCATGGGAGAGTTCTTTCACGATATTAATACTGAGACCTGAAGCTATGCTGTCTTGTAAAGTGAGGAGACCAGGGAGATGGAGACAGGAAAAGGTGAGAGGTAAGAAGCTAGCTAGCGCTCCCGAGTCTGTGAAGCACAGAGAAGTGTGAAGGACAATCTGACTACTCAGCATCCTGTGGCACTCGATGTGTAATGCTTTCCATGGGCCAGAGTAAACGCTTTGGCGAGTAGGTGGATTGCTTTGACAGACAGGAGCGAGCTACATCAGCGGTTTCCCTTTATTTTCTTCTCACCTCCTGCTGGAAGAGCAGGACACAGCACAGCCAGTCAGAAGGGGAAGAGGAGGCACCATCAAGAGAGTAAAAGAATGCACGAAGTCTTTGTTCAGTACTGGTTAGTAAGACCTGAGTTAGGAAAAGACACGAAGGCTGATGTTTTTGAGACAGGTGCTTTTTAAAAAACTTTTATTAAATGGATTTCTGAATATTTAAAAATGAAATGGGTATCTAACTCTAAAGATACTCAATCTGAGCATTATGCCCAGGATACGATCTAGAGACTGGGAAGGAAGAGCTATTGGAAAATATATTGGAAAAGTGGAAGAAAACGAAATTCATTGCTCTGTGCAACTGTGAAGGCTATCCCAAGAAATATGTCCATGACCAATATAATTTTTGGTTTTTAAATTTATTTTTAAGGTTGTATCGGACTCTTTAAATAAACAGTATCTTAACTTTTAAAAGACGATCCATTAATCATTTCATTCCATAGGCTGTTTTCAAGGTGGACAGGGGCCTGGAGGAGTTCAGACACTTGGAGGAGGAGTCTGGTTAAACTAGATCAAGGGGGAGAGGGAGCAAGGCAAGAGTCAGGATGCCCCTTCTCTCTAATTAATCCCTGCCCCAACTTGTGCACTGGGCAAAAACCTTGACAAACTCATTTCTTTCTCCATCGGCAATGGACATGGCTAATGTGGTTTTCCCTCTCCGGGACATATTTAGCCACCCTGGCAGATGAAAAACACCTTCTCATCCTGTACCTCCCATCTTCCAGCTCACCTTTCCCCATCCTACCCTCTGCCGAGGGTGTCCTGAAGTGCCATTGACTGCTGTACATTTGGTTTCAGCATTGCACAATGTCCAGACTTCCTTCAGAAACCCCTTCTTTTTTGCAACTGTTATTGCCATGTCTGCCTTTGTCTAATTAATCAGTGAGCCCCTCCAAGGCTGAGACCTCACTAGCTTTCTATTTGTATCCCTAAATGATAATACCGTACTCAAATGATGCTGGATGCTCAGCACATAGTTACCTAATAAATGAATTACGATAGTCAAAGCAGGGCTTAGTCCCCCAAATGAGAGGAGACCAGGCAGGTGGCCCAAGGGGTCAGGAATACCAAACCTGGTTGAGATTCAGATGTTATTGTATAAGAGACTCCAGCAATTGCTGCATAATTTCCTTTTTCAGTACTCCAGAGTTTAGCAGACTGTGTTCATTTCTTAAGTGAAATTTACACTTAACTGGAGTGATTTTCAGTTACTTATTGCATGTGGGAAATTAATTCAAAGCCCCTTACCTTCTAGTTTACTTCCCCCACTCTCTGAAACCTGTTTGCGAAGTAATGTTGCACAGCAATAGTTGAACTAATAAAATTGCTACATTTGTGTATTTCTTTTGCTCATTATTCTCCTTTTCTTGCATTACAAATAGAGTAATTTGTTTGTTGAAACTGGTATAAATTTTAATTCTTGATGAGTTCTTTCAATATTTAGATGGCTTGCATTCAATCAGTGGGAAGTTGGTAAGGACTGTCTTGTATCATCGTAGTAAATTTAATTATATCAGTTGTTGCTTGTAGATAATATGATTGCTTATATTCAGTTTGTTATATGAGGTGTTTATAAGCTCTTAGCAGCGCAATCAATTGTTTATGTAATAACTATATTTCAAAAAGTAATTATTTCTAAAGTGTTGGCGTGTTCCCTGGAAAGATAACACACAGTCTTCTATTGGTGTTCTGATGCTGAAAAAAATAATTAAAAAATCTAATTAAGTAAATTGTGAAGATGAATTTGGTGGACATCTGCCTTATTAGTAACTGTGGCAACAGTTCCACAAAAACGGTTTTCATTATAGTGTATTTAGTAAATGTGGAGTACCGAAAGGTGGAGTTGGTGCAAAGCAGGCCAGGTTTCAACTGCTCTTGCAGTAGCATATGTGTGTGTGCTACACTCAGCGTCTCAGAGGGCATGATGTTGTTGGTAAACTGAGGGCTACTCATAAGGTCTTGTAGAAGAATGTGAGGTGATACTGAGTCTGTCTTTAGGCATCATGAGCCTACGGACAACAGACCAAAGCACTACCTGCTCCTGCTCCATCCACACAATCATTCTGGTGATTGAACTCATTCTTGAAACCCTTGTGTCAATCCATCTAGTTGAAGGTCTTCCTCTGTCATTGACGCTCTAATTTTCCAAGAAGGATGCCCTTCTTCAGAACCTGATCTCTCCTGATAACATAGCCAATGTATGTGAGAACATATGCAAAGGAGGTGAGAACATATGCAAAGGAGGTGAGAACATATGCAAAGGAGGTGAGACAAAGTCTCACCATCCTTCATTCCTAGGAACCTCTGTCTGTGCTTCTCCCAACACGATGTGTTTGCTGTTTTGGCAGGCCCTGGTTCATTCAATACTTTCTCCCACCATCCTAATTCAAATGCATTATTCTTTCTTTGGTATTCCTTATGTAAATACAGCTTTTACATGTATCTAAGGGGATTCAAAATATCATGGCGTGGATCAGGTACATCATTGTCCACAGAAATAACCTTTTGAAGATTGCGTTAGTCCGTGTAGACTCGAGAAACAAATCCATAGACACATATATATGTACGGGAAATAGCTTCATATACAAGAGCAGTTGAATATTCAGAAAACATCCCAGGCGAGTCTAGATCAAGTCCATAAGTCCGATATTAGCCCATATGTTTGATACCACTCTATAAAGTCCTCTTCAGACTCATGAAACACATGCAATGACATCAAATGCAGCAATATCACAGGCCAGTGGGTGGGCAGTCTTGTGGATGCAGCATCTCAGAGCTGGCAGGGCCCGCCCGGCGTCTTCTCTACAGGGATGTTTCACAGAGAATAAGCAGAGAGAGTGTGTCTTTTGCCTCCAAGGAGAAATACTGGAGTTCCCAGAATCCTCAGGGGAAGGTCATGCCCACGCAGAGGCCTCATTGGCTATATCCTGATTGACAAACTAGATGCCATCCCTACACTCTTAATCCTCAAATTGATACCAGATTATGTAACTACCTCAAAGATAGACCCCAGGGGGAAAATAGTAAATGTTGTAAATGAATTAAAATAGATTTGCTCTTGAAAGTTCATCGATGTGTTGACAGAGCAGATTGTCTGTCCCGTTGTGCTGCTGGTTGCACGGAGGACCTAGAAATGTACAATTGGCAATTCTTCTAAGGAATCTTAATACCGAGGAGCCTTACTGTGGTGATTTGGCCAAACTTTAACGAGGTTGCTGGGAGTTAACTAGAAACATTGGAGAATCCCTCTGCCCAAGGATTCCTCGAAGTCCTGGCCAAGACACTAAACTGTGCAGTCTGGATTATGTTCTGTAAATGATGATTTGGAAAAGCAAAGAAATGGAAAGATTACAGCATGGTTTTCTGGAAGCAGATCTGATGCTTGGCAAGTGGTCAGTTGTTATCTCTAGGCAAAGTAAAGTTGCACGAGCTTTGAAAATAAAGGTTCTAAATTTCAGTGAGGCTATGCCCCAAAAGTAAGGCTCTTAGTTGAAATGCTTTAATTAAACATAAGACTTTAGCATTCACCCTCAATTTAGATAATGTCATTTACAAAAGCACACAGATTACTTAGATATGTTGCTATGATCTTGTGCTACATTGATTCTCAGTTGATAATCATTGCTTCTGACAAGATGTGTCCATTATCTTGCATCCAATTCTTAAGGTTAATTGTTCCTCATGAGTGGAATTATTCTCGAGCTTAATGGCCAGTTCATAATGGGCTTTGTGTCTGTGGATATGATGATGGGACCCTCTTGAGGGGTACTAGGTGATGCTGCCTGGTAGCTTAGTGAGCTCTGCATTAAGCGGCTGACCAGGAGGCCAATAGTTTGTACCCATCAATCACTCCACCGGAGAAAGATGAGACCCTCCGCTCCTATAAAGGTGTAAGCTCTCAGACAACAGAAAGGGCAGGTCTACTCTGTCCTATATGGTTGCTATGAGTTCAAATGACCTTGATGGAACTTTGTTTTGTTTGTTTGTTTTTCTTTGTTAGAGTGATGCAGACTCTTTAGGGGGCTTATGAGAGTCAAGAGCAGTCAGTTACCAAATGAAATGATCTGAACCGACTATTAGGCAAGGAGTAATAAAATCAAAATTCTTCATAATTTAAACTCTTTATAAGTCAATATTTCAGTCTTCAGAGTGCTCATCCATAAAAGTATGGGTTTGCAAGATGGTTATGATTGCTTCAAGCCCAATTCTGTATTTCAAAAGTTGTAATCACAGTACCATAGTTAGTCAACATAGGTGGCTCCTCCTCTTTCCAGAAATACTGCCAGCCTATAGTTTGCACTTTCTCTTGCAGTAAATGTGGCCATGTGACTTAGCACTGCCAATGGAATGTGAGCAAAATGACATGTATCACTTTTAGATCAGGGGGGTTAAAAAAAATCCCTCTCTTCTGGTGATGATCACCAGCTGAGGAGATGGTAACATCAATGGGATGGAAAAAGCTTGATCCCGTAATCACAATTTGTGGTAAGAGGTATCCTTTGATTAAATATGAATCTGGGTTTTAATAGCAATAAGAAGTGATTGAGATTTGAGTTTATATCTGTGTTAAATTGCTACCCTCACTAATAATTTACCCACCCAAATCTCTGACATTGATTATGTCCCTTCCAAGTCACAGAGACCTTATAGGGTTTGAAGACTGTGAATCTTTCCTGGAACAGAGGGCCTCATCTCTCTCCCTGGAGTAGCAGGTGGATTTGAACCATCAACCTTGTGATTAGCAATTCACTGCCTATGCAACAGCACCATTAGGGCTCCAACTTAGAATTTGGGATTATCTTATTATAAGAAAATATTACTACTTTGACGTGTCCCTATTTTAACTGTCTGACTAGATAGCAACAGCACTTGCGGTGTCCTATTTCAGTCTATGGATTAAAAAGTGGGTTTTGAACTATTATCTATGATAATATTGAATCAAATACCATTTTATTTCATATGCTACCCCTCCACCAAATATTGATCAGATTCCCTGAAAACCAAAGCACTGGAAGCATAGTGCAGGACCTTGGCAGTATCTCCAACAAACCTAGATGATGGATGTGCTATTTACAAGAATATATTTGAAGGTCTACGGTACTATCATCCGTTTCAGTCCCTTAAGCATACATTTAGTTAATTCAACCATGCACGGTTAGTTTTAGTAAGCTACAGTGCAGGATTTACTGTAACTTTGTGAGAAATCATATTTGTTAAAGGCAACAGAGCTAAACGGTGGGTACAAAGAAGTGCTTCTAGGGTGCTGAGCCCAGTCATATCTACAGCTGATATCAGAAGAGGTTACACATTATATTACTAATTTACCAAGGGGAAAAGAGATCAAAAGGCTTAACGGATATGTTTTCAAATAATATTTGCATATGATGTTTATGTAAAGCCTAATACACAAGAATAATTATCTAGAAAAAATAAGATAATTTTAATGGAAATTGTTTTCTCATGTGAAAAGTGAAAGATCTCTTTGATGGAAATTCACCTGAAATACACATTTCAATGTGAAAAACTGATAAACATGTGGATGTCTTTCCAAAAAAAATTAAAGGAAGGAATACCAAGAGAGCCTTGAAAATGGTGGGTCTTGACTCACGGGAAAACAAAGAAAAAGAAAATGGTGGCTCG
>NW_022108124.1:9600096-9659009 GCF_000313985.2 Echinops telfairi | reverse complement strand
GGGGGGGGAGTATTTTTCAGATTTTAATTAAGTCTTGAAACTTTAGATGGAGCTAGAATAACAGTGAAATTACTGAATACTGAAAGTAGGAGGGATGATGGAGTTTTATATTATTTTGCTTAAAATCCTATGTTGTATACGAGGAAACCAAGGGGGGAAATACTCAAGGCCCAGAATAAGTGGCAGGATTGGCATTCTAGTTCTTCACACTTAGCCCTCTGAGGAAAAGAAGAAAATGCCTTCTAGGCTTTCTCCTAGCATCTAACAGAAAATTATATTCCAACTTTAAATGTGATCGGTCAATCGATGTTGCTGATGCTGCTACTAATATAAGGAGCTTATGTGGTATTTCTCATACTCCTAATGACAGAGTAGACCATCTCTCTGTGGTTTCCCAAGTCCATGCATCTTGACAGGAGCAGTTAATCTCATCTTTCTCCCACAGGGATGCTGGGGATTTTGAACTGCCAACCTAGCTGTTAACAATACAACGCATTACATACACTTTGCCACCAGAGCACCTCTGAGTCAGATAGACTTGACATCAGTGGGATTTAGTGAGTATATCACATTTATTCCAACCAGACACTATGTGTAACATAGCTTATTAACTCACCTAATTATCACAGTCTTGGGGAAGCCAGCCTCTAATGTGGCCTTAAAGTTTTTGTCCCTGGGGATTCACATCTTTCTTCAATTTCTTCCCACGTTGTGGTAGCATAAGGGTTAGTCTGTAGGATTATGTTTGAGATGAGGCTATTGAAGACACCACCAATCTTGACCTGGGCACATTTTCTTCCTGTCTCTCTATTTCTGTTGCACCTGGGTGAAGGCAAACATGATGCCACAGGCAGTCAGAGGGCAGATAAAGATCAGCCACGTGAGAGCTTGGTAGAGGTTCCTCAGTCAAGTCTTCATATAGCTGCCGCTTCCTCACATAGCTCACATGACCCTCCATGAAGTGTTTTAGGTCAGAAATAGCCAGTTTTACTACTCAGAGCTCCTTGAATTCCATGCATGCTACTATTCCCAACTACAAAAACACCAGTGTTATTGCTTTTGGTTTCTACCATAGATGTTTTTCTGATGGCTGTATTTTAGAGACTACAACCACTGTGGAAGAAGGTTTGCTATTGGGTAGAGTATGAAATTAGGATGGTCTCATAAGTAGACCAGGGATAATATTAGGCAGATGAGAATTGTGACATAAGCCATAGGTGCAGAGTAGTTTAAGGAAAGGTAAAGAAGTAGGATGTCTTCACTGGAAAAAAAATTAAAAAGGGGGGCAATGCTAAGGGCAGACCCTTACCTTAGATAGATAATTGCCTTCTGTTTGTTAAACTTGCTGCAGAACACTGTTTCCTTGGTTACAAAGAACTTGATGCTCAATAGTCAAAAGTAAAATGATTTCAAGAGTGTTTGTTTCATACCTGAGTGGGCTAAGAGAAAATATTAGCTTTTCTTGGACTAATACATTCTTTTATATGAGTCTGATGATATCAAGCTTAGCTTATTATCTGGTATGAATCACTGATACTCAACAGCTTACGATATTCGAAAGCTCAGTGTGTTTCGTGTGACCTAGATATAAAAGAAGATTCAAATTAATATCTTTGAAGAATGATTCATAGGGAACATTTATAAGAGTCATATAAATATTTCAGTCACATTGCGCTTGTCGTGGATTAGAAATGTATATGAAACTCCCATTACAAAGAAACAAGAAAAGGTTTGCACAGAGCAGGAACTGTGATCTGATGGTTGGATGTGAGATAGGAGGGAAAGAGAAGGGCAGGCCCTCACTAGAGAATAGACAACTCAACTGGACTGAACAGAAAAGCAATATGTCATAAGGGGAAGGGCCACACCATATGGCAAGGTCAAAGTAGACGCTGAGAGCAAATAAAGACAAATACCCTTACATTCATAATCCAGCAATAATTATCAAACAGTTTATATGCATTAATCATTATAATATCAAACAGCTTATATGTATGGGTATATAGGTAGGATTACCAGCTAAACCAACGTGGGAAGGTGAGTTAGTTAATTGTGCCAGCCTGGCCGATAATCACATGTGGTGCTGGTTGAAAGGCGGAGGGATAAATGGGTGGTGAAGCCTCGCCGTTCGAGTTCTCGGGTCTCTTGTTTTGTGATAGTTGCATCGGGTGCAGCTGCCTTAGCAGTTCCCTGCTTCAGCTTGCAAGATTGACTTCCTATAAGACATCCCCAAGGAGAAGCCTCATGGATCTATCCCGATGTAGCCCTGGGTGCTGGAGCAGCCGTGTGGAGACCCCTGCCAGTGCTGAGATGCTTACACGTTCACTGACTCAGCTTTCCTCCTGCAGTCGGCATCATTGCCTCTGTTTTGTGAGGTGGAGGACTTTGTGGACTGGTGTTGGGTATGGGTTAATGTTGGACTTGTGGGCTTGGGCAGCATTGGGTTGGGATGTTTTCGTGATGCACATTTTCTTTGCATAAAACTCTCTCTTATACATGAGTTGCTGTGGATTTGTTTCTCCAAAGTACCTAGACTAATACAGAAGGTGAATGGGAGAACATCTCAGTTTGGCAGAAGATGTCTCTACACATGTATTTTCATGTGCCACTAATATGTCCAAAGTTATAGTAGCACAAATGTGGTGTGGGGTGAGGCGGCAAAGTTCGGAAAACTTTTTGGCCATAATCTAATACCTGGAGGGAATGAATCACTGTGCATGGGAATTTAGGACAATTGTCTTGAGGGATAATCTCAGTTAATATGACTCACAAGGACAGTGTTCTATATCCTACTTCGCTGAGTAGCAACTGAGGTCTTAAAAGCTTACACCCATCTAAGTAGCCACCTGAGACGAAACTTGTGGTCGCTTCCCACCTGGAGTGAAAAAGAAAAAAGAAAAGACTCAAGGAAACAATTAGCCCAGTGGATGAAAGGACTATGCAAGGTGTCACCTTCACTGCCCTGAGACTAGAAGCACCGGTTGATCTGATTAAGATCGCAATAGAGAGTCCTGAAAAGAGAGTGGGGAAAAAAGAAGCAGAAAAATTCAAAACCATAAAATAGAAAAGGATTCCTGCTAGGGACTGTTGGTACCCCATGACTGTGACCTTTAGACCCCCTTTCAGCCTGGCATGATCCTACCTCCAGAGATTAATTTTCAGCCCAATAACAGACAGGCCTATGAAGTGAAGGATAACATCAGAGAGGTACACACTTGTCATTACAGCCAGCCATACATGACAGAAGGGCCAACTCTTGGCCCAAAGTAAAGCTCAGAAAAAAGTAGGTTCAAGGAAAAGGGGTGAATGGAAAGGAAGGAGCCAAGGAACATTGAGGGATTGCAGCTACTGTCACAAAAGGCAAAGATTTATAAAGTGAATAGAAAACTAAACTCATTTACTTGGAAACTTTCACCCAAACTACAATATAAAGTTCCAAACCCCAAATGATATGTCTTAAGGATATTGAGAAGCAAAAGGGTATCCATATTATCGAGCCTGTCTAAATGTTTTTATCTAGATAGAAGCAAAGCAAAAAAAAATTAGGGAGACAATTAGGAAACCATATAAAATGTATGACCAATCAGATGTATTCTATCATCTGTTAGCCAGACTATAATAGGCACCACCGAATTACCCACAAGCTGAGAGATCTTCCTGGATTTGCCTGTCCCATTTCATTGATCTGTTACCTGTTCACCCATAGGTAGTTTCCTTATGCTTTCAGTGCTATTGGGAAGAAGTCTAAGCTACATTGAGGGCACTAAAGCAAAATGAGTTTTAGGACAGTGGTTCTCAACCTGTGGGTCACGACCCCTTTGGGGGTCAAATGACCCTTTTACAGGGGTTGACTGAATCATAAGAGTAGCAAAATTACAGTCATGAAGTAGCAATGAAAATAATTTTATAGGGGGGTGGTCATCACAATATGAGGAACTGTATTAAAGGGTCACAGCATTAGTAAGTTTGAGAACCACTGCTCTAGGATTTGACAGATACCTATTGTGGTGTTTCAGCAAATGGTTGTGGCCCTAGAAGTGCTCATTTGTCTATGCCAAGAGAGCCAGATAGGTGCCCTTTCCAAACAAAGGTTATCCAAGAATATGGTCATTCACTAGCAATGCATTATCACATACCTTTTTGCTCTTGCTACATCATGACTGAAAGCAGAGAATATTAGAAAGATGTCTGCCTGTGTTTTATTTACACAAAGACATTCAACTCTGAGGATCATAATACATTAGAGAGAAAATTGGGAAGGGGAATTCCACAAAGCTTAATCGTGCTCATGTACACTCTATAACCACAGAAGCAATTTTTAGAATAGAACCAGGGAAAACTAGGCTGTTTAAATCCTGGAAAGGTGTGCTTCAGGGTCATGCTATCTCATCATACTTATTCAGTGTGGATCCTAAGCGAATAATTTGAAAAGACGGACTATATGAAGAGGAGTTCAATGGGGATGATTCATAAATTCTTATTTCAAATACAGGTGGGTGTTATGAGACATGGCTAAGATTTGTAGAAATCTTATGTCACAGAAGCAACTTTTTAAGTTCTCAAATATTATTAAAATGAATATGGATGATACTCTTTTATTGCATTTCTAACAAAAACAATTTTAAACATCAAAATTAGCATAAGAACTCAAGAATGAAATATGAACAATAAGTTCTCCAGCTTACTTTATATAAAATGTATTTCTATTAAATATATGACTTTAGGAGATTTCTAAGACAGATTTTCAAATTCATTTATTTCCTTAGAATATGCAAAGCTTTAAATGATGGACACCTTTTTTTTTAAATCTTTTTTTTGGTGGCTCATACAACTCTTATCACAATCCATCCATCCATCCATTGTGCCAAGCACATTTATACATTTGTTGCCCTCATCATTCGCAAAACGTTCACTTTCTACCTGAGCCCTTGGTATCAGCTCCTCATTTTTCCCATCCCGTCCCTCATGAACCCTTGATAATTTATAAATTATTATTATTTTGTCATGTCTTACATGTCTGACTGTCTCCCTTCACCCACCTTTCTGTTGTCCATCCCCCAGGGAGGGGGTTATATGTAGATCCTTATAATCAGTTACCCCTTTCTACCCACTTTCCCTCCACCCTTCTGGTATCACCACTCAAATCACTGGTCCTGAAAAGTTAATCTGTCCTGAATTCCCTGTGTTTCCAGTACCTATCTGTACCAGTGTACATCCTCTGGTCAAGCCAGACTTGTAAGGTAGAATTGGCATCATGATAGTGGGGCAGAGGAAGCATTCGAGAGCTAGAGGAAAGTTGAATATCTCATCATTGCTACACTGCACCCTGACTGGCTCGTCTCTTTCCCGCAACCCTTCTGTAAGTGGACGTCCAGTTGCCTTCAGATAGGCTTTGGATCGCCACTCCACACTTCCCCTCATTCACAATGATATGATTTTTGTTTTTTGATGCTTGATACCTGATCTCTTCAACACCTCATAATCACACAGGCTGGTGTGCTTCTTCCATGTGGGTTTTGTTGCTTCTGAGCTAGATGGTCACTTATTTACCTTCAAGCCTTTAAGACCCCAGATGCTTTATCTTTTGATAAAGCCACCATCAGCTTTCTTCAGCACATTTGCTTAAGCACCCTTTTGTCTTCAGCGATTGTGTTGGGAAGGTGAGCATCATGGAATGTCAGTTTAATAGTTTAATAGAACAAAGTGTTCTTGCATTGAGGGAGTACTTGAGTAGAGGCCCAATGTCCATCTGATACCTTAGTACTAAACCTATAAATATATGCAAATAGATCTATTGCCCCATAATCATATATAAATATATTTACATATGTACATGCCTGTATTTAGACCACTATAAATGCCGTTTGCCTTCTATAGACCTCATTAAATGCACTTTGCCCTTTCCTCTATTTCCTTTTACTTTCCTCTTGTCCCACTATCATGTTTAGCCTTCATTAGGGTTTCAGCAATTCTTCTCATTTACATTGCCCTTGATCAAGCTCTACTAGGCCTCTTACACCCTCCTCACCACCCATTTGGATCACTTGTTATTCCCTTCTCCCTGGGTTTGTTAACACCTCCTTTCCTCAACCTCCCCCTCTCCTGTGTCCCCCTGAAACCCTAAGTCCTGTTGTTTTCTCCTCCAGATTGTTTATCCCACCTATCTTATTTAGATAGACCTGCAGAGATAATAATAGGCACAAAAACAAGACAGAGCAAAGCAAAGCAACCAAAGGAAAGAATACAACAAAAGACCAATGACAAAAAAAAAAAAAGAAAGAAAAGCCTATAAATAGTTCAAGGTCTGTTTGTTGACCTTTGGGAGTATTTTCCAGTCAAGTCTGATGGGTCGCCATGCCCTGGCCCCAAAGTCTATTTTTGGTACTCCCTCCAGACTTCCTTACTCTGCTCTTTTTTAATCACACATGTACAATTTAAATTCACTTAACACATTTCCAATATTCCTAACAGGCTCCAAGAACTGGCTTAAGCACACAATCCCAGCATATAGATGTACTTGGTGTGAAAAATTTCCTGAATTCATAAGAAGGCAAAGTAAATGAGATGTGGGATGAAATACTGTGTCTGTTCCTCATAAGGATGATATTAAACCCTATTTTGTTCTGAGAGGAATGAGAAGTTAATATCAAGGAATGAGAAATTAATATCAAGGAGAGAAATAAAGCTTTCCCCAAAGCACCTGAAAAGGTGTGTCCTGGAAGGAGATCTACCCACAGAAGGGGAGGAAAATGGTATGCAGCTCTCACCAAACCAGAGGGAAGATGGGTATGGAAGTTAGTCCAAGGGGAAAGGTCCTTATGGCAAAATGAAGAAAAAATAAATATTTTATCTAATCTGTTTTCCATAAAAACTATTAGGGGATCATCAAAGGTGAGAACAGGGGTAGGTGTGGGGGAATTGGGCATTTGAAAAGAGAGGAGAAGAGCAATAAGTCTTAGTCTGATGACAGGAAAATGAGTTTCCTACCACAGAAGCCCAGTCGGCTTCTGGCTCTTCTGAGTGTCCATTCAAAACTTGTGCTCATAAATGTATGTCTGTCCAGTCAGCATAGCATTGGGATTCTGACCATTCTAGACTTGATCGTCATTGCTGCCTGAGTTATTGAAATTGTTGCTCAATGGATTCTCCTTCATTACTCTTGGAACATGAATCTTAAGACACTATTACTCTGTGAAAATGATGCCCTAGGTCAACAACCCCTGTTGCCCCTTCGTCTTGAAGGCCGAATGTTTACATTTTGTTCCCTACATTGGTCACATTGTGACCTGAGACAACACCTCCAACCATGGCGAACCTTTAACTAGTTTTTGGCAGGCAGATCATTGGTCTGTTCTGCATTTTCAGGAAATCTTTTAGGCAGTCCTGTGGAAACATTTTTGAATAGATAATTGCTAGATTCAGTGGATCCACCAAAGAGACTATCACAGTACAGCATGAGGTCAGTCTGAAGGCAGACTGTGGTCGTGGGGATAAAGGTGAGCTGATAGGGGATAAGAAATGTCATGAATTGCTGTAGACTGTCCTGTAGCATCTGAGTGACCTTTAATATGTCTGCGCCCACCGTGGTGGCCATGTCTCAGTCCATCTCACTGAGGTTCCCCTTGTCACTGACCCTCCGCCGTGCCAACATGATGTCCTTTTCTAATGACTGTTCTCTCCTGAGGGCCTATCCAAAGTGAGTAAGATGAAGATTTCCAATCTTCACACCTCAGGACAATTCTTCTTAAAATGAGCCAAGATATCCACGTGAGGACTCCCATGCACCTGATCTGGTATTTTCAATCACCTCATATGCATGTAAAAGCTGGATGATGAATAAGAAAGACCAGACAATAACCGATGCATTTGAATTATGATCTTGGTGATGTGCGTTGAAACTTTCATAGACTGCCAGAAGAACCAAAACATCTGTCTTGCAAGAAGTACACCTAGAATGTTCCATAGAAGTGATGATGGCAAGATGCTAGACATGTTACCCGGAGGGTCCAGTCCTTGAAGAAGGACATCCTGCTCGGTAAAGTGTGTTGTTATTGTTGTTAGGTACCACTGAGTTGTGTTTGATTCCTAATGACCCTGTGCACAATCGAACAAATATGGCCCAGGCCTGCGCCTTCCTCACCATCGTTACAGCCACGGTGCCAATACATCTCATTGAGGGCTTTCCTCATTTTTACTGAGCCTCCACTTTGTCAAGCCTGATGGCCTTCTCCAGGAGCTGGCCTCTCCTAATAAACTTCAAAGTACATGAGATGAAATCGTGCTATCTTTGCTTCTAAGGAGATTTCTGGTTGTACTTCTTTCAGAACAGATCTGTCTATTTCTCTGGCTATCCATGGTACTTTCAATATTCGTTGCCCAACACCATAGTTGAAATGTACCCATTTTCCTTTGGTCTTGCTTAATCAATTGCCACATTTATTATGCAGATGAGCCAATGGAAAATACCATGACTTGGGTTAGGCACATCTTAGTCCTCAAGTAACATCCTTGCTTTTCAACACTTTATTTTTATTTATTTATATTTTTTTAAGCTTTTTGTTTTTTAAATAAAGTATTTTATTGAGGGCTCTTACAGGTCTGGTAACAATCCATACATCAGTTGTATCAAGCACATTTGTACATCTGTTGCTATCATTATTTTCTAGACATTTATTTTCTATTGAGCCCTGGGTGTCAGCTCCCCAGCGCCGGCCCTCGTGGCCCCTTATTAAATTATAAAGTATTATTATTTTCATGTCTTACACTTACCACTGTCTCCCTTCCCCCTTAAAAACATCTTATGCAGCATCTTTATCTAATGCAATGTGTCATTTGATTTCTTGACTGCTGATTGTGGATCCAAGCAAGATGAAATCCTTGACAACTGACAACTTCAATATTTTCTCCATTTATCAGGATGTCACCTAATGGTCCAGTTTCAAAGATTTTGGTTTTCTTTATATTGAGTTGTAATCCATTCTGAAGGCTGTGGTCCTAGATCTCCATCAGCAAGTGCTTCAAATCGCCCTCACTTTCAGCAAGCAAGGCTGTATCGCCTGCATATCACACTTCACAACCAAACGTGCTGCTATTGATTCAATGCTGACCCACAGTCAATGCTGACTCGGAAACCCCCCCGGTGGGTTTCTGAGACAGGAACTGTTTATGAGAGTAGAAAGTCCATTCTTCCTCCTGAGGAGCTGTGGGTGGTTCTTGAACTGTTAACTATGTGAATCGTTAACCCAAGGCCATGAAGGCTCCACATCACAGATTGTAAATAAATAAACCTTCTTCTAATGTTGATACTGCATTTGTCTTCATGTAATCCAGCTCTATTGATGCTTTTCTCAGTGAGCAGATTGAATAAGTATAGTGAGAGTATACAACCCCTATGCATACCTTTCTTGATTTTAAATCATGCAGTATTCCCTTGTTATGTTTGCACCACTGCCTCTTGATCCATGTATAGGTACTAGAAATGCTTAACTAAGTATTCTGGAAATTCCATTCTTCTCAAGGCTATCTTTAGTTTATAATGACCCACACCATTGAATGCCTTTGCAAAATCAATGAGACACAGGTCAACATCTTTCTGTACTTTCAGCCAAGGTCCCCATCACATCAGCAATGGTATCCCTTGATTCACGTCCTCTTCCGAGTCTGGCCGGTACCTTTGGCAGCTCCCTGTAAACGTACAGCTGCAACCATTGTTGGTCGATCTTCAGCAAAATGTTAATCACAGATGATAGATATCAATGAAATTGTTCTATCTGGTAAAGAAGACGGCCGGGGTGGGGTTGGCGGGGGAGGAGGAAGATCCTCCATGAGATGGGTTGACACAGTGGCTGCAACAGCAATATTAATGATCCTGTGGACACCTCATGATCACACAGGCTGGTGTGCTTCTTCCATGTGGACCTATTTGCTTCCCTGCCAAATGGCCACTTATTTAACTTCAAGCCTTTAAGACCCCAGATGCTATGTCAGGTATCAGCTATCAAAAGATCCTAAACAAACAATTATATCAATGTAAATGAAGGGGTTGGAGTGGAGACCCAAAGGCTATCTGTAGATGACTGGACATCCTCCCACAGAAGGGTTACAAGAAAGGGAAAATTCAACCAGAGTGCAGTATAGCACTGGTGAAACACACATTATTCCTCTAGTTCCTGAATGCTTCCTTACCGGCCCCCCCTCCACCCCCGCCATGTTCCCCGTGCCTCACTACTACTACCCAGTTCTACCTTACAAATCTGGCTAAACCCGAGTACACACACTGGTACAAATAAGAGCTCTCCACACATGGAATTCAGGACAGGTAAAACCTTCAGTAACAGTAGTGGGAGTAGCAATATCATAAGGGTAGGGGGATGGGGCAGTGGGGATGGGGCACAGATAAAGGGGGGAGAAGGGGTACTCATCATAAGGTTGGATATATAGCCCACCCCACAGGGGGACAAATAACAGAAATGTGGGTGAGACAATGAACAGTGTAGAACATGAAATAACCATAACAATATATCATTGATCAAGGATTCACGAGGCTGGGGGAGGGAGGGGAATAAAGAATACCTGATACCAAGGGCTCAAGTGGAAAGAAAATGTTTTGGAAAAGTTGATGGCAACCTATGCACAACTGTGCTTCATCCAATTGACTGATGGGTTGTCATAAGATTAATGACATGATTAATTAATGACATGATTAATTTAATATATAATAAGTATGTAGTTATTATGTATAAATATTTATATTATATATCTATAAATGAGAGAGGATTGGTAGAACTGGATAAAGGGTCATATAAGATGCATAAAGGGTCACTATAAGATGGAACCAAGTTGACCGCATGTGACAGTAACAAGGCTGATTTGTTCCTTTGGGGGCCATCTTTGGTACATTCCGTATCCTTTGCCAATATTACAATTCAGATGTATCAATTCTTCTACTTCCAACTTCATTGTGCAGTTTCAGATGGACAAGGCATATGGAGGTGCTTGAAACTGTGTTTTCTGTCAGGAGAGCATCTTTGATTTTCAGAATTTGGAAGAGAACTTTTTCTAGACTAAAATGTAGGAACTCCGTGAGAAGGAGGAGTACACGATTATAAACATTGTTTCCATTTTGACTGAAAGATGGTAGTAACATTTACTGAGATACAGGATGACAAAAAGAAGAAACAGTATAAATGGAAAAGACTCATCCTGTATAAGACATCTCAAATTTGGGATGCCTTCAGAACAACCTTTAATGCAGATGCTCAGAAGGTTGCTGGGTTTGTCATTTTAAAACTTAGATGCAAGTTCTTAATTGAGGAGTGAGATTTGGGAATCATTAGCATAGAAATCATAGATAAGGGTCTCATCTTGCAGGCAAAGTGCATCTAGGATTAGTGGATTGGACTGTGTATGTATCCTTGAAAGTTTTTTGGTAAATTGAGGGAGAGATTAACATGAACAAAAATAGATTGTATTAGTCTGGGTAGACTAGAGAAACAAATCCATGGACACTCATATGTGTATAGGAAAGAGCTTTATATAAAGAGTAACTGTACATTAAGAAAACATCCCAGGCCAGTCCAGATCAAGTCCATAAGTCCAATATTAGCCCATATGTCCAATACTAGTCCATAAATTCCTCTTTAAACGCATGCAGCCATGCAATAATGCCAAATGCAGGAAGATCACAGGCCATTGGGTGGAAAGTCTGTGGATTCAGTGGTGGTGGAAGCATCTCAGCACTGTCAGGGGTCTCCACATGGCTCCTCCAGCTCCCAGGGCTCTGGCTTCATCAGCATAGCTCCATCAGGCTTATCATCAGTAATGTCTCGCAGGGAGTGAGTGTGTGGCCCCCCCCTTCAGAGAGCTATTTATGTCCTCAGCAGCTCCTAATAAGGTCATCAAGCTGCAACCTGATTGATAGGGTAAACTCCACCCCTTCACTCTTAAGTCTCAAATTGACAATAGATTTTGCAACTACCACATAAGTAATAGCCAGAAGTAAAATCAAATTTCAAAAATATTATTATAGGAAGAGATGAAGTGTTGTCGGACTGCTAATACTTATATTAAAAATAATTGAGAGAAGTTAGATTTGGGCTCTTCTGGCCTAACCACTTGTCAGCATCTTCTGGGATCTTCTGAAAGAGAAGGGATGAGAAGAAAGAGGGAGTAGGACAAAGAGCACCCAAAATTCCCTGAATTTGCCTCATTGATTTAAATCAGAAAATCTGAGAGGTGGGAGGTGAAGGCCCTGTAAATTATATTTCTGTTAAACTTCATGATGATACTGATGCAGCTGCTGTATCAAGGTCTACTCAAATAAAGTGATGTGCCTTTATTTTCCAGGGTAGATCTGAGTCAAAAATTGTCTTGATGGCAGTAATTTTGCTTCGGGTTTTATATGCGCTAGATGATTAGACAAAGTCATTATTTTAGACATTCCAATCCATGCATGTATTTTCTTCTAGAAAAAAAAAGCAACACTTAACCTACTCATCTCAGCTGGTACAATCTTTTTCTCTCTATCCCTAATTTGGCTTAGTCTTATGATTTACTTTGACTAATAGAATATGGCAGTAAGGAGATTCAAGAGAGTTGAACCTAGCCAACAAGAGACCTTGTGGCTTTTGTTCTAAGTCTCTGCTGCCCCTAGACAACAGTGCAGAACCCCAGCTGTCGTCCTTGAGCAATACAGAGAGAAAACCAAACAAACCAGTCACTTCTCAGCTCAAATGCGACTCATGCCCACTTGTGACTCAGAGTAGACTGCTAGTGCTTAGTTGTTGTTGTTTTTCATAGCTATGATCTGAAGCCATTGCAATGAATCCTACATGACTCACACCATATCCGACCCCCCTCTGGCTATCCAAGAAAGAAGGAGAATCTAACTCCTCATCAGTCCAATGTCTGTTACCATGTGGCAGATGTCAGACATGCCTCCCCTCCATCCTTCTTTGCCTTATTCGATACCAACTGTTCTTCCTGGGTACGCTCTGCTTTTCTGCTGGGTTAAATAACCCCTTGCAGTGGTCACAAAAACTCCCAGACAATATTTCAAGCATGGGTGCATAGTAGGGAAGTTAACAGGTCACCAGAAGCCAGGATCATACAACATGAAGGATGCAACCTTTTGTCCACAGCAAAATCTCTCCTTAGAAAAGAACCATGTCTACTTCTGGTCCTCAGCCTCTGCGCCATGTGGTTCCTTCGTCTCTGCCTCCATAGGCCAGGTAACCCACCCGAGACTTTGTTTCACTGTCCGTGGTCTTCTCAGCAGTACAGCCTTCTGCTCTGTCCCGGTGTGGTTTCTTTGCTCGGTCCCGTCAGCTCCAAGGCAGGCCCCTTGTGTGCCTCTCGTCTCAGCGTCTCCCAAGTCTGGCAGGGATGATCTCAGATTGCTCTGCTGGTGGTCCTTCCTCCTTGAAGGTCCTTCCTCCTCCATGGTGTCTTTGTTCCTGTTTTCCATAGAGTTCTTTTATAGCCAGAGGCTTGGCAACCCAAACTGACCAATCCTATTCATTTTTCACACACCCTTTTTGCATATTAAGTATGACTCATCGCAAGCCCATCGGTCAGAGAAGATCTGCTCCTGTGGGCTTCTGAGACTGTCACTGTTGTGGGAGTAGAAATCCTCATCTTTATCGGGCAGAGAAGTTGGTGATTTTGAACCGTTGATCTTGTGGTTGGCAGCCCAACATGTAATTCCCACACCACCAGAACTCCACCCAGCCATTTGGTGGGAGTTACATAGACAGTGTAGGAGATGCCCCTTCACTACACAAGTCAAGGTTCAAAGAAGATAAAAGGCCACACAATGGTGGATAGGCTGTGAAATGATACAGGTTTGACTGACTGCACACCCTATTTCCTTAACGAATTTTTAGAAGTAATTTGGTTTTACATTCATGACTTGCTTTCCAAATGTGCAGTTGATCCAAGAGGAAATAATGAATACAGGAGGAGGAGGGAGGGAGCACTAGAATGGATATGATTGCATATCTCATCTTAAAGGCATTCTAACCATGAGGGGGAGTGGGAGGAATGCTCTAAAATTGATGTAGGGGTGATCAAGGAGTACAATTCTCCTTGATATGATTGAATGATTGAACTGTTGTATTATATGACATGTAAATTACTTGTCAATAAAACAGTTGAGAACAAAAAGGAGGATTTTAGACAATTTGTTTAATACAAAATAAAATTTACATTCTTGGAAAGACCTTTAAGTGTGTGTGTGTGTGTGTGTGTGTGTGTGTGTAGATAATCTCATTTAATCCTTATAGATATCCTACATAGAAAATACCATCTCTAATTTTATGGTGAATAAAACATAAGATTAAATCATTTCCCCACGGTTATGAAATCTAAGAACTGGACTTAGATCCTAAAGTCTTTGGGTCCCTAGGTCCCCAAATCACTCGATTACACTATTTGTTTCTTTTATTTGAATGGATGTCCAGTAATAAACTCTGCTTATTCCTCAGAGACCTAGTTCTTCCTCCAGGATAAAACTGCTAGCAACTATTCCATTTTTCAAGCGCTCATCTTAAATGTCGTTTTCTCCGAAGGCTGTCCCTGAGCTCCGCGATGAGCTTGGTTCTCCCTGCCCTTCAGTTTCTGGACCAGCACTCACATTCAGAAAATGTTCAGTTCCTGTTATCCCCACCAAAACAGAATCCCCATGAGGATCAGGGCACTTTTCTCGGGCAGTACTGAAACCTCCGCCCTCAGCTGGCATGCAGAAGTCCTTCAATAATCCACATTGTCTGGATTAATTAGACTATAGGTGTGGCCGTGATACACAAGGAAGCATCAAAAAGTTCGTGCGGAGATGGAATTCAAGGATCGAACTCTCCCATAGAAGTTTCAAAATGCCCCATGTGTGTGTTTCAATGTACCAGAAAGTGGGACTCTGTCCCACAGAAAGAAAATCTGGATAACAGGATGAGTTCGGAATATAGATGGGAATTTAGGGCAATACATAGTCCAGGACATAAAACTGTTGAGCGCATGTGAAATTGTCGCTGCTTCATTAGAAGCCTGTCATGGGGCACATGGAAGTATTTTGCTTGACAGCTGTTTGCTTGTTGTGCTGTTAAGATTCACCTTGTAGGTCATTGTCCTCAAGGACTCCTGCATTGATGGCAGGTTTGTTTCCATGGACACCCATCAGGACCACAAGGTAGAAAATAAAGTCGACCCAAACAGAAGACATTGATATCTGACTGCAGTTATCAGGAAAGGCAGAATTTAGGGAATGTACTTAATTGAAATCAAGGCTCAGCAAAATCCCTTACCTGCCCCAGATCTAAAAAGGAAGTAAGATAAAGTATTGAGCCGATTCAAATGCATATGCATTCCTCTATCATTTCGTTTTATCACCTCAAATTCTTTTTTGAAGGTATCAGTATTTAAATGAATAAATAAAGGAGTAGGGGAGATTTATGACCCTCACTGCTTAATTCTGACGACTACAAAGGTGAGTCATTTCTCTTATTGAAGGAATTGGAAACAGATGACTTGGAACGCGGCAGAGGAAAATGTATGATTGGGTCTATTATTCAATTTCATATGGAAACATTAGCTCTGAATAAAACCAATCATAAGCCCACATATTAATGCATTTGGAAATAATTATTTCGAATAAATACGTATATGTTAAAAATATAATCTATGTAAATCTATGTAAATGGATGGTTATAGTGAATTAGTATATAACATTACTAAGTAGATTGCTCAGGGTTTCATTAAATAAAAAAGACTAAAGACCTAGGTTAGTGAGAAAAAGCTCTTTTGCTCTATTTAAGTTGCTTTAGGTTGTTAATCTGGTCCAAGATGATCAACTTCTCATTAATCATAATAATTAGGGGTAGATTTACTGAGCATTAGTGTAATTTTCAATCATGCTAATAGTTGTGCAATTCTCCGTTCATTAATATAAATGAGGTAAATTAGAACCATGACATTATAAAGAAGAGACAGAAGCTGTGGGAACTTTCGTGGGTCCTCCCTAAACCCCATTAATTTAATTGTAATATGTTGTTCCTCAATACTTATTTTCACTCTCTTTATTTTCCATTGCTAATGGTTCTTCAGATTGGTTAATGAGCACAGTAACCTCTTAATTTAAATGATTGCTATGGTGTGGTCTAAATCAGACCTACTTATCTTGTAGCTATTACCTTTAACCCTTTCTCACATGTTCAGTCAAGAAGCGTTAATAGAGTAGCCACTCATGCAATCTGGGATTTTATCAACACAATATTCAAGAAATAAGAAACATCACCTTCTCAGGAGACCACTGACCAGAAACCATTGTGAACTGCACCCATAAGTTTATTATTATATGAAAGTATTTCAAACTAAGAAAATCCTTCTTCATGAATTCCTTAACATTTTGATTCATACCCTAAAAATCTAACCTTCTCCATCTCTTAAATTTCTTTAGACCTTCCCAGTGGAGCCTTTGCTGAAAACATTACCACATTAAGAGTCCATTGTAATGCATGGTGATCTCCTGTATTTACAGCTCTTGGAAGCAGACCACTAGTCATTTCTTCTAAGACATCTCAGCTTGGCTTCAACCAACCAACCTTTCAATTAGTAATTGATACCTTAATCTGGACCAAAGAATTGTTACCCAAACCAGGTTCTTATAGTCCTTTATCTCACTGATCTCACTGATATTTTTATAATACTATTTTCAAAAATTTGACTCGTATAATGATACATTTATCTTCCGTGAGGTGGTAAACAAATGGAGGGCAGGGACGATGTTTGTGCTCCTGGGTTCTGCCACATGGTACGTAGGGGTGCCCCAGCAATATTTACAGGTGGATTAATGAGGGTCTTGCCATATCTGACTACATTGCCCCTTTGAAGCAAATGAACTCTTGGATTAGCCTATTCTAAAGTTGCCTTAGCACCACTTGTCAGTCAGTTTGTCTTACTGTGGTGGCTTGTGCGCTGCTACTATGGTGAAAGCTATGTTACCAGTTTTTTAAATACCAGGAGGGACACCCAAGATGAGTGGGTTTCAACAGAGATTGCAGACGAAGGACAAACGATGGAGAAAGAGTAAGCTATCCAATTCTTCGGGATTAGCCACTGAGAACCTCATGAGCAGCATTCAGAATATTGCCAGCTGTAGCACTGGGAGATGAACTCCTCCTCTGGGAAGGAGGCACTGACGCAGTGGCAGCAATGAGGGGATAAGGCATAACTACCGCTGTGAGGAGGAGGTAGGACCAGACAGTGGTTTGTTCTGCTGTACATTCAACCACTGCTAGTTGGAACAGACTCGAAGGCATCTAGCAACTGGTGACTCCTATGTTAGCAATTCATATCCACCAGTCGCTCCATGGGAGAAAGATGAAGAGGTCTACTCCTGTAAATATTGACAGCCTCAGAAACCCAATGGGACAAGTCTTATGTGTCCTTTAGAGTCGCTCTGTCACAGTGCAATCAATGACAATAGGTTGCTTTGTTTTGTTTGGCAGTCGGTTTTAAAATCAGTGGAATAACAAGGTTTATTCCATACACTTTAGAGTTATCACTCACTACCATTGAGTGGATGCCAAATCATAGTGACCCTAAGTGGTTCTCAACCTTCCTAATCCTACAACCCTTTTATACAGTTCCTCATGTTGTGGTGACCCCCAACCATAAAATCAATTTTGTTGCTACTTCATAACTGTCATTTTGCTACTGTTATGAATTAGGTGACCCCTATGCAATGGTCTTTTGACCCCCAAAGGGGTTGCGACCCACAGGTTGAGAACCGTGGCTCTAGGATATTGTAGAACCCCCCCTGTGAGTTTCTAAGACTGTGGCTGTTTAAGGGAGTAGGCAGTCTGGTTTGTTTTTCTCCCTTGGAGCATGTTATGGTTTCAAACTGCTTACTTTGTAGATCAGAGCCCAACATGAAACCAGGGTGGGATAGTGGCTACACGTTGGGCTCCTAACCACAAGTTCTGCAGTTCAAATCTCCCATCCACTCCAAGGGAGAAAGATGAACAAGTTTGTCTAATTCTGTCAACTAGAGTCTTGGAAATTTATAGGAGAAATTCTGCCCTGTCCGATGAGGTCACTATGAGTCACAGTGATTTTGTGTTGTGGCTTTGTTGAGCTCAGAGATAAGAGTCATCATTAACATTTCAAAATGTGTATTGAGGAGAAACACCATCTAATTGTGAAAAATGAAAAATAAAATTATGGACCAGGGGACTTCTTGACTCCAATCTTACTAGGTCATTTGACTTCCAGTGAATTATCTCCACACATTTATTTATTGAGCCAATTTTTACCATCTTCTTTGAACTCCTGGCATGCACAACCCTATGGGTGGTTCTACTTCATTTTAATAATATTTAAGAACCCAGTTCATTGCTTCAGTGACATAAGATTTCTACATTTATATGTGTAAGCTGGAGAACCTTTCATTACATAGATAAAAGTTTTATATCTTGTAGCAAAGCAGAGCTCCTAATGATAGAAGGGTTATATAGACATCTGAGGCCATCTGATTTTACCTTTCGGGATTCACGTGGTTCTACCCTATCCTGTAGGGTCATTTATAAACCTATATACAGTATGCACAGCCCCGTCCCTTTTCTTAAAGAAGTTAGTTCCTAGGAGAATCCATAATGACAGGGAATGACAGAGAGGACGTTTGCCTGTTTTCTAAAGGGCCAAAGGCTGTGCCTTCCCTAATAAAGAGCTTGACTATTTCAACGTAATTTGAGCTTAACTTTACTAACGTAAAATCATTATTGTTTCATTACTGTTTTTTTTCCACCTTAAGCAGAGAGTCACTACTTCAAAAATTGCTTATTATGCTCCAAAATATCGTGGAGTGGGGAGGAGGGAGAGAGAGATCTGAATTCCAAGATACCAACCAATGTGGTATCATTCTGGCAAAAGATAATTAAGAGGCAAGAAGGTAGTCTTTGTGGGAACATAGGTGAAGGTCAAGAGCTAGAGTCCAGAAATGTATAATAGGACAGACTTACTAGGGATCCCCTGGCCGAGTACTGTGAAAATGAGAAAATATATGGTGAGGGGGAGGATAAGTCAGTTACATACGACCTGTCACTCAGGAAGTTAGATGGATCATGCTGATATTCACTGCGGTAGGAAACACAAAGTGAGAAGCAGTATATTCCTTTTAATAGAGAGTTATGGGGCCACGGTGTGCTAAGTGTGGTGCTGCTAACCACAAGGTGAACAGTTCAATCTCAGCAGCTGCTCCTCTAAAGAAAGATGAGGCTGTCTCCTCAGCTCTCTCTTCAGCACAGATTTCGTTCAGACATTCTAAGGAGTATTTCTACTCTCCCCTGGAGGGTCTCTGTGAGTCGGAACCACCTCCTATGGGAAGAGAAGAGAAGAGGTCTTGAGTATTTTTGAGATGTTCTTTTTGTGATACACTTTTTGTCATTTTATTGCATATATAGCCAAGTTCTACCTGTGTGAATGAGCATTATTGAAAGATTTGCCACATCACCACTCCCCATTGTTAGTATACATAGTGTCCAGTCATCTAAAATGTTTTTCTGTACAAATCAGTAATCCATGTGTTGTGGTCTAAAAAGCTGTCCTACCACATAGACTTTGTTTTTGATAGCATTTTAAATTCTATACCATTGGCTAAATTAGTGGTAATTCCAATAGAACTACCATATACCCCATGGAGATAGTTTTTAATGTCCCTCTACAAAATAATCATGAACAAGGGGCATATATAAACCATATCTATGAATGGATTTTGAGCTAGAACTTAATAATAGCCATAATCTAAGAACAATTAGTTCTTCTGACATGGTCCCACTTAATACTAACCCCCATGAAGTGATCACTGAAGATATAGGTGCTGTAACAGAGTGGGGTGGAGAAAGTAGATGGTGTCCAACTATGAGGGAAAAGAATAGTCTTGTCTTAATCAGCAATCTAAATGAGGCATTGGTTAAGTACACATGGAAGAAAGACACCAGCCTGTGTGACCCAAGGATTGTAAAATAATGAAGCCCCAAACCAGAATATGGAAAACTATCGAGCTTAAATTGTGAACACCTGGTTTGCAGAAGGATTTGGATGACATTGGAAACCCAGAACACATTCTCAGGGTCCCCCCCATATGGATTTACTCTAAAGTGACCATGGACCAGAGATGGGAAAGGCCTTGTGATCAGACAGAGAACATTGGAGGGTAGATGACTGCAGTGTAGTTAGGTCAAAATGTGACACCTTTTTCACTGATCTCGCTCTTGATCCAATGCATAATTGCTTCTGTTTTAAATATGTTCTGCTTTGTTTTCTATTGACGTTTTTCTCTGTTTAATTCTGTCATTGTTTTGAGTCATGTGCTTGTATTTTGTCTTGATTCTGTATGTTGTCCTGCACATGAAATCCCGATTAGGTAAACTCGTGGGGCGTGTGATTCTCTGGCTGCTCTGCTGGCCCGTGGGCTACAGGGAAGCTGCAGCCTGGGGTCGTGTAGGTGATACTCTTCCACTGCTGCTGCCCCATCCAGATCCTGGACACCAGCATCACTTGTCTCCTCTCCTCTTGCTTTGCTCTCTTGGCTGCTCCCTCCCCAGTGCGGCGGGTGGGCCTATTTTTGAGATGTTCTATGCATATTTTTAGTCTTATTGAAGTTGTTAATAAGTAAGTTGAAGTTGTTACTGCCACTTTTGCTGCTACTGTGGTATTTCCCTTTAACATTTATTCTTGACTATGCTTTGAGATAGGTTGTTCTACATCTATTTTCTCTCCAACCCTTAGAACAAACCTTTGAGATCTCTAAATATCTTTATTTTTTACGGAAATAACAGGCTTGGAAAACTTAGCCCAAACCCAAACAAGTGTGTTGCTATTGCTGCCAACTCATATTTTCAATGTTAGTTATTGGGTGCCATGAAGTCAATTTCAACTGGTAACAATCCTATGAAACAACTCCTGGCCCTGAACCATGATCCCCATGGTTGGTCTGTTTGATTCTGTTCTTGCAACCACAATGTGAAACCATTTTATCAAGGACCTCCCTCTTGTCCTCTGACCTTCTTTGACCAAGCAAAGTGTCCTTTTCCAGGGAGTGATATGACAGCTCTAAAGTACGAGAGGCCAAATCGCACCACCCTCAATTCTAAGGAGCATTTTGGCTGTACGTCTTCCAAGAAAGATGTTTGTTCTTCACGCAGTTCAAGATATTGTCAATGTTCTTCCCCTGCACCATACTTCAAATGCATCGGCTTATCTTCTGCCGTGTTCATCATTGTCTCATAGCTGCACACATCTGAGGAGATGGAAGAAGCCATGGCTTAAGGCAGGCGCGACTTAGTTCTCAGAGTGACATCACTTCTTTCCATCTCTTTAAGTAGGTCTGCTGGCATAGAGATGCACAATGCAATGTGCCGAATTATTTCTGGACTCCTACTTCCATGAGCACTGATTGTGATTCCAAACAAAATGAACTTCTTGACAACTTCTGTAGTCTCATCATTGATGTTAATGTTGTCTGTTGGTCCAATTTTGAGGGTTTTTTCCACGTTTATAATTTCAGTCTCTACTAAAGGCTGCAGTCTTTGGTTTTCTTCAGCGAGTACTTCAAGAGTTCCTCATTTCTAACAAGGGAGGTTGTATCATCAGCACATCAAAGATTGTCAATAAGCTTTCTTCCATTGCTTGCTGCCCTTCTCACGCACTGCGTTCTTTGTCGTGTAGTTTAATTTCTCGGATTATTTGCTCAGCATAGAGCGCGAATAAATATGGTGAAAGGATACAACTCTGGGACATCATTTTTCTGGCTTTAAAGTACAGACTAATCCCTTATTCTGCTTGAATAACTGTCTCTGGGCCCGTCAAGATCCTTGATAGGACAGAGAAGAATTTCCGCGTAGGGTTTCTGAGATGGTAAATCTTTACAGGAGCCTCCTCTTTCTCCTGTGCAGTGCGGCTGGTCGGTTTGAAGTGATCTTGCAGTTAGGAGCCCCACGCCTAATTCCATTGTGCCAAGAGGGCTGCTTTAGTCAAGTTCAAGTTCTAAAACACTTGTCACGCTGGTCAATTTGACACTATCTCACCTTGACACTCTGGCCAATTTTGCTTGTATTTTAGCATGAAAGTAGAGTGAATTAAACAGGTGTTCAAAAAGAAAGAATTATGGGGATATTATTTTAAGGTATCAAGATAAAAATCTGATTATATGATTTAGTCAGTCTTATTAAAATTGAGAGCACTACCAGATTCTATAAGGAAATCGGACAGCCCAGTGGATGTATCTGTAACCATAACTTGAAATCTAATAATAAGGTGTTATTATAATATTCTATATTATAGTAAATTGAAATCTGTCGTTGAGCAAACAATGGTAGAGTTTTCAAAGTTTGGTTAAATATATTGAATCAGAAATAAAATGAGATCTACAGAATGGTAGATACTTTTATTATCCGTAGCTTATTTACTGAAGCATTGCTTTACGATAATAACAATTTTGAATGTTATATTCAACAGTTTCATAAACTCAAATAAAGCGAACTCACTGCCTGCCATCAAGTTGATGCTGACTCATAGTCACCCTGAAGGAGAGGGTAGAACTGCCCTTGAGGGTTTCTAAGTCTGTGACTCTGTATAGGAGTAGAGCGCCTCATCTTTCTCCCTCAGAGCAGCTGCTGGTTTCAAACTGCTGACCTCATGGTTAGCAACCTAATGAGAAGTACTCTACACAACCAGGGCGTATACTGGTTATGTACTTTGTCTTTGCTGGGTTTTTGCAGAACTATTTATAAAATGATTTCCCTGTAGTTGATATCACCTTTTTATGTCTTGGGACCTTGTATCATTTTGAAGGATGAGTGTTTGACTCTTAGTTTCTGACAACGTGCTGCAAGGGGAGGTAAAGGTGATGCCACTTATTAGCCAGGAGGCCTGGGCAAGCTATTGAGTCCTCAGGGGCCTTGGTATCATCACCTGCCAAGTAGAAAAGTTATGCCTACTGAATAGGAATTGATCATTGTTGAAGATATCAAATGGGTTAATTTTGTCAAGGCTCCCAGAACAAGATGGTCTCGCCGCATGTAATTTTTTTTCTCTCTCAACCTGACTTTTAGCATTTACTCTCCTGCTTGGTGATTGCATGGAATTTAAATTGTACTAATATGATTTTAGAACGTAAAAGTTGGAGAAAAACCTTTACCAATATTATTGTTTCCCTCCTCTACTTAGATATAAGGAACGCACAAATATAACTTCTCTACTCATATGTCACAAGGACTATTATTTTATATCATGACCTGAAAATGGATCCGACCCATTCTGGAAATGTATTTGCCTAATTGGACCACGTAGTTTCGTTTTACCCGATGCTTCCCTTAGCACGTCATCAATTGTTGTGTTTCCGCTATGGCATTTCCTTGTCCTCATCCAATTCTTTATGAAGTAAATAAATAAAAGGCCCTTCAACTTTCAACTTAGACTTTTTAGCAATTTTGTTAATTTGGGAAATTATGGAAGCTTGCTTTAGAGTCAATTTTGTTATAATGAATTAATTGCCCTTTAAAGCAAGAGTCCTTGCCAGCTTCCTCCAGAACCGATGTACTAGCATCGGGTTGCCATCTGCCCTTGCTTAATATAGGAAGCGTGCCCAGCACAGGGCTGCGGAAACAGAGCATTTCCTAGCAATCTGGGTGCTGTTCTCTTGCCTCCCTGAGTGACGTTAACAGCTCTGTGTAGCTGAATTAATGCCGTTCTGCTTCTGCTGCCTCCTTCACTAAAGGGGATTAACAATGCTTGTTGACTGTGGTGCTAATAATGTTATTAGAAGAACTAATCATTTCTGTATTCATGGAAACATCCTCTGAGAAGCATACATGGAAATAGTGCCATTTAAAAAATCATATTGTGTGAAACTAGATTCTCTCCTTGTATATATCCCCTTTATAATCTTCCTCCTTTATGTACTTGGAACTTGTGAATATGATGGGATATTTGTTCCCTTGATTATGTTACAAAAGAATAGTCTCCCCTGTGATTTCCTGATAAGTCTCCATTCCAAATGAATAATCACTCCTATGATTCCCTTAGCGAGCCCTGGTGGCCAGAGTGGTTGTCTGTTGGGTTGCTAACCATGAGGTCAGCAGTTCGAAACCACCAGCTGCTCTGAGGGAGAAAGATGAGGCTTTCTACTCCCATAAAGAGTTACAGTCTCAGACACCCTCAGGGGCATTTCTACCATGCTCTATAGGGTCACTATTAAGTAGGAATTGACTTGATGGCGGTTAGTTTGGTTTGGGGTTTTGGTGATCCCTTTATTTATTCATTTGATTTTTTTTTTTTTTTTAATGGTGATTCCTTTAAAAGTTTCCATTGTGGTAGCTGGAGAGAGATTGGAGACAGAGAGATGTTCTCCTGCTCGCCCTTAAGAAAGTGAACATCTATGTCTTGAACTGCCTATGAGGCCATGTGGCAAGTGTTTTCTGGAAGTTTCCAGGATTTGGAAACAATTCCCAGCTACAGCAAGAAATGGGGACCATAGGGAATTCTGTCCAAAAACTACTGATTGAGCCTGGAAGAGGCCCTGGAGCTCTAGTTGAGACCAGGCAGTATCGCTACCTTGACGATAGCCTTGTGAACTCCTGATACGAAATGTAACATGGCCATGCTCCAACTTTTAACCCACGAAAATGGAGAGATAATACATGTTTGATATTAAAACTCTCACTGTAATAGTTGGTTAGGCAGCTACCGAGGACAAATGCAACTGGGCAGGACCAATCTGAGAGTCACGAATTATCTTTTACTTTGTATGCAAGTATGCCTAACGATTGTGTGGCTTCGGTTGTAGACCGCAGTAAAGTGAGTATGGCAATAAAATGAGTCACATACATGTTTGGGTTTCCTGGTTCAAGTAGAAGTTATGTTTGCATGATTCTGTCGTTTGTTAAGTGTGTTCTTGTGTTATGAAGAAGTTTGAAATAGTGCTGCAAGTACAAAAATATACCACAGACACAGCAAGTAAAGTACAAGCTGTTAGAACATAACACTAAGAGGCTTTCTCAGTACAGGGAAACCTCCTACCTTCAATTTGTCAGAAAACAAAATATAACGTGAAGTCCCATAAATGAGGACTGCCTGTGTCTTGTCTCTGGGGGAACACAAAAGGTTATGTGCTTAGCTACTAACCAAAGGTTTGGTGGTCTGAACCCACCCGAGACACCCAAGGAGGCCCTGGTGATCTACTTTCCAAAGGCAACTGCACTTCTCTATGGAGCACAGTTCTTTATAACATACCGGGCCACTATCAATTGGAACCTGCCTGATTGCACTGCTTTTTTGGTGTTTTTTCCTTTGGTATTCTTTTATATTTAAATATCTTCAGATTTTTTCCCTATTAATATCCTCTTAAATGAGGCAACAAACATGTAATTCTAAAACAAAATACTCTTCCCTGTGTTTATTTGGGGAGACTGGGAAAAGGATTTGATAACAAGTTTGCAAAATCACTAGCATCCTAATATAAATATTTTATAGTTTTTTTATTATAATCTATAGAGGAATATTTTTATTTATTTTATGAAGTACTAGAAACATTCATGCCTATATATTATGCTTTACCTATTCACAAGTATTATTTAGTAAAAATCAGGCATTTTCAGTGAGTCTTGTTGTACATGTTACTTTGTGTTTCTGTCAGAGAGTGATAGGGAAGTAGTATTTCTTAAGCTTTCGCCTAACCTAGCAGCTGAACTACTATTGATAATAACCAAGTCTGGGAAGCCCAGAGGGGAAGCTCTACCCTGTGAGTTGGGATTGACTAGATGGTGCTGAGTTGGGGTTTGGACAATGGTTAGGACAGGCCAAGCCTTCTTTGAAATTACTACTTTGAATTACATAATTCTCACAACCATCCCAGGAGGAACTGCTATTATTATACTCATTTTACAGAGTATAGAGAGATGAATAAACTCAAAGACACACTAGGCAGGGTTTAATATACAAAATCTGTTCTAAAGTGTGGGCTGTTAGCACTACCCTTCACAGTATTTTAGCATCAAACTTACCAGTCTGCCTGAAAAACACATGTGGACTTGAAAAGTTTTAAACTGAAAATATTTTCCAGTGTCCTTAGTATACATGATTCAGATTATCTTAGTCAATTTTAATATCATTTTCATATTGCTTTATGGTTGAAGGACTTAAAAGTTCATAAACTCAGTTCTGATAATCTCGACAGAAAGGAGCAAAATTATTTGTCAGAAATATCTTCTTTTCTATAATGTAGTTTTTGAAAGTATGATATATGTTTTTAAAAGGATGTTTATTTTTGTTGTTGTTAGAAATTCATAGCTAACAGAGTGACTATTGCAAAGTAATTTAATAGCTCCCACATTACTTGTAGATGTGACAGAAAGTAGATAAGGAAAATTTTGAAAAAAAAGAAAATTTTAATGAAATATAAACAATCATAAATTATGTGGTCATCCTTGAGTTTTGAAGATAAATTATTTTTCCGAATATAGCTAAGAAACAGAAACCAAAGGAACCTAAGGACTATTGTTAGTATTTAATTATAATTAAATATTTTAATAATACATTGTCTAGAATACTATGAAAATCCATGATACGAACTAACTAAGAAAGGGAGCCAACAGTATTTTAGAATCCAAGAGACTTAAGAAGATCCCAAGTTATGCTACAATAGTTTTTCTGTATTTAATATACAAGCCTCGCATATAGGTAAATATATAACCCTGATTCTACTTGGTGTCTGTATAGGTCCATCAATCCTGGGTGTCATGTACCAAAAAACCCAGAAAAACATATAACACAGCTTCAAGAGGGTGACCCTCCATGACATAACACCTCTGCGATACACCCTAATATGAACAAGCAAAAACCAAACCAAACAGAACACTTTGGAAACCAGATCAGGTCCAGAAGGCTTCTGCTAAGGCGGGGTAAGGGGGGATGGGGCGGTTGATTTGCTGACAAAGTTATAACTGTTTAAGTCAAATGTATGCCTTTGAACCTCTGTACTGAACTCTCTAATGCCCTTCTGATTAGTAACCACTTCCCTCCTACCCCTCTATTGTGGGAAGAGAGAGTTCATCAGAGGCTTATTTCCTATATAGTTCCTTAAATGAATCTTGGGCTCCCACTGTCATCCATAGCCTCTCACACTTTAGGCCCTGATACTAATCCCTCCTTTGACTTTAGATTATATGTTTCAGAATCCTTCAGTGACTGATGATGGCATGCTTTTTCCATGTGAACTTCGTTGACATCTCACTTAGATGGCTGCTTGTGTGCAAACAAGCTTTTAAGACCCCCAGATGCTATTTTATCTAACAACCAGGAACCTTCTCATTTCTTCCACACATTTTGCTATAGCACCCAGCTCCTCTGTGTTCCATTCCTGAGGGTGAACATTAAGCAGGGCCATGATGTGAGAAATAATTGTTCTTAAATTGGAGTTAGGATTTAGTGTGAGCCCCAAACCCAGTCCTGGATCTATGTTTTTTTAATTTTGTTGTTTGCTCTTTCAGTTTATTATTACTTTGGAGTTAATACAAATGTCATGTCATTCCATAGTTTATTCGTAAGCATTGCTTTCTAACTACAAATTAAAATATATAATGACATATATGCTATTTTATCTAATAATATCGATCTATTTCTGACAATTTATATATATTATTCTAACCTTAAACAAAGAAAATGTTGCAAATTTACAGGTTAAGAATTATTTTATAGAGGATCCCATTAAATATATTTTATTATTTAACACTCCCCCCCACTATGGAATCAATACATTTGTTGCCATTTGGGATTCTATAAATCCTAATTAAGCAGTGTTCTTCCTCTTCCTTAAAAAGCCCCAACTGTATTACCATTTTACAACCTTCCTAAAAAGATTTGAATGGCTTGCCATTACCATCAAGGTTATGTTTAAACTGTTCACATGGCCCTGGACTTCCTATGTGATTGGCACCCTGCATAAGCAGTGTCTCACTGCCTTGAGCCAGGCTTACTCTCTTACTTCTGATTCCACAGCCTGCCATGGTTTGTCACCTTCTCAACATTTACTCCATTCAAACGTGGTCTCCCTTTGGAAGTCACCTCTGACCTTTCCTGCTGGTGGTGGTGCTATTAGGGGCCATCACGTTGATTCCAACCCATAATGACCCTACGCACAACAGAAGGAAACACTGCCCAGTCCTCCACCATCTTGACAATTGGCCCTATGCTTGCACCCATTGTGTAAATCGGTCTCATAGAGGGCTTTCCTCTTTTTCGATGCATCTCTACTTTACCCAGCATAGTGTCCTTCTTCAGGGACTCTCTTGACAATTGGTCTCTCCAAAGTACATAAGTCAAAGTCTTGCCATCCTTGCCTCTAAGGGGTAGTCTGTCCACATTTCTTTCCAGACAGATTTGTTTATCCTTTGGTAGTCCGTGGTACTTTCACTATTGTTCACCAACACTGCAACTGAAACATATGGACTCTTCTACTGTAGTGCTTTGTGTATGGTTACGAGGCTGCACACTATATAACTGGTATTTCAAATGCCAGCAGGTGCATACACAGTGAATAGGTTTCAATGGAGCTTTAAGCCTAAGAACTAAGAAGAAGAGATCAGTTGCAAAACTAAGCAATCAGTTGCCCTCTTCAAAGGAAGTAGCTACTGAAAGCCCCATGCACGAGGTTATCCTAGCATATCTTTATAATAAATAAATGTGGCAATTCCTATTGAATTCTCTGCCACTTCGGTAAGTGATGGAGCAGTCTCTCGAGGGCAAACACTATTTTTGACCCAGGGTTGTATTCTAGATCTTAGTATAATACATTGTCATACTGGAGGCATGAGGTAGTTAGTTTATTGTGCCAACCTGGCCGATAAACACGTGTGGGGTTAACTGAAGGGCAGAGGGATAAATGGCTCGGTGAGCCTCGCCTTTCTGTTTCTTGGGTCTCTTGCTTTGTGATGGTCAGACCAGGGTGCAGCTCCTTAGCCAGTTCCCTGCTTCAGCTGACAAGGCTCACTTCCTGTGAGACATCTCTGAGGAGAAGCTGCATGGACCTACCCTGATGCAGCCTTGGGTGCTGGAGCCCCCATATGGAGACTTGCTTACACGTTCATTGATTTGGCTTTCCTCCTGAAGTCAGTGTCATAGTGTGTGTTTTGTGAGATGGAGGAGGACTTTGTGGATTGGCGTTGGACATATAGGTTAATGGTGGACTTGTGGGATTTGGCAGCACTGGGTTGGGATGTTTTCTTGAAGTTCACTTAACCTTTATATAAAACTCTCTCCTATACATGAGTTTCTGTGGATTTGTTTCTTCAAAGTACCCAGACTGACACAAGGCATTCAATGAATATTTGTTGAATGGCTACATCAGTTAAAAGAGCAATGATAATTTTAATCCAAATCATTGCAATATCATGAAATGTTTTCTAAATTAGAAAAGAAAGATAAACACTTTAAAATTATGATTTTAAATATGAATTTGTTTCATTAGATGATTCATAAATATGCAAGTCCATATTTAGGATAAGTATAATGCTTTTTTATTAATTCAAATATTCAGTGACTAAGAGGTAAACTAATTATGCCTTTTAATATTACTAAAAGTGTATTATGTTTATGGGGACATGACTTCTACATATAAATATTATTCTATAAGATGAAATAATTGTCCTGTAGATGATTATTGATTTAATGTGTTATATGTCCTATATTTTCAACTTAATTATTTAGAGTTCTAGTCATATCCAATATATCTTCAAAACTGTTCTTAAAAAACTGTAGCTCTGAAGATTTAGTGTAAAGCACAAAGATATTCAATGGTGTTCAAAACTGAACAAATTACTTATTTGTATTCATTAGTTCATTACAGATAAAAATAAAGCCCCTGGGCAAATTCTAGATTTTATAAATAAATCTTAAATTATGACAACAAGAAGCATACTTTTTCTCTTTGAAAATTCAAAACCATAGAACAGTAATAGAATGTTAACTAGTTTTCCTTATTGTCTTTGAGACTACAGATGGAGTTTAAAGTGGAATTACTTTTCCTTTAAATTCACACATTAAAAATAAGATGAAATACTGCTGTGTTTAAATTAACTCATGGAGCACATTATTTCTCAGATCATGAAGAAGTCATAAGAGAACTCTCTAAGTTCAGTCAGTTAGCTGTGTAAATGGAAACAAGCTGATCAATTAAAAAAATATGTGCTTATAATATGCTAACATCCTCTGATATGTTTTCTGTGACTCTGGAATCATATAAAAAGGTAGTAGCGGGGCTTGTAAGCCATAGTAAGAAATCAAATATTTGTCAACTATTGGATGCAAAGCTTGTGGCAGGCAGCATTAAAGAGGAAAATGTTATCCTTTACAAAATGTTTGATTTCCTGGAGGAAAATCTCTTTCAGTCCTCTACAAGAAACAACAAAACAATGGTACTCAGCTCTGAAATTAATTGTTGTGTTATTAATATAGATTGTAATAATTCATAATAATTATAATATAATATAAACAATTTAGTAGATAATGTCATATATTGTATATAAAAATGAATGTATTATCTGGTTTTCCTTGTTTTGTTTCAGTTTTGTTTTTGAACAGTGAAAGCTAAGTACATCAACTAACACTATACAGAAAACAAAAGAACAAACAGGAAACAAACAAACAAGCAAATCATGACTTTAACAAGCAAGCAAGTAATTTATTTCTCCCATCTATAAAAGTGTCTGGAATCAGGCGGTCTATGGTTGGCTTGGTGACACCACACATATTGCAGGGACCCTCATGTTTCTTTCTGTACCATGCCTAGAACATAGCCCTTATTCTCATAGTCCAAGAAGACCACTGATCTGATTCCCTGGGTGCATGATGGAAGAAAGGCCAAAGGATAATAGTATGCCTCCTTCCTTTAAGAAGACTTTCTGGACTCAAATACAGCACTTCCATTTAATATGATTAACAAAAACTCAAAAGACCTTAATGATGCAATGGTTAAAGTGCCCAGATACCCCTCAAGAGAAAGATGTGCATCTAAGACCCAGAACAAAATTATACCCAATGTGAATGGGGGAAGGGGCATGGAGTGGAGGCCCAAAGCCCATCTGTAGACAATTGGACATCCCCTCACAGAAACGTCACAAGGAAGAGATGAGGCTGTCGACTTTCCTCTAGTTATCTAATGCTTCCTTCCCTCCCAATATTATGACCTCAATTCTACCTTACAAGTCAGATTAGACCAGAACATGCACACTGCTTCAGATAAGAGCCTGCAACATAGGGAATCCAGGATAGATAAACCTATCAGGGCCAACAATGAAAATAGAGATGCCAGGAGAATAAGGGGAAGCTTGCGGGAGGAAGGGGGAATCTATCAAAAGGATCAACAATAACCCCCTCCCAGGGGGACGAAGAACAGAAAAGTGGGTGAAGGGTGACAGAGGGTGATGTAAGATATGAAAATAATAATCTATAACTTATCAAGGGTTCATGAGGGAGGGAGGGAGAAAAATGAGGAGCTGATATCAAGGGCTCAAGTAGAAAGAAAATGCTTTGAAAATGATGGTGGCAGCATATGTATGAATGTGCTTGACACGATGGATGAATGTATGGATTATGATGGGAGTTGTAAGAGCCCCTAATAAAAGTATTTAATAAAAAAAGAAAAGATTTACAGCCTTGGAAACTCGGTAGACTTTATCCTATAGGGGTACTAGTTGTCAAAATTGACTCAACAATAAGTTTACTCAAACTTAGAACCCTGTCCACACTTTGCTTCAAGAGAGGCTGCAAAGTCCATATTTTTCCAGTGAAACTTTTATTACTGTAGAGAAGAATGGGAAAAGTGTTTCTCTCCAGCAGGACACGAGAAAGAACAAACTACAGCTCCATTGGATTCAAATGTAATGTGACATATGAGTCAGTGTTTGCTTTTTGTGATTGAAGGAACTTAATACTAACAACTGACAGAAGGCCTAACTTGTGCTAGAAATTCGTGGAATACAAGAAATTGGGTCATGATCTTTGACCTGATCAATATTTAGCATCAGAATTTTTTTTTTAATTACCAAGAAATATATAGCCAGAGCTTAGACAGGGCTTCTGGTCATTTAAGTCTTCCTTATTGAAGAGTTTCCTATTTAGAGCAGTGATTTTTCTGTCCTAATTCACCTCAGATAATCACATTCTTTAGTATGTTGATGTTGACAGGTGCCTTAGGGCCCGTTCTGACCCATAGCAACCCTATGCACAACAGAAGGAAACACTGCACGACCTTTGCCATCCCAACAGGTGCTCCTGTGTCTAAGTCCATTGTGTAAAACCTTAAGTATAGAAAGTATATAAAAGGTGAACTGTTCCAGATGAAATCAGGATGGTAGTGTAAGCTGAGAGGAGTCAAAGAGCAGGCTAGTGGCAACCCCTCGCTCAAGACCACAATCTCCTAGAAACCAATTGGTTTCTGCAGAATGTCATTAGACAAGTGGAGGCTCTAATCTGTATTTCTGAAGTCTAATACAAGGTTTTATTGTAGTGTCAGTTAAGGAACAGGAAACACTGGGTTAAGCAAAATTGCCAGTGTTTGTTTGTTTTTCTTCATGTCTTCTTAGAAGTATTAAAATGTTAATATAGATTATAGATCTTCCAGGAGGAATACAAAATTTCCTACAGAACGTTGTTTCTCTCTCCCTTCCTCCCTCCCCCTCCCCTCCCTTCTTCTGTGCATCTTGTGGGATGCGTGTGTTATTGAGTATGCTGTGGGACACAATGAGCTAGATAAGAGAAAGCCAGGAGAGTCATGCAGTATATTTTTGCTTCAGGTGGTTCATCTGTATGAAGAGGGAAACAAGAACAGGTCTAATAATTGTTTTAAGTTATTTTTGAAGATAGAATAATATTGCTGTGGAAGTATTTTAAAAGTAGATTGCAGTGTGACTAAGTCTGTTTTCTTTGTATTGAAGCTTTTTATTTATGCGTTCCCCTTCTGTGTTAGTCCAGGTAGGCAAGAGAAATAAATCCAGGGAGACTCAGATGTGCATAAGAAAAAGTTTTATATAAAGAGCAATTGTACATTAAGAAAACATCCCAGCTCCATCCAGATCAAGTCCCTAAGTCCGATTTTAGCCCATATGTCTAATACCAATCTATAAAGTCCTCTTCAGACTCACAAAACACATGCAATGAGGTCGAATGCAGGAAGATCATAGGCCAGTGGGTGGGAAGTCTTTTGCATCCAATGGCACTGTAAGCATCTCAGCGCTGGCCAGGGTTTCCACCTGGCTTCTCCAGCTCCAAGGCTCTGGCTACCATTAGCCTGTGTTCATGTGGCTTGTCAGCTGCAATGTCTCCCTGGAAATGAGTCTATGTCCTGTTTCCCACAAGCTATTTATTTCCTTATCTCCTCCAAACATGGTCATCAGGTACATCTGCAATCTGATTGACAGGCCAAATTCTGCCCCTTCCACTCTTAATCCTCTCAAATCGACAACAGATTATATAACTACCACACTTTCTATACTAAGCAATTGTTGATATTGATGTCATTGAGTTGGTTAAAACACCTAGAAAATCTGTGTACAATAGAACAAAACTGCCTGGTCCTGCATCAACCTCAAAATCATTGGGAAAACTCGTATTTCAGCCAGCTGTTGCAGCCACTGTGTCAATCCGTCTTGTTAAAAGCCATTTGATTTCTTGACAATCATGGGTGTTGATTGTGAAGAGTATCCACAACTTGCGGGACTCAACTTCTGACACTCCTATCGGAAGGTTTTAAGTGTCTAAGTTTTCAAAAGTAGGCTATTTCTTCATTCTTCCAAGGCTACCTTGGTCTGAAATCTCTACTGAAACGTGTCCCCCTTGTGTAACCTTGATATTTGAAATACGGATGCCATGATTTCCAGCATCACAGCAAGATGCAAGCCACAACAATGGCTCAATTACTTAGCCCTATAATGCCTGAATTTTTAATTTCAGGGAAAAAATTTTTTGTTTTTATTCTTTACTTTCATAGTTATCAATATATATATATTAATCTATACATTTATTAAATGTTACGAAAATGTCTCGCTCAGCATAATAGGGTTAGGGCAGGTTTTATTTTCTTCATTATATATTCCCCATATCAAAGTACCTTACTGTGAATATATACTTAAATACTTATTGAAGAATAAATCATGAGTAGAGTAATAATATCTGGACAGTAATATATCATTATAGTATAATATTTAATAAAGTAGTCCTAGAATGAGATAGACCAAGGCTCAGTTCTGTTCCTCATCACTGAACTAGTTATGTTTCCCTTGGCATGTAATAGACAGATAGGGTACAGTGCTCAATAAAGATGAAGGTCTGTCCAATAAAACTTAAATAATACTTTGAGTAGTTTGTTATTTTACCCTTTTGGGAAACTTAATAGAGCAAATTCTCAAAATATAAGTGTAAATTCATGAAAATTGGATATTATATATTAATGAATTGTCATGATACTAGGTTTTGGATTTAATGACCAATATTTACATAGAAAAGTTCTACCACTTTTTTTCCTGCAATAGAGACCAAGTGGAAATGAAGCGGGTTACATCTCTTGATGGACCATTGAACAAGGGAGAGTGGGGAGTCGGGTAATGGATCAAACAGTGATTCTGAAAGCATGGTTCCAGGAACAGAAATTCATTGGAAATGAAAAGCAGGTTCTACCACAGACTGAATGAACTGGGAATTCTAAGGACAGAGGCCCAGAAATATGTTTTTAAACAAGCTTTGGATCAGAGGTTCGCATCCTGTGGGCTGTGACCCCTTTTGGGGTCAAATGACCCTTTCACAGGAGTCTCCCAATTCATAACAGTAGAAAAATGACAGTTATGAAGTAGCAATGAAAATAATTTTGTGATTGGGGGTTCACCACAACATAAGGAACTGTATTAAAGGCTGCGGCATGAGGAAGGTTGGGAACCACTGCTTTAGGTGAATTGAAGAAGCCCTAGTGGCCCAGTGGACATGTGCTTGGCTGCCATCTTGTGGTTCTAACCCACCTACCCATCATTCCTTGGGAGAAAGATATGGCAGTCAGCTTCACTACAAATTACAGCCTTGGAAATCTTATGGGCGGTTTTACTCTGTCCAGTAGGGTCATTTACAGACCAATGTTGGCTTGATGGGTTTACAATGAGTCCAACTGAGTCTCATGCATGCTAGAGTTTAAAAGCCAAGGATCTTGAGTAAGAGAAAGAATGGTTGCAACAGGATAGGTTTCAGCCAATGAATGACCTTTTTTGTTGGCAGCAAAGTGCTTAACCATTGTGTCTCCTTTATGATCAGAAAACGCACACACACATACACACACGTACACACACACACACACAACACACACATTCAAACCCCCTGCCATCACATTGATTGCAGCTCATAGTAATGTTATTGGATAGATTAGAACTGCCTTTTGGGGTTTTTGAATCTTTATGGAGGCAGACTGCCAATCTTTCTCCCCTGGAGCGAATGGGGGTTTAAAATCCTGAACTTTTGTATGGAGCATATGTGAGTGCTTAATCACTGTGTCATCAGGGCTCCTTTAGAGGATTATAGAATCTCCTTTATTTGTAACCCCTATCATACAGAACCAATGTTCTAAGAAACATACTTGGGGAAACACTGGATCAGGTTGTATATTAATAGATTAGTATTTTGACTTCTAGATCAAAATACTAGCACTATTGTATTTTCTTTACTAAATAATAAAAAGAGGATCATTAAAGAAAATGATTTCAAAGCTTTAGGTTGTCTTTCTTTTTAACAATAAGATGCCAACAATTGGGGGAGGAGAAAAATGAGGAACTAATATCAGGGGCTCAAGTAGAAAGAAAGTATTTTGAAAATGATGATGCCAACATATGTATAAATGTGCCTGACACAATGGATGGATGGATGGAGTGTGATAAGAGCTGTAAGAGCCCCCAGTAAAATGATTTTAAGAAAAAGATATCAACAATAATTTTAGGCTTCTGAACGCCTGCTTAAAAAGTATTTGAGAAATGTGAACAAAACTTGGAAAAATTGACTAAACTTAATATAGGTAGAAATCTTCAACTGAGTGGAGAAAATAGTTTATCCAAGAAAAGCAAATGTGCAGATTTTATACATTATTCTTCTGGAGAGCTTACAAGATGTGATTTCCTAGAAGAAGAACTCTTTCTGACTGTGCCTTCAACGATCAATATTTGGCAGGTCTTTGGGGAATTTATGCAAATGTGCTTGATTTGAACTCAGTAATCTGGTATGATTTTAGAAACTTGAGCTGCTTTCTTAAATCATGTAGATTTTGAAATTGGAATTCTGACAAATTGAACTTCTCTAAGACCACTGGATCATGATTCCATGATGCATCAGGAAACCTGAACACATTGACCATGAAACTTCAATGGGAGGACAAGGAGTCATTTCCCACTGCGGAGCAGACTTGCAGTCAACAGAATCATAGAATTTGAAGACTTGCAGAGCTATTAGGTGTAAATGAGGTGAAGAAGTGATGATTTTAGAAGTAAGTTACAGATGTTGGTGGACATGTATCATTTTTAAGTGTCTCTGATCATCTTTGAAGTGCAGCTATATGAATTATGTCCAAGTTGTCCTTTCCTTCATCCGTGTGTTTCAGAGTTTAGAATAACACTGTAAGACGAACATAAACTGGGTCCATCAAGTGGACACAGTCTCCCTGGAATTTTGGACATAAAATGTAACCTTACAACTTCTAGCTCTCTGAAATAACTTGACTCCACTTAAATAGGCTCTTTTTTGGTATTGCTGCAGTAAAAGCAGAGCAACTATTAGTTGTATAATCTAGAATCAGAATGGAAATGGGATATAGTCGTTGAAAATGTTTGGCCTGTTAACCATGAGTATTTCTAGTGAAGTGCTGAAATTTGATAAATGACTGTGACCTCTATAAGTTTATTATACTGTCTATATGAAATTAGTTCTTTTTTAGATTAGAGAACCCTATTACAAAATATGTAGCATCTCCTGTTCAACATGTAGATGCTTACATTCATCTATAAATACACACATATGCTTACTATATGTGTTCAATAAAAATATTATCACATTCTCATTTGCTGATGCTTGTAATGTTTGCAAAGCCACCTTGTCTCATATTTTTTTCCCTGAGAGCATATTAATTGTTATTTACAGTGAACCCTCGTTTATCGCGGTTAATCGGTTCTAGACCCTACCGTGATAAATGAAATTCCGCGAAGTAGGATTCCTTATTTGTAAATCAAATATTTTCGTAGTTAGAGCATAGAGGACATGAAAAAACACCCTTTAGTCACCATTACACTCGTATTACCCAATTTAATAAACGAAAAAGGGAAAATACAGTAAAACATTTTGGACGTCACAATTATCATTTATTATTTATTATATTATTTATGGCATCTAGTTTACAGTATTACATATTTCACATACAGTATTATTATACATAGTTCTTACAAATACTGTAATCAATAGCCTATGAAATGACTTAAGGGATGTACTCTACAGGTGGGTCACCGTCTTTTTCCTCTGAAGGAGCGGGTGTAGGCAGTGAGTGCTGTTATGCAAAAACCGCGATAGAGTGAAGCCGCGGAAGTCGAAGCGCGAAGTGGCGAGGGTTCACTGTACTCCTACTCTTAAGTTGGGGAACTTCACCCATAGTTACACGTTAATTTAGCTTTGACTCAAATTGAAGTGGTAGTTGTTAGCTAATGCTAGGTTGCATAACCAAAATCCTGTGCACATTGACAGTTTGGATATTACAGATAATTTTCTAAAGATTTTGTTCTAAGGATATTTTCTAAGTGGTTATTAATTTCTAAAGTTGTACATTTTTAATTGCACGTCAACATAGCCTGGAATGATAACTTCATAAATACTTTCTAGTACATTAACTTCTAATTAAATGGATTTTGAAATTTTTTGAGTAGCAGTGGACAAGGTTTCAGAAGGGAATATTTAATTCTCCATAGGCACTTCCTGCCACTCCCGGTGAACAGGGAATTCACGGAAAGCTCTTCAGAGAGTGAAGGTGGTGGATCCATCTTGCGGTGTTTTCTTAGCCAAGAATTAAGATTTCCTAACAATCCAAATGGAAACACTCGTAAGACCCTTCACAAACTCTTCCAGAAACTTAATCACCAAATTTAAACATTGACAAAATCCTTGCCCTGCTCCAGGTGCACATTGGCTATTTGGCCAACAAATAGCGGGCATGTCATTGTTCGAGTGTTTTCATCCATACAAGTACATATGTTAATGGCCCTTCATTTCCATCATGCAACTGGAGAAATATTGACATACAGAAACTGTATTAACTATGATAAAATAAATATTAAAATAAATAAAATAATTAAGTCATATGCATGCTTATTTTAAAAATTTATAGAAAATGTGCCATCTGGGAATTAGTTTCTACCATAAAAATAATCATCAGGGAGCATTTCAGATTTTTACACTCTGAAACTGTACTTGATGATCTGTACTTAAAATTAAGAATTACAATTTGAAAGGCAAAAACTGTTCGTGTTATTCATAGTTCAAGTGTATCATCTCTGAGGTTCTAACAAGCAACCTATCGGGTAGTTGTGACGGCAAGATCAAGGACCTGAATTCTGACTGTGATTCGCAGAACCCTGAGCTCTAGGAGGCCAGAAATAACAGTCTGTTATATTGAGTGGTTACTGTTAGTTAACATGTGTGCTTTACTATTGTATAAGTTCCACAGCAGAGGAGGCAGCATAGTGATTACAGTTTGGGCTGCTAACCGGAAGGTCAGCAATTGGAAACCACTGTGGGAAGAAGATGAAGCTTTCTACTCCCATAAACAGTTACAGTCTTGGAAACCCACAGGGGCACTTCTACCTGCCCTATAAAGGGAGCTGTGAGTTGGAATCCACTGATGGCAGTGACTTTGAATTTGTAGCTGACATACATTAGAAGCAGTCAAACATGCAAACAAACAACCCCACCCCGAACTCACTGCCTTTCCTTCGATTCCGACTCGCAGACACCCTTCAGTGCAGGGTCGCTCCTGTGGGCTTCCGAGACTGCAATTCTTTTGGGGAGTAGGAAGCCTGGTCTTGTCCAGAAAGCATGAAATACCAAAACCAAAACAAAAGCAAACAAATTGCCATCGAGTTGACTATGTCTCAAGAGGCAGGGAGATGATTCCTGGACTCGGATCCTGTACTGCTTAAAGATCGCCTCATTATCTTTATGGCAACCATGTGATGCACCGGTTATACAATATATCATGTACAAAACACCCACCATGTACCCATAAAGGGCAAAAGTGGTGAATTTCTGTTTAAAAAGTGATAGCATAGTGTGTCCAGGTATACAAGTGTATATCTTGTGACATTTCCAAAAGTGATGTTTAGGCTCATTTACTTTCGTTCAATTGTCCAACATATTAACCACTCATCATACTTATCGAATAAGGAATTGACACTGTGCATTTGTTCTGGTGCATTTCGCAGCTGGGCCTGAGACAGGTGGAGTTCCGTGCATTGCTCTACCCCCAGGTACACAGTGTGGGAGAAGCGAGAGGGTTGTGCGCTACCTGTGGCTCCCACGGTCAGAGGTTGCACTGGTCCCAGGCAAGTAAGGCAGACGTCCTTTCCCACACATGTGGGTCTTCAATTGCCTGCCCCCTCATTAAGCTAGGTGGCAGGAACGGGTAGTTGCAAATGCCCACAGCCCAGCCCTGGTGGACCCCAGGAGGCCAATTGACCAGTCTGATCCAAACAAGGGCTGAGTGTCCTGTCTGCACCCTGGCTCTCACACTGCTGCACATTGCCCTTGTGAGTGGGAGGTCCAAATATTAACAGCACGCTGACTGGCCAGTCTAGCCAGCGAGGCACTGGGCAGCAGATGCACGGCTTTGGGATGTGGGCTTTGGGGCCATTGGGATGCGGATCTGTGCAGCGCTGACCTAGCGAAGGCTATTTCTGGGGCAGAGAAGTGATTTCTTTCCACTAGACTAGAAAAAACCGTGTGCAGGTATCTGGCCCTGAGAACAGCTACTTTTTAAACTCAAGGGTTTGTCGGGTTATCGATGTGCTACTGCAACCCAATTGCCACAGCTGCAGGCACCAAGCAGAAAGATCACATTGTATGCAAGGGACAAGAAGGAAATCATGCACTTGACGCTCCCGCCCTCAAAGTCAATATATTGCCATCTGTATTCCATATAGATGACAATATATATTGCGATCTATATTCCACTATGCAAAAGCATAGAGCACCTTCATTGAGTAAGAGTATGGCCCCATCCATCTGTGAGATGAAAGATTGAATTAAAGAAAACAGGAAAATATCACTCAGCCAACTTAACATCATGTTTTATAATAACATAAAAGCGAAGGAAAAAGTGCTAAACAGTTTGGGGCAAAGAAAATCATATACAGGTTGGCATGCCGATGAGCAATTTCAACTTTGATGTTGTGGGTAGGTAGGAGGAGAGCATAGTGTGACGGGGTGAACATAGTAGGTCAACAAAAACGTGAATCTGTCAGCAATCTGCAAGATGGACTGGAGGAAGAAAAGATAATCACAGGAGGTGAGTTCCCAAATCCAAAGTTGAGGTTGTAAGGCCTTAGAGCACAGGGTTGATAAGACAGGCAAGAGAGGCAGACTAGTTTACAAAGATGTATATCTTAAGACTTTCTTGTTAATTGCATATGGAAATAAGAAGATCAAGATGATGAGGTTTTATGCCTGGACAACCAGTAAAAATGATAAACTTTGTATAGTAGGGAGATTTTACTTTCTGTTTTAATTTCTCTTTTGAACTATATTTCGGAATTTTTCCCCCTAGTGTCCTATTCTAATAAATTCCTTTGCCATTCCCTGTGGTGCCCCTAAATAACAATGGTCACCAATTCATTATGGATACCATAAAAGCAGATAGTCTGTTGGAAAAAAATACGATGTGATAAGGAAGTAAATCAATTTGCATGGGGATGGGACAGAGCATCACCCAAATGATGGATCTTGGAGTTGGTTGCAGGTAATTGAATTTCTGCAAACACGGCGCTACTCCCCTTTGATAAACACCGCCAGCACATCCCCATATGCACTGAAGTCCTAAATTGAAACCATTGATTTAATGTTCTTTACATTTTTGGCAACCTCGGATATTTCGCTGTCTTATCTGTCCATTTTGGCACAAGTGCAGGAAATTCTGCTGTCACATTGCCATGTCTGAAATATCTTCTCTCCGTTAGGTTACACAGTATGTAATTTACATGGTATCCATTACCAATCCTGAGCCAAAGAAAAGGAATGAGAAAGTGAAGCCTTCTGTCTCAGAGGAAATAAATATCATCTTCTAAACCAATTCAAAAGACTTCAATTCCAAAAATATTAAATAGTTGGAGGGTTTTTATCGAAGTTCTATAAAACAAATTAAAGTGAGGGATTGATTTTTTGGAAGATAGTTTTAAATAACCATCGTGTTTTGTAACTGGATATGTGAAAACCTTACAGGAACTTTTCACAGCTGTTAAAATAGGGGAATTCTGGCTTGTATAGAGTAGAAACATCTCTAAAGGCTGGAGTGATAAAGGAATCGTAGCCTATATAGACAAATGGATTTTCACTGCTGTCACCCTGGGATCAGTGGGTTTCAAACTGTCTGCACAGCTGAATCCCTTGTGGAGCTTTTAAAACAATACCAATGGCTGGCTCTATTCCGAGATTCTGGTTAGATTAATTATGGGCTCTGTGGGCCAAAGCATGACGAGTACTTAAGTGATTATTTTGCCACCAAGCATGGGAAATGTCTAATGTACATGTCTGCTAAGTAAAAAAAAAAAAAAAAGGAAGTCCAAGTTCACTCAGAAGCTGGTGCCATGGAAGAAGTATGTCGTGGCATAATTTGAGGTGGGGGTCAGGGGAGGGATCAGGCATTGGAAACCAGAACACTTCCATTCTGGTAAAATTCTGACACTGAGTTGACTCCACTTGAGCAGGTTGGTTTGGCAGAAGAGTTTATGCCAACTTGGACATTGCTTTGTTGAAGCCATTGTAGAATCCAATTCACTATTAGCTGTGAGTACATTTCAGTGAATAAAAACGTAAGCAATCATGTAAGGCCTGTACGTGAATATCTCTTTCTGTCATCCTTTAAAACAACCTCCTGTGTTTGGAATGAACAAAATTGTATTAGAAAAGTAAAAAAAAAATCTTGATGTTTAAGAAGTTAGCTTTGTGAAACAAAGAAAGAGAAAATATAGCAATATTTTAGTTTACCTTTCTGGAGAGTTATTCTGTGCAGCCAGACATTTTTATGGAGGGATGATTGTGTGCCATGTGCTCCTCTAGATCCTTGGGGTAGAGCAATGGATGTAAGACACCATACTCCATATCCGGATAGAGTATACATTCTCCTGGTAGGGATTTAGATGCCTTTGACATTGAATAGCACTGTTTCCTGTCCTTTGCATTCCTTTTTAGAACACCTACTGTTTTCTTTCCATCCTTTTCTTGTTAGAGGAACCTAAAACTTACTATATTAAATACACATATAATGTAAAATGGAGGAACTGTAAAACATATACAATAATTAAAAGTAGAGATCATACCCTGATATGTCAAAATTATGAAAACGTTGCACGAACGACAGATTTGCGGACACATTTTAGACATCCATATGTGGACCGAAACATAGCTTAACTGTCAAAATGTGAGCAAAAATAGAGTTGGAAGCTTAATTATATATATGAAAGATATTCTTTAGAGGCATTTAACTTTTTTTCCCTTCAGCATAGGTTTTATTTAAACTTTATGTAAGAATGTTAGCTAGCATTCACTACAATCAGATATGCCCTGCATGCTATTCTAAAACTCACCACCTTATAGGCAGAACGACAAGGCGCTGGAAGACAGATGAAGGAGAAAAGAGCCAGAAGAGAGTAGACTATTCAAATATGCTGCTGTATAGGGATAAGCGTGATATGACTCAACAAATCCTCTAGGATAGGCGATATCTATGTGAATGCAGCACTTCAAGTATATTTGTGTGTGTGTGTGTGTGTGTGTGTGTGTGTGTGTGTAGTAAATCCTTACTTGGCAATAGAGCTGACTCATCTCAAAGAGTATAATATTAAAATTGACCTAACACCCTCAACATTTCATTGCTACAACTACCTAAATTCCATTCCAACTACCAAAATTCCAAGTCAATTCTGCCTTATGGCAACCCCATAGGCTTCATTTTAAGTTTTCCAAGGATTCAATCCTTATGGGGGAGAACTGCTATATCTTTTTCTCTCTTAAGTGGCTGGTAGATTTGATCTGCTGATCTCTCATTTAGGTGTCCAGTACTTGACTGTACCACCAGGGATCCTTAAAAGCAAATTATTAAATAAATCAGTATTTATTATTTTATTTTATTAAGTGATTCTACCATGGCTTGAATGCCATGGTTACTTTCATAGGAATGATCTGTTAGCATAATTAATTTTGATATCTAATGATCCATTAACATTTTAGTTCAAAGTTGAACAAGATGTGCCTATAACTCAGAGAAAATGGAAACAAATGTGACGCAGATTAGTATAAGAACAATTGGGTTTGGCCTGTTTTCATTTGTATAGATGGTTCCTCAGCACCCCCTTTCAGCACATCGAATGTGACCCGCAGTTCTCCTGACAGGCTGGTAGATTGAGTGTGCTGTCTCAGTGAAACAACTGGGAGAAAAGAGGGCAACCACTGCGATAAACACGTGATCGTCTTGAGGCAATGTAATTTCTAAAAAAGTTTACTAACATGAACCTTTCCTTGTCTATTTCTAAGTCCAGTAGCTATTTTAACTCACAGAAAATGTTTTTTTGGGGGGTATAGGCAATATCAATTATTAGGTAAGCTGTTAGTTTGTGCAGTCTTATTTTCTACAGTTCCATTAATCATAGCTTAATTCGTGTTTGCATTTATTTTAACAGAAAAAAATTTATTTCTTAGACCTAGTTTTATCATTTCAGCTCCACTTCCTTCTGATTATTCCTTGAATTTATAAATATGTTCAACAATGTTCTTATGGTCCTAAGATAATAATAAATGTCATATTTTTCTTGGGGAAAAAAACACATGCTATTTGAATTATGAAATTTGTGGCAATTTGCCACTCAGAGACTGAATAAATGTGCTTATTGAATGGCTTATTGGTCAATGTTGCAATGAGAGGTAAAAACCAAAACAAATCAGTCTTGTGTTTGTCTAATTATTAATTCCGGGGAATATTTTTCTAAATGTAGAATTAAGTGCCGCAGAGTGTTGTTTAGATGAGCATACTGAGAAGTAGCATGTCATGGCTTGTCCTCACTTTGTAAGACTGACAATAAAGTATGTATGACAGCACTATGGATGCACCAGGATGTACCCCCCAAAATAACTGATGCTCACTTGTTTTTTGGTTGGCTTGTTTGTTTTGATGTGAGAGAGAGAATGCATTTGGAGTTCGTTCTACCTGGGCAGACTGCTAATCAAGCTTTCTTTTTAGAGGTTCTGAAAAGATTGCATAGCAGTGGGTGACAAAAACAGGCCTAATTTGTGGAAGATGGGGGACTGGTTTTTGTCACCATCACAATGCACCTGCTCATGCAGCCATCTCAGTGCCCCAATTTTTGGGCAGAAAACAGCATGCCTCTTTTGCACCATGCACCTTACTCACCTGACCTCGCGCTGTGCAACTTCTTTTTGTTTCTGAGATTGAGGAGGGACATGCCTTGAAAACAAAATTCCAGTATTTCTTGGATACCCCTTGTATATATGAGCTCCACACTAACTAGCTCGTCATACATGCTGTCTATTCAGTATCTTTTATCACAAATTCTTCAATTTTCTTCAAGCTGCCTCTACCAGAAAGGAAGGAGAGAATGGTCATGCGAGGAGCCTGGGGGCCGAGGGGTGGGGGGTGGCATTAAACAAAACAAGTAATATCAGCACACTCCAGTGTTCTCTTTCCCCAGGAGGATCAGTCTCCTGCTTGGAGGGTGGGGGCTCGGGGGCAGGTCCAGCAATGTGCACTTTTGGGGGGAAAAAAGAAAGAAGATAGCCAAGCAATGTTTGGGGACACATGGGTGAGCAAAAGAAGATTGTGTGTTTATCCTTTATGTAATATCGGCCTTGGTGGCAGAGTGGGCTAAATGGTGGCTTCAACCTGTCTGTTGCTCTGAGGGGAAAAAAGATCAGGGGTCTCTTCCTGTAAAGGTTTACAGGCTTGGATACCTGGGGGAGGAGGGGCAGTTCTACTCTGCCCTGTAAGTTCTATAGGTTCACAATGAGTCAGAATCAAATGAATGATCTTGGGTTAGTCGTTTTTGTTTGTTTGTGCCTCTCTAAGTGAGTGAGCCAGAGAAACGCGCAAATACTCAAATAAAAAATGTGAAACTAAAATGATGATTGCCACCTATGTTCCATGGGTGAGATTGGCATGGCATGACAACACAGAGGGCGGCATTGTCCACGCCGTGGTAGTCAGGGGGCTCCTGGGAGGACTTCCGGAAGAAAAGACATTTCTGTTGAGTATTTTTGTCCCTGTAGATAAGTAGTAAGACACAGCATGCAAATAACACGTGAAAGTCATTGCTATGGAGATTATAAAACTAAGGAATGATTTTTATAATATGAAACCTAGAAAATGACTAAAATAGTAGGTCTGTGTTTAATCCTGTTATCTGCATGTTATTACAACCGATGGTAGTATTCAATTTGGTGTTTATGGAAACTTCCCTCCAGTATTAAAGACTAAAGAAGTTTTGTGAGGATTCTCAGAGGAAAAGAGATGTGTTTCTTGGGCAGATGATTAAAAGCTATGATTCTCTTAGAGTTCATCTAAACATGCTATTTTAAACCTTCGCTTTCTAAAGAGGATGACCAATTCTTCTGGGAAATTTGATTAGTCTTACACTTTTTAAATGTGCTACTAATCTTTTTAATAATTGTGCATTCATTTTTTCATAATAATGATAAATTTGGGAGCAAATACCTTTTGCACGTATATTATGTTTGCTTATATCTCAATGTTAATAACATGATGTTACATTCCTTCCACAGACTAACTTTTCCAATATTTTAGGAATCAATGAAATATAGCATAATTTTGGAAAGGGGATTACTGCAGATATATAGCTAGATTTAAATTTAACATCTTACCATTTGTGTTTTAATCCATTTTTAATTTGTTCTAGTGTTTATTACTTTCTTTGTTTCTTATGGAAATAGGGCTTTTTGAGCTTTGTTTTAGTGTTGTTGTTTTTTTTTCTTTCTTTCTTCTTTTTGTATTTTTATATGAAATCCAGGATAGGTAAACCTACGGAGATAGCAACTGCATTAATCGTTCCTTGAGGTTATGCCAAGGAGGCTTGGGGAAGGGGGAGGTAGTTAGGAAAGGAGCTACTAATAACAATGGGTACAGGAACCCATTTTTGGTGTATTTGAACCACTGAATTGTGTATTTGAATTATGTGTCAATAAAACCATTAAAAATATAACAAATCACTGCCCTTCCTGTGCCACCTCACAACTGTCATTATATTTGAGCCCATTGTTGCAGCCACTGTATCAATCCATCGAATAAGGACTCTTCTTCTTTGTCCTTAACCTTCTGTTTTACCAAACATGATGTCCAGTTCTAGTGACGGTCTCTTCTGATAACGGGGCAAAACACCACCCTCACATCCAAGGACCATTCTGTTTGTACTTCTTTCGGAAAAGAGTATAGCAAAAGGAAATTGGAATAGAGGACAGTGAACCAGGATTTAGTCCATAAGAGAATGGAAAACCGTACAAGATGTGGATTTGATGCTGTAAAACCGCAGGCGCTTGTCTGCATGAGATTATCCAGCTCGTCTATGGTTAATCCAAAGAATGCAACATGGATTTTGCTAACCAGGTCCTGGCTTTATTTAACTGCAGTTCATTTCAACCATGAAATTGTCAAAATTGCCATTTGATTTAGACCTATCATACTTTAATGCACTCCATGTTTCCCTAAGACTTAGTTTCATAGGTTATATAGCTTGCAATAGTCTTCCTTTATTATGTGTTTGCGCTTCTCAACTCCTTTGTTCTAACAATGAAGGGAACATGGCAATGTGGTGGTTATGTGTTCAGCTGCTAACCCAAAGGTCAGTGGTTCAAACTTACCATCAGGCGAAAGACAAGACAATCTGCTTCCCTAAAGATTTACAAATTGGAAACCCTTGGGGAGATTTCGACCCTGTCTTACAGAGAGAGCCATGATTTGCCCAAATTGAGTCAGCAACAGTGGGAGAACCGCTGATATGCATCATGTGTTAATGGCAAGCACTGGGTAAAAGTTGCTTTGATGCTGTGTCAGAGCAGAGTCCAGACTGAAGGGCGGCCCTTTGCCTGTTTGTGCTTCTGGGGTCAGAAGACTCTGTTCACTGGCTTTGCATTTGCTTATGACTGCAGGGCAAGGACAGAGTGAAAAGTCAGAGGAAGAGAGATAAATAGAAAGTCCCTAGGAAAAAGAACGGCACAAGACCGGATGAAAAGCATGGTACCTAATAGCACACACACTTCTTTTTTTGTATCCTGCCGCCCCCCCTTCAACTCACACACTTAAAGCAATTGGCTGAGAAGTTAAAACTTCTGTCAGATTTGTTTTCTTTTCTCCAAGGCCGTAATAGTAATGATCACCGTGATGTTATACGCACCTCTTTTCATCTTGTTTGTTTAGAAAATATGCGACATTTTTAGCATGAATATTTACAGGAGCCCTGGAAGGGCTGTCAGGTGTGTGTTGGATTACTGACAGCAAGGTATTTGGTTCAATCCGCCAACCACCACTCGGGTGAAAGATGAAACAAATTGCTCCCATACAGATTCACAGGCTGGGCAATCCTATGTAGACTCGCTATGACTCGGAAGTGATTCGTAGCAGTCAGTTTGACTTCAGTACTGCATGAAAAGAAAGTGTAGAGCTTTAAAGAATGCATCCTTTTTTGCCCCTTGAAACCGGACAAGCCCTACTAGCCTTTTCAGCTAATGAGTAAGTCTGCCGTTCACTCAGGGAAAGTTGTTTGTGTTGAAGTTTCTGTTCTTTGTGCTGATGAATTGCAACTGTTTTTCAGATCTCATATTTTTACACAAATCTTTGACTTCAATTATACTTCTCCAATGACAATAGGTAATGAGTGATAGAATTTTTCATAATGCTTTTTAAAGCTGTACTTAAAGAATAAAATAAAAGCATGTTATGGAAATTTCTGTCAGAATAACTTGTATTCAGCAAGGTTGTATTTGAATTAAGATTTTTTTAAAATCAGAGTTTGAAATCTTAACCTTTGTACGTTATGACTATTAAAATGCAGTCAAAATATAGACATGTAGATGTTTATTTCAAATTGTAGTAATCAACTATACCTGTAGTGAAAGAATAATCAAGATGAGAAAGAGTATTATGTGATTATTTATAAAGCATAACACTCTGATTGGGCAAGTGTCAGTTTGAATGTAGGGTATGCTGGGGTGTGGATTAAGGAGAAGAAAGAGAAGGATGCAGCTTCCCAGTTCACTAGAGCACAGAGCTAAGTAGTTTCCCTATATTCAGCCTACATATTTTTAAAAGCCAAATATTGTATTACAGGTGCTGTCTAATCCACATGGATCAGTAACTGTAAAGTTGGCAGTTCCAACCCACTCTCTGTAGGAGAAAGTTTAGATTGTCTAACCCCATAAAGATTTATATCTTCAGAAACCCTCCACAGGATAACTATATATTATAATCGGCTCTATGTAGTTGGGTTGATTTTGGCTTATACCATAAAGATTGGTTCTGTTGACCAACCTTTCCTTAATCACCTAGCTTAATTTACCTATATTCCCTATTCTCTGTCTACAGCATGCTGTATTAGGCTGGGGCACATGGAATGCTTTCAGGGTTGCCTACCTAAGCTCTTGAGTTGCAAGCCTGCCAATTATCCACCTAATTGAAAACCATTAGAGCCTTGATAATTCAGAGAGCTCATTCTAAAGCCCTGTTTTATTCATTGGTTTTGATTCGAGCCCTCACCAATTATCTGCAGTAATAACAGGTGAAGTACACTAGTCCTTTAAAAAGCAAACAAAATGAAATAAAAATAGCAACAGGAGAAATTTTTTAGATTAAGAAATATGGTAGAAGGCAAAAAAGATAGGGATATATAAGCAAAAATCTAGAAGTATAAGAGTAAACAAACCCCCAAAAGATGGAAAGATTAGAGAAGATAGTGCTTTAAGTTCTAATTTCTTGGATTCAGATCATCTGCATATTTTAATTCAGGGATTAAAGGAGACTTGAGCATTCTTGTCATCAGTGTGAGTGGCCTGCATTGTCTGTTCATTCTTTTTCATTCTTATTTCCTTCCAAAGTGAATAGGAATCTGGGTATTAGGAAGCATTTGCTTTATATTTGATGATAATAGTAGCTAGCTTTTTCTTTAGCTAACAATAGACCAGGTATCATATTTCATGTCTTTTCTATACATTCATTTGACATGCGCTATGACTCGTGCGGAAGCCTTGTGATCATGACACTTTACAGCTAAGGAAAGCGAGGCAGCCAAACTCGAGATCATCCATAAACCTCATTATTCCCAAATTGATTCTGACTCAGAACTTACTGGGATAGAGAAGAGCCACTCGATTGGTGTCAAAGGCTGTACATCTTGACAGAAGCCGACTGTCACATCGTTCATCAGGGGAACAGCTGGTGGCTTTGATCAGCCCACTTTCCACTTAGCAACAGAGTATGTGAGCGTTGTTCCACCTGGGCTCCGAGGACCTATTCACTGAAACCTGGTAGGCCTTTCTCACCAAATTCCCACGGAATCCAGGTTACCTGAGAGGCTTTACCTGGCAGAGAACCGACTCTTCGACTGCATGTGCCTCCCAAACACTTCATTTTGCGTCTGAGGAAAAGCTCAGCCTCACAGAACAGGCATGTCTTCCTCCTCGACTTGCAGTAAGCAGGCTTGCGGAAAGTGAGTGTGAAGACTTAGCTTAGGTTTCCTGATCAGTAATTCAGTGTCCCCCATCTCTGAATTTTGAATCAGGTCAACAGAGCCTTCAGCAATAGTTGACACATTTTCATTTCTTATTCAAATCTCATACCTTTGCAAACCTTCCGATGCTTCATGTGGAATCTGGAAACAGTTTGCAGATTGGACCAGATTCTGCCTAAATATTTGAAGGTTAAGCCATTTTTCAGCACACAGGAAATTAATGTGGGGCCCTAATTCTTCCTATTACTAAGGAAACACGTTTGTATTGACTGAAAATCATCCTCTCCATTCCAGTCAAAAATGAGTGCATAAAACAATAGGTCACTGTGATGCTGTCACCAAATTGTACCTCCTTATGTCGGCAGCAAAGAAGAATTAGAGCATATTAAAAGGAAATCACCAAATTATAGAAATGTTGAAACTTGACCAAAAAAAATCTTCTATCTCTAAAGTTCATGTAATATCTATATAATTTTAGGGACTACAACTTTATGATGACTGCAAAAGGGTAAAATATGCAATTATTTTAAGACTAAAAATGAAATCAACTGTTATCAGTCATTTCCTACTAGCTTTTTAGATTTTGAGGGATGCAATCCATATTTCCTTTGCCTCTGAGCTGATAAAAAATGATATAGCAAATAAAGCATCAACTCTATTTTGTACCTTGAAATTTAACATAAATATATAATCTCTTTCTTTAGCCCATTGGTCTGGCATTATAAAACCTTTCCAGAAAATGATTTGACTCTATTAACCATAAAAAAGCAGGCGTGCGGCAGTAGCTAATAGGGATTTTGTGTTAGGTTTAAAAAATTAATAATTTTCAGTATCCTCTACAGAAATTTATTTGGGGGTTAGTCTTTCTGTATTGTACAAGCTTTTCTTAAGGAGTCTTGGCCATAGCATTCATTAGATTTATTTGAAATTTATTAAATACTATGTACTCCAATTTACTGGAGGAAATATATCTCTAGCAAGGATCACACCTACATTGGTCAGTTGTTCTGGGATATTAAAATAGCCAGGTAATTTTTTTTCAAACTAGCAAAGAATGGAATCGTGACTATCATTTACTTGCAGGTACTGGATACAATCAGGAGTCTGGCTTCTGGCTTGTACCTCATGAGTTCCTAGGACATTGGCTAACTGGATGCTGAAAGCATGCATGAGTGTACTGTTCAGGTTTCAAATGCAGACTTTTAAAAATACTGTCACATTTCTAGCTTTATATATAACAATTTTTAAAAATCATTTTATTGGGGGCTTCACAACTCTTATCGCAATCCATACATACATCTATTGCATCGAGCACATTTGTACATTTGTTGCCCCCAGCATTCTCAGAACATTTGCTTTCCACTTGGGCTCTTGGAATCAGCTCCTCATTCCCCTCCTTCCCTCCCCACTCTCCCTTTCTCATTAACCATTGATAATTTATAAATTATTATTATTTTATCATATCTTACACTGCCCAACGTCTCCCTTCACCCACATTTCTGTTGTCCATCCCCCCAGGGAGGAGGTTATATGTAGATCCTTGTAATCGGTTCCCCCTTTCCACCCCACCTTCGCTCCACCCTCCCGGTAGCGCCACTTTCAGCACTGGTCCTGAGGAGTTCATCTGTCCTGGATTCCTTGTGTTTCCAGTTCCTATCTGTACCAGTGTGCATCCTCTGATCTAGCCAGACTTGCAAGGTAGAATTGGGATCATAATAGTGGAGAAGTGGGGGGAGGAAGGATTAGTGGGGGGAGGAAGGATTTAAGAACTAGAGGAGACTTGTGTGTTTCATCGATGCTACATTTGCTTTATGAGCTTTATTAGATTTTTCCAAAGGATGCAAGAACACTTTCTCACAATAGTGAAGCACTTCTTTTTTTAGATGAAAATACCTTTTATTTGTATGCCAGATAGGAATCTTGCAAAAGTATAAAAACAGCACATTTACACTTACCCAATAAATAAGTCAGCTGTTACCAGATGGCTGTCTCTTTAGAGAGATATACATTATTCTCACATTGCTCTGACTTACCCTCAGCTTAACATATGTAATTTATATACACTTTAGTGAGGAGTTCAGTTCTGCATGCGTTTTTTGACCATTTCTGCAAGCTAGATTCTTAGAGTCTAGAGAGCAGAAGATATTTAAGACTCGATTGCTGCCCTTGAAATGTGTTTTGTTCATCGAGAGAAGACAGATCAAGAAATGAATAAGGTCAGTGCAACATGCTGCATATGACCAGCCAGAATCTGTTCGGTGACCCTTTTGGAAGTCTGCCTGTTGTCCTTAGATGCTGTTGAGTCCGTTTCAGCTCAGAGCTACTCCATGCACCAGAACTAAGCGTTGCCTGTCTAGTACCATCCTCACAATTGGTATGTTTAAGCTCATTGTTGAAGCCACGCTGTGCATCTGCCTTGTTCCTCTTTTCTCCCTTAACCCTGCGAGCCTGCTCCAGGAACTGATGCCTCTAAGAGCCTGGTCAAAGCACATGAGACAAAGTCGCGTTGTCCCCACTTTCAAGGGGAAATATACTTCATCTCATATACTTTGCTGGCTGAACTTCTTTGCAGATAGATTTATTTGTTCTTCTGACAATACAGGATATAGATAATATTTGTCATTAACACACTATAATTCAAATGCATTTTTGTTTTCCTTTTTTGCTGAGCATAGATTAATAAGTATGATATAAGGACATAACACTGATGCACACCTCTCCTTATTTTAAAACATGAAGTAAACTTTTGTTATATTTATCTATCTATATATGTAGATAGATAGATATGTATACCTCTATTCATTTTTATATGCTTCTTGATAAATGTACAGGTTACAAATGAACATGAGTTGCTCTGGAATTCCCTTTCATTACAATGTTATTCATATTTCCTCATGAACCACACAGCCAAATGCTTTTGCATAGTCATTACATACAAATAAATATCTGTCTAATATTCTCTGCTTTCAACCAAGAACCATCTTATGTCAGAGACGAGACCCTGAATTCACGTTGTTCTGAATTCTGCTTAATTTTCTGGCAACTTGTATTTTTGCAATGGTTTTTAAATTATTTTCATCAAAATGTTACTTGCATGTGAGACTTATGATATTGTTTGATAATATCTGTATTGTGTTGGGTCATCTATTTTTGGATTGGGCATAAATAGGGTTGATGGGCCTGGAAACTGTTTTCCAAATTTCTTGGCTTAGACTAGTGAATGCTTCCTGTGCACCATTAGCTTGTTGAAACATTTCAAATAAGATTCCATTAATTCCTTGAACATTGTTTTTGGCTAATGCCTTCAATGCAGGCTGGATTTCTTCATTACGCTTGATTCTTGATCATAAATCTTGAACTCCCTGAATGATGACAATTCTTTATGGTGTATTTCTTCCATCTTCCTTTGATGCTTCCTGTATCTTTCATTGTTCACATTGCATCTCAAGGCTTGGATTTTTCTTCAGCTCTTTCATCTTTCATCATCTAAGGAACATGTTCTTTTCTTTTGCTTTTCGAATTCCAGGTCGGTTCACATTTCCAGTTATGTTTTGATGTGCCGACTGTCGACAAGAAGTACTATGCTAATTATGCAATATCATCGTGATAGTTTTTTTGTATACAGAGAACTTTAATCCCATCTTCCAAATCAATAGCTAACATGTTACAACTAACTTCCACTGATTTGTTCAGGGATGAGAACTTTCCTGGGACTAGGAACTTTTAAAACAAAACCTAGTCTGGGTCTAGTGTCATCAGGAAACGATGACTCTATTGACAGACCGGGCACATGTGCTTCTAAAACATGAAGTTGGTTGGTAATTACTTGGAGACCTTGTTGAAATGTAGATTCTGAATCTGATTTCCATTGAATGCGTGAATGAGACCTGAAATGGGCATTTCTAACCAATGTCCAGTTGATGCCTATGTAGCAGCTGCTGCTGCGTGTGCTTTGTATAGGGAGGCTGCGTACGTTAGTTGCCATCAAGTGACTCCTCACCTGTGATGACCTCTAATGTCAGAGTACAAACCCTACACAAGGTTCTGAAGGCTGTGAATAGCACAGTATCTTTGTCCAATGTCAGAGCTCACTCCAGACCCCCTGAACCAGATTCTAGAGTTTAAGAAGATCCCGCAAGTGATTCGCACAAAGTTAAGAAGCTTGGCTCTATTTCATCTCAGATTAAAGTAAAATAATCAGAGTGTGTGTGATTTAATGGGGACTTTCTCTCATAAGTGGATGAATTTATATAATTTACTTCACTAGTTGTTGTTGTCGTCTCCCCCTCCCCCCTTTCACCGCCCTGGTTATCCAAACACTTATTCTGTCTTACATTTTTACCCATAGCTTACTTCCTTAATTTCCCTTATACCCTATCATTTCAATGAATTAACTTGTTGCTAGTGTTTGTTTCTGTGTTCGTTCTTATTCTACAGAAGAAAATAATTTGTGTCCACGGGAATAAAGCAGATGCTCAGCATTAAAGACACCATTAATATTCGCCTATGAAATGGTCTATAAGAGTCTATACTATAAGATTATAATCGCAGGAAAGAGTAGCAATTTACTGTCTCAAAACTCTACCTTTAAAAAAAGAACTACTTTTGACCTGGGGAGGTGGTGTGGGAATGCAGTGAAGTTTATTTGGAATGGGTGGTTCTTAAAATGTTGCTTGTGTCTGACAGGGCAAGATATGACAAAATAATGATTTATAAATTATCAAGGGCTCATAAGGGAGGGGGGAGCAGGGAGGGAGGGGAAAAATGAGGACCTGATGCCGGGGGCTTAAGTGGAGAGCAAATATTTTGAGAATGATGAGGGCAATGAATGTACAAATGTGCTTTACACAATTGATGTATGTATGGATTGTGATAAGAGTCGTATGAGCCACTAATAAAACAATTTAAAAAAAAGAAATGCTATTTGATCCAGCAATTCCATAATGAGGCATATAAAAAAATGTTGCTTGCGTGTAATGAAAAGGTTGTAGACAGTTGTAGTTCTTGTTTGGACTACGTACCTGGCATCGCTCTAAATAATTGACATTTCGAGTTATTTAATATTCAGCAGGACTCTGTATAGTAGATACAGTACTATTATTATCTCTAATTTTCAAGGCGGGTAACCAGCAGGAAAATGTTAATCGCTTGATCAAGATCAGAACTTGTAAGTGGTCTAGTCCAGATTATGGGTCCTGGCAGTCTTAACCACCACTCTGCCCATGGACTATTTCACCCCGTGGTTATTCCTTTCACAGCACTGGCCACATGTACAATGATCTATTTTTACTTTCACTTTCAATTTGTCTTCTCAAGAATGAACATCTTGTGAACAAAACCATGTTTACCTGGCTCTCTATATTTCAAGTGCCTGATGCTTAATGGGTGCTCATTCGATATTGGTTAAGTGAATGAATGAAGTAACATACTGGAATGTTTGTAATTTATATGAATGAAAGGTATACGGGACCATTGGCTAAAGAGTGTACAAGTCAGTCTGGGGGGTCAGGGTTTCCAGAAATATTCTTATTTGAAAATGTTGTGCCTCTAAATTCTGGATGGACATTTCAGTAACATCTGTTGGCCAAACTTCTATCAGAGACCATTACACGTTGCAAAGGGTTTTTAAAGAAACTATAAGAATATTATTTGGCACACATTGCATTTTATTTTTGTCTTAAGAACTCTAGTCATTTTCTGCTTTGGATTTTAAAAAGTCCCTGGGGTTTGGGCAGGGGAAGGGAGCCTACTGCTATACAGCATCTTCAGTCTATTCAGAAAAATATTTTCCCCCAAGTCTGTTATTTGTAATATGTTGTAACGATATTTGTGTCAAATCAGTATATGGAATGTACATTGTGGATAAGAAACTATTACCCAATGAGTTGGTTAATAGCTTTCAGGACTTCCTACTATTGAAAACCAAATCCCATACTAGGAGCTTTCTAGGTCCCTGCTCATTAACTGTTGTGTCTGTACTCATCAAGTGTGTTCCTACCAGGACTGTCTTTCCCTTGACCTAGGCCTCTTTGAGACCTTGTGGCTCTTTAAGGCTCAGCTGAAATTCAACTTCTGGGGAACCGTCCGAGAGGACTCTTGCCATCCTGACAGATGCCTTCCCTACCCTCTCTGCCTTTCACCTCTCTCATCACATCCGCTGCATCATTTGGTGGGCAGAGTGGTGTTTCCGTATTTCCTTGTCATGTGTTATGAGAAATCCCTGTCTTTCACACCTTTACTGCTATGGTCATTACCATCGAGGTCAGTGTGACCATGGAGGTGCCAGGTGTCCGTAGTGGAGCTGCTCCATTGGGTTTTTCCGGCTGTGACCTTCCCGAAGCAGATCACCCAGACCACCTGTTGAGGCACCAACCTTTAGGCTAGTACTTGGGTGTACAACTTTGTGTACTAAGCACTGACTGGCCTATGTCACCATGGTGATATTATACGTTTGTGAATGCAAACTGTATTTCAGGTGTGAATGCAAGAACTGTGTTTCACCTGTCTCTAAGGCTAAGCCAGTTCAGCAGTGGCAGCTATCAGGTATGTAGTGAACACACCTTCACCAATTCATTTAATATGAACCTTAGATGTCAAGTCACTCATGTGTCATTTCTATCAGACTGAGGGGGAACGTTGTTTACCCAAGGACTTTTCCCAACTGATTTAAATCTTCTTCCAAATCCAAATATAACTAGTATTTATTTATTTATTCAATATAGACCATCGCGTCTTGTGATTGGGAGTCTGGGGTAGAGAGAAAGTAAGACTCATGAGACTGCTTCATCTGCCTGCTAAGTGTAGGGGGCCCTAGGGGCTTTTACCAGTCACCTCTAAATCAATTGAACTGATCTTTTCACGAAAAGATTGAATGTAGCTTCTGAAATAGTGAAAAGTTCCTTTGTCAAACTGTTATTACTGTTTGTATTTTGCATTCAGCAAAACTGAAAACATATTTGGGCATATTTCTTACTAAATCTTTTTCTTTTCCGGTACTGTGAACATCTAGCTTAAGTGCATAACTTTGCAAGGAGAAATATACAAGTTATTTACATAGGTTGCTTTGAATTCTGACATAATTCTATTGAATTCGGGTACCCTTTTGATTTCAAATTAGTCTTCATGATTGGAAACATGATGAACATGGCCCCTGATCTTAGATTTTAAACACCAGATTTTCAAAGGGAAATAAATAATCTACAAATGGGAATTAAATACTATATCATGTTTCTTCATTCTCTCCAATCATACTGATGTCTGGGTAATTCTTTTTATAGAATAAGAAATTTTACTCTCGTATCTACAGGACGAGGTAATGAGGAGTATGCATCCTTTCCTATTGCCAGTAAATTACGAATCCATTCACAAGGAAACACGTGTCAGATTGAGCATTTAGAGGCAAGGAGGATGCGTCAAATTGAGAGCAAGGGAGAAATGAGGTGGTACAAGTACTGACCCCGCTGGAGGAAAAGCTAGGACCCAAGAACAGGAACACATGGTGGAGGTGCAGCCACACAGGCTGTTTTCAGACCGTGAAGAGCGTTAAAGGAAACATTCACATATCGCCTGTTTGTTATTTCTTAAGTGTAAGTATTCTGTGAAACAAGGAATAGCCAAATGCAGGATGTTGATGGTATTGTTCTGTAAAATTCATCCAATGATGACCAGACGCTAACTCCTGTCTTGTTCTTTGATGTCTGATACCTGATCCCTTCGACATCTCCTGATCACACATGCTAGTGTGCTTCTTCCATGTGCCGTTTGTTGCAAGGGCCGCTTGTTTACCTTCAAGCCTTTAAGACCCCAGAGGCTGTATATTTTGATAGCCGGGCACTGTCAGCTTTCTTCACCACATTTGCTTATGCACCCGTTTGTCTTCAGCGATCATATCGGGGAGGTGAACACACAATTATGTGATTTTTTTGTTCTTTATTTTTGCTCATGTTATTATAGCTGAGTGTTATGGTGAGCAATCGAACACTTGACCATGATGCTACAGCTTCCTATAACAACAGCAGTTTCCATGTTTAGCTGGTGCATCATCACCTAGATGGCTGATGAAGATGGTTTGTTGGTTCAGATTCCCAGAGCTTCTAATTCGGACTAGGGTGGGGTATAAAATATTTGCATTTCTGTCACATTCCTAGGCAATGTGAATGCCTCTGATTCAGGGACCATACTTTGAGGATAATTGTCCAGTGTTAGTAGTGGTTTTCTATTGGGCTGCGAACCGCAAGGTCTTGCTACTTCTGTAAAGAGTTACAGTCTCCGAAACTCACAGCGGCAGTTCTACTCTGTTCTATAGGGTCGCTGTGAGTCAGCATCGATGGAAACCTGTCCACTCTAGCATATCCTGCTGGTATTTGAACTACTGGTGGCATAGTTTCCAGCATCATAGAAACATACAAGCCACCACAGTATGATCAATTGTGACAGATGGCAGAGAGTATGCTTGTGCATAATGTGTTGAAAGGTTTTCTTTTTAAAAATAAAAATATAATCATAATTTACCAAAAATGGTAGACATCCACAATGTTTCAAAAGCAATCTTTTTTGCTCTCAAATTTAGTGTACAAGAGTTAGGTTAAAAATAAGTGTTTATTTTGCTTTTCTTTTAAATGCTTGCCCCATGGGAATATGTTAATTTAAGATCATAAGGAAGCGACTTCATCCTTGCACAAGAAATTTTGATTAACAGCATTTTGAATTTGTTATTATTTTGCTTAATCTGAAATGAATTGTTTATACTGGTTATGATAATTAAATGTGAGAGAAATCATTCCTGAATGATTGTTATTCTCAAATCTGTTATATACTATATCTTTACAGTCTCATAGTGCTTGGTACACTTAC
>NW_022108124.1:9529941-9598743 GCF_000313985.2 Echinops telfairi | reverse complement strand
CGATATACAAATGCGCTTTACACAATTGATGTGTGTATGGATTGGGATAACAGTTGTATGAGCCCCTAATAAAATGTTAAAAAAGAAAAAAAGAAAAAAAAAAGAATGTGGGAGGATTTATTCACTTTTTGTTTCTTTTAACGGAAATTTATATATATATACACACACACATATATACATATGATATACATATCATATACAATATATATTGCAAATGCATAAGGAATAATGAACTACATTGAACAAAGATTAAACAAATAAATCTAAACTCATCGCCAATGAGTCAGCTCTGAGTCATTGTGACTATGTAGGAGATGGGAGAGCTGCCCCAGTGGATTTCCAGGATTGTAACTCTGGGAGTAGAAAGCCGGATCTTTCTCCCATGACAGTGGGCGGTGGTTTCAAACTGCCGGCCTTACAGTTAGAAGCCTAGGGAGGAACCATAATCAGCATCCACATGAAAGAATTGAAACCCCAAACCAAACTCGCTGCTGTGGAATTGAGTCTGACTCGTCTTGGTCCTGGAGGACAGAGAAGAACTACCCCAGGGGTTTCTGAAACTGCAACTTCACGGGAGTAGAAGGCTTCATGCTTCTTTAGAGGATTGCTGGTGATTTCATGCTACTGAGCTCATGGTTAGCAGCCCAGTGAGTAAATAACCCATTCTGTGAGCAAGGTCCTCCTAAAAGGATTAACAACTATTATTACTTCTGTCTTGATTCAGAATTGATGATCAGAATTTGTTATTGTGATCAACTTTACTCACTAATAAATGAAGAAATTGAACTATCAGGATAGTCTCAAAATACTTTTCAATTATTTAATCTCTTGGTACCAGCATTTTGACAGCAATATGAATTAGCTCGTCTTTTCTGCTGAACACAACACCTAGGTTTTTATTTCTAAAAGACAATATTATTTAATTTTATTAACAAATGGTTTTCACCTGGCTATTACTATGATCTCAATCTTTATTTCCCCTATACAAACGGATGGCGTGGTGGAGAGATCCCTCTGACTCTGTCGTCCATATCAAGAGAAAAGCATGAGACAAGAGCCAGCTGGGCTAAAACTATTTAGCTTGATTTTTATTTACTGAAAGTCAATTATGCTGCATCTTCCAAAGGGAAAAGCATGCACTGGGGGATATTTTGCTGAGAGAACATCACTTTCTAAAAGCCTTAAAGCCTTTGACCTTCATTCAGTGTCTCCAGTCTGTTCCCATAACTTGTTCCCATCCCCATCTTGTGTCTGTGCTGGTGCTCCAAAATGTTTGTTTTGGGAGCAGAATTCTCAGTACAGTTTTGTTAAGTGATGTGATTTTTCTATCAGACGTTAAGAAACAGTTATCTCAAAGGAGAAAAAGGGGTAGAAACAATGTCGTTTTTTGTTTTTGGTTTTTGTCTCTGCTAAGCCATTGATTCACCAGCTGTTACCAGTTTTTGTCCAACTGAGGAGAAAAATGAGACAAGTTTTGCTAATGAGCTATTGTTTCCTTGTGTCTTTGCTGAAGGAGTTGGCGCTTCCATGACCATGTTTACTCTAACTGCCTATTCTAAACCTAGCAGGACCTCATCTCGTGCTATAAGGGCAATTGCCTTTGAGTTGATTCTGACATATAGAGAAACTGGACTATGAAAGAGAATAAGACTTCAGGAATGGAAGAAGATTTATTAATAACCTGTGATATGCAGATGACACAACCTTGCTTGCTGAAAGAGAGGAGGACTTGAAGGACTTTCTGATGAAGACCAAGGATTGCAGCCTTTGGTATGGATTTCAGCTTAACATAAAAACTTACCAAAATCCAATAGCTGAAGGCAAAATGGGTGCATAAGCAAATGTGGTGAAGAAAACTGATGGTGCCCAGCTATTAAAAGATATAGTATCTATGGTCTTAAAGGCTTGAAGATAATCAAGTGGCCATCTAACTGGGAAGCAACAAAGCCCACATGGAAGAAGCACACCAGCCTGTGTGATCACGAGGTATTGACAGGATCAGGTATGAGGCATCAGAAGACCTAAAACAAACAATCATATTGATGTGAATGAGAGGGTACAGAGTGGAGACCCAATGCCCATCTGTAGACTATTGCATATCCTCTTACAAAAGGTTCACAAGGAATGGATGGGCCAGTCATGGTGCACTATAGTACCAATGAAACATACAACATCCCTCTAGTTCTTTAATGCTTCCTCTCCCCACTATCATGACCCCAGTTCTGCTTTACACATCCAGCTAAACCAGAACATGTACACTGGTACAGATAAGCACTCTTGACACATGAATCCAGGACAGATAAACCCCTCAGGAATAACAATGGGAGTAGCAATACCATGTGGTTGGGAAGGTGGGGGGAGAAAAGGGGAACCAATTGCAATGATTGAAAAGGGGAACCAATTGCAATGATTGATGTATTAACCGCCCCTCCCCCACCCAGGGTGATGAACAACAGAAACATGGGTGAAGGGACACAGTGGATGGTGCAAGATATGAAAATAATAATAATTTATAATTTATCAAGGGCTCATTGGGGGGTGGGATGAGGAGCTGATACCAAGGGCTCAAGTAGAAAGAAAATGTCAAGATAATAATGATGGCAACATATGTACAAATATGCTTGATACAATTGATGTGTGGATTGTTATAAGAACTGTAAGAGCCCCCAGTAAAATGATCTTTTAATAATATTTTTTAAAACTATAAATAAAATGTTTTGAAAAGGATGATGGCAACATATGTACAAATGTGCTTGAAACAATGGATGTATGGACTGTTACACGAGCTGTAAGAGCCCCCAATAAAATGATTTTTTTTAAAAAGCCCCAAATCCTCACAACTAAACCAACAGGTATCCTCATGATAAATGGAGAACAGATTGCAGTAGTCAGGAATTCTGTGTCTTGCTTGACTGCACGGTCAATGCTCATGGAAGCTGTACTCTGGAGATAAACAACATTGCATTGGATAAGTCAGCTGCACAAGACCTCTTTAGATTGTTGAACAGCAAAGATAGTGGGACCAACGTGTGCCTGACCCACACCATGGTATTTCCAGTTGTCGCACACACCTCTGGAAGTTGGATAGTACATAAGGAAAATGAAAGAAAAATGGATGCATCTCAATTGTGGCGTAGGAAAAGAATATTGAAGTTACCATGCCCGAACTGCCAAAAGAACAAGCAAATCTGTCTTGAAAAGAGTACAGCCAGATCGGTCCTTTGAAACAAGGATGGCAAGACTTCATCTCATGTCCTTTAGATGTGCTGTCAGCAGGGACCAATCCCAGGAGAAAGGCATCACACTTGGTAAAGCAGAGGGATAGCAAAAAATGCGGAACATCCTTAACAAGATGAATTGGCATCGGGGCTGCAATGATGGATCTTGTTTCATTTTTTTCAATGTGATGATTCTATTTTTCCTGTATTTCTTCCCTATTTAATGTGTTTAAGTTCTTTATAAACAATCAGATGTCTTTTAGTGTTTTGCTTTATTTCTGGTTTCTCTGTTCTGATTCATTGGTCTACATATTATTGTACCATGAATACCATATTTTTGAAATAGGGTTTGAAATCAGGAAATAAGTGGCCCCTTATTGTTATTTTTTTAAGGGTTTGTTTAAATTTAGGATTAGTTTTTCCATTTGGATCAGTTATATATTGTGGCTGGCAATGATTTTTTATGTTGATCTTATAGTTGAGTACATTGCCAAATTTTTCAAGTAGTTCTAGTAATTTTCTTTCTACATTTTTGGGGTTCTCTCTATATATAATCACATCATATGCAAGCAGAGTGAATTTTCCTTCTTCTGTGTCAATTTGGATGCCTTTGATTTCTTTTTGATGTCTGATAGCTCTGAAACTTCCAGGACTGTGTTTGAGACAAAGACGTTTGAGGTTTTCCTCGTATTTAGACCAGAGCTGCTCATCAAACACAGAGGAAACAAAGTAATAGAGGGCATCGACCATTTTAAAATGAATGACATACACACACCATTTGGAAAGAAAGAAAAATATAGGTAAATTTTGTATAAGTTATAAAATAGCAGATTTCTATCCTAGTTCAAATTTTCTAAAGTTACTTGCTTTTTGCCATCTTTAAAACAAAAACAGAGAAGTTTCTGTCTTATTCGAGTTACTCACCAATGAACTTAATAAGTTATACTCTTAAAATTTACACTTTAAATCCTGCTTCTAACCATTTGTTTCCTTAAGGCATTGGGATCTTATCTAATTAAATAGAAAAATGCAAAATAGTTATTGTAATAAGAACATAAAGCTCGTTTAGCGAGTACATTGATAGTTCATTTTCTACCTTTCATTTCCCCCCCTTCTCTCCACCTTTCTTCCACACTCGCTTCACTTTCTCCCTCTTCTCCTCTTCCCCACATTTCACCCTCCTCCCTTACTCTTTTCTTACATAAGGAGCCTGGAAATTTTACATCCCTGATAGAGCTTAGCCAAATCAAATCACATCCAAAGGAAAATCCACAAATTGATTCAGATTCATAGCAACCCCCTAGGACAGAGCAGAAGTCTACCTTAGGGCGTCGGAGTCTGTCCATGTTCACAGAACCAGACAGCCTCATTTGTATTCTGCAAAACAAGTGGGTTTGGGTCATCAACCCTCTGGTTAGCAACCTAATACTTAATCCCAAATGGCCAGCCAGCCAGTCAACCTGAATTCAAAAGAGCAGATGCAATGAGGGATATCATTGCTGAGATCGGGTGAATCTCAGCTGTAAACAGAGAATATCAGAGAGATGTGTACATGTGTTCAGTTGACTGTGACAAGGTATTCAACTGTGGTTCATAAACTATGGATAACATTGCAAATGATAGGAATTCAAGAACACTTGATTGTGTTTGCATGGATCTGAACAGAACCAGGGGACCCTGCATGGTTTAAAATAAAGGAAAGGTGTGCATCAGGCTTGTATACTTTCATCATAGTTATCCAATCTATATGCTGAGAAAATCATTTGAGATACAGACAATGTAAAGGACACGGCCTCAGTATTGGAGCAAGGATCATTAACAACCTATGCTGAACTTAAAGTAGCCGTGCTTGCTGGAAGCCCAGGGGATTTGAGGCACTCACTGCCGAAAACCAAAGCTTATCACTTTCAAAGTGGATTACAATCCATTGACAAAGGAAGCAAGCATCCCACCACTGGCCCTACAGGCAACATCATGATCAGTAAAGCTCAAAATAGTCAGGAATTTCATTTTACTTGGATCTACAATCAACACGTACAGAAACGGCCTTGAAGAAATTAAATGAAATATTGCATTTGGGAAGATCTGCAAGATAAGAACTCCTAAAAATAGTAAAAAACAAACAAACCTTTGAAGACTAAGGTGCACCTGATATAAACCATGGTATTTTCAATGACCCCAGATGCATGTCAAAGCTGGGCAGTGATTGAGGAAGAATTTGAATTGTTGTTGGCAAAGATTGCTGAAGGTACCACAGACTGCGAAAAGAACAACAAAATCTGTCTTGGAGGATGTTCACCTGGAAGGTTCCTTAGAAGTAAGGGTAGTAACTTTATCTCAGGTACTTTGGCCATGTTTTCCTGAATGAAGTGTCCCTGGTGAAGGTCCTCATGCTTGGTAGAGTAGAGGGTCCATTCAAGAAGAGGAAGCCAGTTGAAAAGAAGGATTAACACAGTAGCTGCAACAATGAACTCAAGCTTAACAGTTGTGGGGAGGATGCAGGACAGGGCAGTGTTTCATTTTGTTGTACAGAGAGTTGCTGTGGGTCTGCGCTGGCAAGAGGACAGCCAGAAACAACAACAACTCACACATTGAGTGGTGAGAGTGGCGATATCGGGAGGGTGGAGGGAAAGTGAGGGAGAAAGGGGGAACAGATGACAAGGTCTATATATAACCTCCTCCTTGGGGGACGGACAGCGGAGAAGTAGATGAGGGAGACATCAGATGGTGTAAGATATGATAATATAATAATAATTTCTAAATTATCAAGGGTTCAGGGGGAGGGGGGAGAAAGGAGCTGTTACCAAGGGCTCAAGTAGAAAGCTGGTGTTTTGAGAATGATGATGGCAACATATGTACGAATGTGCTGGACACAAATGATGTACGTACGGGTTGTGAAAAGAGTTGTATGAGCCCTTAATAAAATGATGTTTTAAAAAACCCAGGAAAGTCTGACTTTTAACATTTAAACTGTATTCTCACTCCCAGCGAAAGAGTCCATTCCCATTCATGGTGACCCTGCAGGACAGGGTGGAACCACCATGGTGGGTTTCCGAGACGAGCACTTTCTCATAGCAGAAAACCTCCTCTTGCTCCCAGGGAGAGGATGCGGGTATTGAGCTGCTGACCTTGCTATTAGCAACCACCACACCACTAGGACTCCTCAGATCATGTTAGTTATGTACTTATCCAATTTTAAAATAAGAAATATGTTAAATCCATGAACACTACGTGCAATTACCAAAAAGCAATAGCGTACCATCCCTGGGAAAAACAGAGTTATAAAGGTTCTCATTTGGCACCAAGAACATTCAGTTTAAAACATTCTACTTGTTTGAGATTAGGCTTCAGAACACAACATTTGGTGAACTTAACACTTCAGTAGCATGTTCCGCTTCACTGTTTACTATGTGAAATGAAACCATGACAACAACATTTGAAGGCATTTTTCCAGATTTTTCAATTAATCAATGTGTATGTGTGCATGCATTTTTTAAAAAGCCCTTAGAAAAATATGAGATGCATATGCAAAATAAAGGGAACTGAGCCTTAGGAGAAACCACTTTTGCCATGAATGTAGTGCACTAAACAGTTGCTACACCATTGATCGTGGCCATGATGACACATTTTAGGAAAAAAATGTATCTTATTTTTGTGACCTAAAAGCAAAAAAAAAAAATGCCTTTGGAAGCACCTATGGTAATATGTACTCATCACAGGGGAGGCACGAAGAAGTGCCTGTGCCTTCCTTTGCCTTGTGGAAATCATAGTAAGGATGCTGTGCTTCAGAAAAATGATGTGTCCCTTATTTCACAGTAGCAGTTAAAAGTTAATTTAGATCTAAATTTCCAATTGTTTTTAACATGCTGAACTCCAACTTTGCTAATTAGAGAGATGCTCAACATCTGTAAAATAAAAGTCTATTACTATAATGCAGTAAAATCAATACCTTTATTAATATTTGTTGGCAAATATATCAAAAGACAAGTAATTTTAAAGAAAAACTGACTTTTAAATATTATTCTGCTATCATACACACACATTTAAAAATCATATATCATACTGTCAAGTTAGGTTTTTAATTCATTTAGATAAATTCACCAATAATCAGACCCTAAGTTTATATTCACTGATATCAATTCTCTGATCATGTTTTAAATGTCCTTCAATCATTCCTGTTTGTTTGTTTTTTGTTGTTCTTCACATCAGTTCATCCTTACCAATAACTCATTTACATTTGGGAAGGAAAGTTGGATACTTTGAATAGTATATTATTCATCTGCAAAATTTCTCAATTAATGATTATATTATATATTACACCATTTTATAAATTATAGAACAAATGGCATCATTTTACACTCACTCATATATTCAACAAAGATTTAGTCAGAACGCCTACTATATTAGATTTATGCAGAAAAATATCTGTTTGGCATTTCAGGGTATTTCAGAGTATTTTAAGTTAAATATAAATATATATAAATTTTTATCAACTTTGAACTTTTCTCAAAAAACCTTACCAAAAAATGTGTCCATTAAAATTAGTTGAAATAATTAACAGATGTCAAAAATGTAAATATATTTATAATAATTTTATATAGAAAATATAGAAATGATATTTTATGTTTAACTACATATCTCATATTTTTGAAAAGTTACAAAAATGTTTTTAACATATGCATGCATGGTGTTAGAAGTCTGTTATATATATTATATATATTACATATATTAAATGCACCAGGTCCATAATTTATCAAGAAATTCTCCCATAATGCCAATTAAAATGTTTCACTAACTTTATATTTAACATAATAAAATGCACAACATATATGAGCCCCTTTCATTTCTAGAAAAATAGTCATGTATGGATAAATGTATAGATGTAACAGGAACTCCCAGTATTAGAATTCAACATTAGATTCTCCTGTGTAATAGAGGAAACCAAATTACAGTACTTCAGCAGAAGAGAAAATGTTTTACCCTGAAAACTTCCAGCAATAAGCAAAACGGCAAATTAGTATGGTGCTTCATCTGTCTTATTATCCTGCGGTATGTCTCACCGGACATCCACGCTAGGTCAGGATCATTGCTTGAGTTCCAACCTCTGTAAATGCCAGTTTAAAGAAGGGGATTCCTTCCTTTAAAGATCCTCCTCAAAAGCCACAGGCTAGGTGTTGGTCTTATCCATTAGGCCAAAAGTTAATGACTTGCAAGGTATGTTGAGCGCTCTAGTCTTTCCACATGGACACGTACCTAGCTAAGACACATACCTCACTTAAGGTTCTTGTTGAATGTTTTTCTTCCTTACTAAAGAAGGATACTTTTTGTTCTCTCTGTTATCTCTAATGCCTACAATAGAGCCTGAACTACATGACAGTGGTTTTGAACTACCAACCTGTGGATCACAGCCCAACATGGAATCACTAAGCCATGAGGGCTCTTTATTTGTTAGACTAGACATATTCTTTACTTTTTATAAAAAACCTACTCATGCATTAGCATCTAAAATGTTTTAGTGACCATTTTGTACCCTCATTTATTAAGTGACATATGTTACTTTCATAGTATCTAGTATGGTGATTGTCATAGAGTAGGTGGTTAATGATGATTTTCTGAGTGAGTAGAATTACAAAGTTATTTCTTTTAGCTTTTGATCAATTGTAGTTTCTGATTTTGTATAGCATAAATGACCTTAGGAGTTAGACATACATTAATAGCTTAAAATATAATATCAAAACTCATGGGATGCTGTCACCTTAGAATTAACAATAGATGGATAGATATAGATAGATGTAGATATATAGATAGATATAATGCTTTTTAGTAATAAAATATGTACATGCATGTAATACAGTATCTGTCCCATATTAGCAATGTAGTACAAACTAGTCTTTTAACAATGACATTTGCTTAGGCTTATTGTTGAGTGAAAACAAAAACAACAACTAGGAAATCGAGTGAGATTGCAAAACGATATGCAATGCAAGATTTCAGCTTTGCTTGTGAATTTATCTAGAAAGACTGGCAGTGTAATGTTAAACATGGTTTGTTTCTGAGTATCCACTTTTATAGGGTTCTGTTTGTGTATTTGTATTTTGGAAATGTGACTATGTACATTGCGTTTTTGCAAAAATAAGACAAATTATTAAATGAGACAAAGACTTTTTAGTATGTTTAGACCATTTTTAAAACTAAAATATTTAACTTGAAAAAGCAAGTGTTCATTTGTTATCAGTGGAAAAGAGTGTTTCATAATGATTTTGTGTTTCTTACTTAGAGAGTTTAGTTAATAATGTAGCATGTAATGGCTTACCCAGTAGAATGCTTGTAAGTAGAAATGCCAGCTTAACTGGATGGTCTTATATAACTTACATTAATTTACCTAGACATACTTCTACTCCGTGTCCTATAGAACTGATTTGGGCCAAAGTAGAATTGAACTAATGAAATAGCCACCATTTCTCAAGTACTTGCTTTGTTGCAAGGATCAAGCTCAATACTGAATATATTTCTTTGCTGATCCTCACAACCATCCTGAAGGGCAGATACAGGTAACTTGCCCAAGGTTACTCACCAAGTGGCAAACCAGGGAGTTGGATCTGCCTGACCAATTCTGGCACAAGGCGGACTTCTCAGTAACATCCAGTTATTATTAAGTAGTGTTTCCATTTGCTGTTCTTATATGGCAACAAATAAACAGTTCCTTCCTCTGTTCTGTGCTTCCAGCTTAAGAAACCAATCAAGTTAGTAGTATTTGCCTGTCTGCTATTGGCTGCTTTTGAGATACATGTGCCTGCCTTAGGTTCCATGGCTTCTGCTACTAAGCAGAATCCCTCAAGTTCATTACTACAGGAAATCAGAGTGGCAAGTATATGAAAGTAGTCCTCCAATACTATTCCTTACTTGTTTAGGGTCTCATAAAACCTGTCAAAAATGATATCAGCATCCAGCGCTGTCATGCCACGTTTTGGATAAAAGGTCTCCATGTTTATATTCTGAAATATCCATTATTCTGAATACTGACTCAAACTTGTCTTTTCGTAGCAATATTTCCATTTGCAGTAAAGATGTATGGGGAGGACTCCACCATGTTCAGAGCTCTTTTATCAATGTCAAAATTAGTGTATGAAAGCATCCATCAAATATACAGACAAGGTGAATTGGTCATGCCTCTTTCAAAGTCCTGTGTATCTGGCATTTTACTAGTCTTGCTTAGGCGTCTCTGGAAGCATGAAATTGACAGGTACTAGAACACTTTTCAAGGATCCCACGTAATGTAGTGGTTATACAGTGGTCTAACCACAAGGACAGCAGTTTTCACCCTCCAGCTGGTCTTGTCTTTCTACTTCTCTAAAGAGTTAGGTCTCAGAAACCCACAGAGACTGTGGTACTGTGTCCTGTCTGGTCACTATGAGTCACAAGTGACTGAAAGAAAACAATTTTATTTGTTTTCGGTTTAGAATACTTTTCATGAGCAAAATTTTTTAAAAAGTAACAGAACATGCATGAGGATTCCATTAATATATCTGTCCAGAAGCTTGAGTACTTAATTTCTGGATTAAACTTGAGTACATGCTTAATACTCATTGGCATAGTCATTTTCCCCTTGCTATAGAAACACTACAACATAAACAACTGGCCTTTGAAATTTTATTATAGGAATTTCAAAATTCAAACTTACTACCATGGAGCCAATTCCGACCCATAGTGATTCTATAGGACTAGAGTAGATAGAACTCCCTCTTAATGTTTCTGAGACTTTAAAGCTTTACAGCAGTTTCCTCTTTCTCCCATGGAGTGGCTGGAAGATTCAAACCTTTGACCTGAGTTAGCAGCTCAGTGTGTCAGTATAACACCCGAGCTCCTTAGAATGTCTTTTGACGGGTGCTCATTCCAAAGCATTCAACTCCCCACCCCTCCTACCAGTTGATCTTCTTGAAAGAGGGGGTCTCTGCTCTTCTCTATAGTTTATGAATAGCATAGTGTAGTTAGCATACCACCATTCTCTCAATCATTGTTGATGACTGACATCTGGCTAGTATGTACCATTTTTGATGACTAGCATTGATATCATGATGGATATTTGAAAAACAGTTTTCACATGAATTGTGGGACCTACACTGCTATTTATTGAACCACAGCACTATGCCTCTTGGGAGTGTTCATGACATCCTCATTCCCATAGACCATCTACAGCATTGAACTGTGTCTCTCTCCTATATGCCCTGTTCAATGTAACAAACAAAATTCTACAGAAATTATAACCAGCTAGGAAAATATTTTTAAGTAGCTCTATGTACCAATTGCGTTCTATTTATTTTTGTTGTTCGCAGTAGTATATTCATCTATCTACTTACAATGTCTTTTGAGTCCCCTACTCCTCAGCTAAAGCTGGACAAAACTGTGGCATAATCTAATCAATAACATGATTTAGAGCACTGCCTATACACTTATTCAGGAAACGAATTGAATCATTAAGTTATAGCCCTTAGAAACTGACCATATGGGATGAGCCTGTTATGAGCATAGCAGTGATCTAATTTCACTTCATTTATCATTTCCAACCTTTCCAGTTCCCTGTGGAACAATGGGAATCATGTGAAGGGCAGCCTACTTAAAAATGACTTTAATCTGTGTTCTTGGATTTGATGATTAGGAACATACATGCCCAGCATCAAACATTTCTCAGGGTATATGTGAATGCCATTTTCTGATGTGGCTGGTTAGTCTCCTTCAAATTTGGCATACATGATTTAATTCTTCAGCATCAGCTTGAAATTGATGTCCATAGAAATATCAGACATCAGTCATTGGAAAGATGGACCTTGCGTGTTTCCAGCCTAGGAACTATTTCTGTCTCCATGAGAGCGGGGTTGAGATCTTTCTTGCTTTTTGATGACATCCCAAAGACCATCACAGTTGTGGTTTACATACAATAAGCACTTAATAAATACTAATGAGTGAACAAATGAATGAGTGCTGGAAATACATCGACTTTATTGGCTGATCTTAGTATTCAGCAATTGCTTTATGCCAAGCCAATTAGCTATAACCCTACCTGACTTCCGAATCTCTAGTTTCCATTATTGTAGTCATAGAGAAGGGCCTGGGAGTTCTTGGTTCTTGCTGATTGTAAGGTAAAACCAGAAGCTACACCTTTATATTTCAACAGATGGCAAAGGAAACTAATATTACTGTCTGTGCATGAGGACATTTGTGAGGGACTAGCTTGAGATGGCAAAATCTTACCTTTGATATCTGCACGTTTTAAATGGATTTCTTCTCAAAACTTCGATCCTGGATCTCCAAGTGTTTGCAGTTCATTAACATTTGAACTCATGTCGCCTAGATTCACTTCTGATCTCTTCATTCCAATTGTTTTACTTGCTCTGAAGAATCTGATTTTGCACCATCACCATTTTCTCCCTCTTGAGGCTGAAACTTCCCATCAGTTTTAGTACCTCTGGCCCAATCGCTGGTTAGGCACTTAGAAGTTTGTCCCTGAACTATTGCAACCGCATGATAGCTGTCCTACCTTGTTTTATGTTTCTCTTTGTAAGAGTATCAAAGGCATCATACTTCTGGGTTATTATCTCAAAATTAAGGTGACCAGATTTTAACATTGGTAAAGCAGGACAAAAGCGGGACACCATTGATAAAACTCATATCCTGGTGAAATAGTGACATGGCAGCCCAGAACCGTATACCCTAGCTTGTCGTGCATTCTTTCCAAAAATCGGGACTGTTTTAAAACACCGCAGGACGCGGGGAAAAATTGTTAAAAATCGGGACTGCCCCACCCAAGTGGGACGTCTGGTTTGGTTCTGCCACTTCAAGCTTAAAAGTCGCCAAAGGCTCTTTAGTGCCTTCAGGGGGAACAGCCAAACTACTTGCATTTACTGTCGATTATGATCAACTCCGTTTTCTCTTTCTGACCCTTCTCTCACTTTCTCCCCAACATTCCCTTGCCTCTGAGGTTCCTGGTGAGGGCTGCTTGTTCTCCCTTGAGTGCATCAGTACTTTGGGAGTAGTGTAATTTGCAAGAGTATATTCAGTATTAAAATGCATATTTTGTTTCAGAGAAAACTCTGAGTTTCATAATATTTGTCGTCCCCGGGTTACAAATGAGATCCATTTGTAAGTGTGTTTTGTAGAAAAGTGGAATAGGTACATATCATTCTCTCACTTAGCTTTCTTTCAATGCAAGCGAGGGAGCCTGGGTGGTGCTATCAGGTGATGGTGGACCTCTAACTACAAGATCCTTGGCTCGAACACACCAGTCGCTCTGTAGGAGAACTCTGAGACTCTTTGCTTCCGTAAAGATTTACCGGACTCAAAAAGTTGCTATGAGCTGGAATCATCCCTCTTGGCTTAAGCTGTTTGTTTGTTTTAATGGTTTACAAGGTGCAGGTAACATGATTGTGACAAAGAACTTGTTTGAGTAAGGGTTGGTTCAATCATTTCAAAGTGAGCACCCGTTTACATCAACATTAAAGCACACATGCAAGTTCTCTGTAAGCAGAGGTTCCTAACCCAGCGACTTACCATCCTTCGTACAGAACATAAAACTTGACACTGTTTTCTTGGCTCTTGGAGGTAAACAGAAGAGCAAAGGACAGACTCATTTGTGTTTTTGTAATTATCAGCGAGAGAATGGGGTACAACCATTTACAGAATTTTTAAAAAATGAAATCAAAAGGTGAAGAGGTAAAGCACTGATGGCTTTAATCAAGGATCTAGTCATTAACCCCAATGTATACCTGATTTATCCATTCTTTTCTTTAGGCTCTCCTCCACCGGACTAGAAACGCCACAGAAAAGGGGGCTATGTTTCTTCTCAGCCATTTGTATCTAATGCTCAGCACAACATATGAAATGTCCAACCCATATTTCAGCAAACACACATCTTGAACTAACACAGTGAGCAAATACTATGTCCCATTTTGTGACTGCAATGTAAAAAAAAATGATAGAGCTCTGAGGCTCAGGGACATCACAATGTATCAGAGATATCAACCTCAGAGTGGGGGTAGTTGAATGAATCCAGGTACTTCAATACAATGGGTCCAAAATTAAGTGGTCCCCAGGTTTCCCTCTCTAATGTTTGCTATTGAGCTTACAGGCAAGTATAATGTTTGCTATTGAGCTTACAGGCAAGTATAACCATCAGGTCTTTTCCGCATAGTCTCAACAGTAGTAGTAGTCACCATGGACCGACTTCCTCTTCTCAAAATTACTCCTCTGTCTTCTTATAAGTTGAACTGTTTTTAGTGAATGAGTTGGGATAGGGAAGTATAATATAACTGTGTATCTCATTTATAAAGTTAAGTTATCGGCTCTGTGACCTTTTTTTTTTTTTTTTGCTTTTCTGGGGTCATGTGGAAGAGGATATTTAAATGATATTTTAAATGTTATTTGATTGTTATTTTCTAACTTATAGTTAAGTGTAGCCAATTCCATAAATTGCAAATCATTAGTGCTGCATGAGAGGAAGTTGGAATATTATAAAGATACAAATAAACAGTTTGTAACAATTTTTTAATATTTCTGGGTTTGGGGCTACAGGTCCTTAGGAAATAAAAAAAATCATGATGTTGAGCGTTCGTTGATTTTTAGACAATAGAGCATAGGGCAATTTTCTGAAAATATGGATTTTCATTTTGGTTCCTGTTACAAACTTTTAATGTAGCATATGCCATGTCATTAATATCTCCCCCAAATATGCCTTTTATCTGCATACATTTGGACAGTTAGAGAGGATAGTGTAACTAAAGGTGGTGAACACCACTGTTCTCAATAGCGGTGGCGGGTTAGCTCAGTGAAAAATTCTAAGAAAATGAGCGTCAAGAGATGAAGGTACTTTCGCTGTGTTTCTGACCAGAGATTAGACCCCAAGTCCCAGCCTGCCAACTCGCTAATTCAAGCTTTGGCTGTGGAAGTTTGGGAAGATTGATGAATCAATAGAAATTAATATTAGCTGGAGGGAAAATAAAACACAGCTCAAAGCACGTAGCTCACTGGTATCATTTTAATTGATTCATCTATTCACCCATTAAAACTTGTATGTACTCAGGTCCAACACTGTCCCCGACCCTTGGAATATAAATACGAGTTACACACTAGCAAGGAACACTTGCTTCCACCATCTTTGGTTATATCTACATAAATAAGTATATCTCTCCTTAAATTTGATCCCCACTGTAAGGATTAATGTGCACCTGACGGAAGCCATGGTGCTTTCTACTCCCTCATATTCATGTGAGAACTGGACAACAAATACGGAAGATTCTAGAACGAGAGATGCATCTGAGTTATGACATGGGGGAAGAATGGTGAAAGTACTCTAGACTGAGAGAAGAACAAACGGACTGTCCTAGAAGACTGAGAGCCAGAACACTTGGAAACCTGTATGTGGGACGTCCTCTCAGGGTACGGCCTGAACGTAGACAAGGGCATCATGATCATTTCAATAGAGAGTTAGTGAAAGGGGAGGGACCTCAACACATGGATTGACACAATGACTACAACAGGGTCCAATGTAATAACTATTTTGAGGCTGGCAGAGGGCCGGGCAGGGTTCTGTTGTCGATCGGGTCTCTGTGTGTTGGAGCTGATGTGGCAGCACCTAATAACAAGAGGTGACTCGTCTGTGCTCTAAGTACTTTGTGGTGGCAAAGCGACACTATAGAACGCAACCGGTTATGCTTGGTAGAAAATCACTAAACAATTACAGCAACATGAGGCAGTAAAACAGAAAGGCAATAATGAAGCACCACCAAATTCCTTGACTACTAAAATGCATCAAGGCCCAAATAGAGACACTTGTATCCTAATCGGGGCTAGGAGATCCTTGCTAAATGAGTGCTCTCTTACACGTAATCCCATTGTTTTCCTGTATGGTGAGTACGTTTTATTAAACAGCATAAGTGAGAGAGGTGAGAAAACTAAAAAGGTTATGAATCCGAGTGATCACTTTTTGCCCAATACCAGTTCGTGAAATAAAGTGAAAAATGCACGAACATTTAAAGAAATCTAAGCCATTTCCTTTAGTAGTGCAAGGGACCAAAATAGTAGATTGAAAACAGTGGCAGTGGTAGTCTTGTTTTTTTTTACAGTTTTACTTTTTAATAAGCAAAAGACAAGTTGACAAAATTACGTGCACTCTAGCAGAGTTGCAGCTTTCAGTTGTCAGAGCAACACAGACATTTTCTAGAAGCGTGTAGTCTGCTGGAGCCGCCAAGATTCCAAGTGAAACCCAACAATGAGGGAAATGAGTCTGAGGCTGGCATTGCCGCCCACGCGAGACATGCAAATAGCATTGCATGTATAAAAATGTTTATTAGGAATAAAAATGAGAGAAAATGAGAATGTCTAAAAGCATCTGTTACCTTTGGAGATGACTTAAGTTAGATAACTAAAACGCTGCTTTTCAAAAATGGGATTTGAATTAAAGTCTCACTGTTTCATTTTGGTTGGCAATCATCATTGCTTTTGATTTCTGGAGATTCAAACTGGTTCTCGTTTAGAATAGGGTTAGAGTGTCTTCGATCGAGGGCATCGGAGCACATGATGAGGGTTTCAGTGTCTCTAATTGATGCCACGGGTTCAGGAGAAATGTTTCCAGGCATGTAGAGTTCACCTTGTTTCCAGCGCGGGTAGGACTGGTGAGTACTATGTTGTGAAGAGCTGTGAGGTGAGGAAGTTGAGTGACAGGTGGTTAAGAGAATCACCTTTCAACTTCCATACACACACATCGTGGGTCTGCCGTTTCTGAACCTTCTGATCTTTGCCAAGTTGATAACTTTCCTGGCTCTATTTCCTCCTCTATGTAAAAGAGAATCATGTGTATTTCGTGGGATCGTTGTGCATATTAACCAAAACCAAGCATTTAAACAATGGTTCTCAACCTGTGGGTCACAACCCCTTTGGGGGCAAACAACCCTTTCACAGTGGTTGCCTGATTCATAACAGTAGCAAAATGACACTAATGAAAATAATTTTATGGTTGGGCGGGGGTGTCACCACAACATTAGCAATTGTAGTAAATGGTCGTGGTATTAGGAAAGTTGAAAACCACTGATTTAAAGAGTACAATTGGGCAATTGCTCTTGTTATTATAGGAACTTTCACATAATTTTTCAAGTGTATGTTGCCAACTATTGTTATAAGACATCTTTAAATAATAAGGGAAGTTATCTTAAAGGTAGAGGACACTGGATTTCAGTGCAAATAGAATACACTCAAAATATTTTTAGTGGGAAATAATTAGAATGTGAAGTGGCTTAAGAAAAATACAAGTCTGTATTTGCCTGTTCTTCATCTTGATTTGATCTCTCTTCAACTATCCCAACATATGAATGATTAAATTAGCAGTTAAACAAAATTGTTCCATGTTGTAGAAAGGTTCAATTAGGTAGACTGAATGGGCATGCAACCTAATGGACAATATTATTGAGAAAGTCTACACTGGTGGTGTAGTGGTTATGGGTTGGAATGCTAACCCCAGGGCAGCAATTAGATACCATCAGATGTTACATGGGAGAAAGCTGAGATGTTCTACTCCCTGAAAGAGTTACAGTCTTAGAAATGCACAGGGACACATCAACTCAGTCCTGCAGGGTTGCTGTGAGTCAGAATCAACTTAATGATAGTGCCTTGGCTGTTTGTTTAAGCCATATTCTGATGCATTCTCATGTACTTTGAAGGACAGCTAATTGAAGAGTGAACAAGGGATTAAATATGCGTCCTTTTTTGTCAGGAATCCAGAAGTTTTACCTCAAGCTCACTGCCTGAGTTTGTTGTGATTCAGAGTGACCCTGCAGGACACAGTAAAACTGCTGCTTTGTGTTTTTGAGGCTGTAAATCTTGGAAAGAACACAGACTCTCTACCCTACACAAACACACATACACAAAATCTCCTTGAAGCAAAGCCCTACTTTGTTGATTTCTTGAATGTTGCCTCAGATCACAGCAAATGCAAACATATCCAGTAAAGATGCAGTGTTTGTGCCAATGGATGATCAAAAAAAGTAGACGCAAGAGCCTCCAACACTCCTCCATCTGACGTAGTGCCGGTGGAACAAAACTGGTTTCAGTCCCAAACCGCATATCACCTTCCATCGCAAGGACAGCCCTCCACAAATTCCGCTTCGAATCAGAACTGTTCAGGAAACAATAATGTATGTTTTTATTACGTCATTAAATCAGTTCAGTCGATAAAGGGCAATGTAGCCACATGCTAACTTGACAATAAAAAATTTGCGCTGATCACCCCGGGTTGCTAGGTTGATTCCAAAATAAGATGGTGTGAGCCTTTTGTATGCTCTTCCTCAGTTTCTTAGAATCCACAATTTTCTTTTTATGTTGAAGCATAACTGTGCTTGAAAATAAGCGTGATCTTTTCTCCAGTGTTATCTTAGTCAATCTAGAATCTTTTCAAGGCCAAAAAAAAGTACCTTGGACAGATTAAAAGACGCCCTGGTAAAGAGTAAATTGCTTGCCTTACCCAGAATTTGTATGATTCTGGCCGTAACCCAGGCCCCTGTGCAATTCTTTGCAGTGGTGAATGGCTGCTTTTTAAGATTTCAGGTCAGAAGAGGCATTTATTTTGAACCCCTCGCTGAAGAAAAATGGTTTCTATTTGTTTGCTCTAAAAGCCTTTATCCTGGATCTAAATGGAACTGACCTGAAAGTGTATCTGGACTTACTCACCTGGAAGGAGGGGATGCAAAGCAATACAAAGGAGGACACCTGTAACCAGAGGCTGAAATGAACCTTCAGCCACTTTGCAATCCAGATGTGCACTGCTCCGCATGAACTAGGAGAGTGCCTGTCACGTAATGAGCGGAAGGGCTCCTATCCCAATGCAAGGTAACCAAGACCAAGTCATCCTAATACAGTTCCTGGATACGGGGGAGTCATTGCTTCCTTCTGCTTCAGCAAACCAAAATACTTCCAAAATCTTCTGCTCCGCAGGCCATGGTAGCGTGGAAGCTATATCATCAGTAGAAATGTATATGCCCAGAATACAAAGATGCAGCCACGCGCCTTCCTTTTTACTCATTTAAATATAGGAAACCCTCGAGACCCAGGGTAAGGATAATTGCTACATATTTACATAGAATCAAAATAAGAATTAAAATTCTTTCCATGTCCTTAGCAGAGTTGGATTTGCAAGCTATTTTTCAATTATTTTTATCATGGCCCAAAGTAATTGAATGGTGTACATAAATTCAAACCCGTATTTCAGACATTTAAAATCGATTAATATATAAGTGCTATTAAATATTTTCATGGAAATTCTGCCTCAGAAGTTAAATGTTTTCTTATCATCTAAAAATGCTTATATATTTAAAGTAGAATACCTTCTAAGGGACCTAACGAGTATTGATTTATAAGATAAATCATTAAAAAACAAAACAAAATAAGGTTACATCCAGCATCTGAAACAAAATGGTACTTAACTATGTATTCTGACGCTTTTTGTCAAAGCTAACCCTGGCAAATAAAAAATAATTTAATTATGCTACTTGTAAATTAAACTGAAAATCAGCTGGGTCTTAAATACATTCTTCATTTCTATGTGTTTCAACATTTTCTCTTTGTAACTGGTGGATTTGGATGGGGCGCGGCTAAAGGGTCCTATAGAGTTTATAGGTAATCCATTTAAATTGTATTGTTAGAATTAAATCACTAGGAGCATTTTCCTCTTGGAAGGTGGGGTTTGGGGGAATATAGTCAAAGGGAAACTAAAAATTGTGAATTTTGACAGTCAACAAATGAGGGGGCTTTAAAAATGTTTGTGGAAAAATTGAATGTAAAGATCATGGAGGGTTTTTTTTCCTATAAACTCTTTGAAGCTGCTCAAATATTTGCAAACAAACTGAAAGATGGAAGCACTTCATCCTAGTAAACACGCACTTTTAGTGAGTTGATGTTGACTCAGAATGACCTTATAAGTGGATTTCCAAGACTCAATATCTGTACAGGATGGAAAGCCTCATTTCTCTCCCATGGAGCAGCTGGTGGTTTTAAACCGCTGACCTTGCAGTTATCAGCCCAAGGCGTAATCTCATATGCCACCTAGTAAATACTAGGAGAAATATGATTTTTTGAAATAACCAAAGAAAACTATTTCTATCATTTAATATGCTTGTAATAAAAAGTGAAAACTAAACTCAATGAATCTAACTTAAAATATCTTATGAAATGTCCCTGTCGACAAGGAGAACAGAATTCAAACACACCAAAACTCACTGAGAAGTCCTATCCTGTAGGGCCACATAAGTGATCTTCATGATAAAGAATACGATTATTTCCCCCAAGAGGGAAACATCCCAAAGCACATGATCTCTGTGCGAGTGCTCCAAATCAACACATATCTATTTTTTATAAAGTACTTTTTGTCAGGCAATAAATATGTTAGAAATTAGCAGTTCCTCCAGTTGGAAAACCTTGACATTGACTGTAATTGAAGAGGTTCGTGTCGGCCTGTTCGTAAGTATTACCTGTCATTTGAAATATGACAGTGCTGTGGCCGCAAGACCTTGGGGATGCTTGTGTGTTGGCACTGCCATCTGACTGCCTTAGAAACTGCCAGACCGTCTCCTGACTGCCTCCGACCCTGAAATAATTAACCTGACCCTGGAGGCTTCTGCCTTTTGCATTTGCACACTTGTTGGTTAATAAGATGCGTGCTGCTACGCTTTCCTCTGATTGAGCAATGTGCCTGGAGGAGGCAGGTATTGCAGTCTCATTAAGTTTGCTGGTACAGGCCTGGCCTTGGTATACAAATGTTCCGCTGCCTTCCTGGAAATTAGCACGCATTCCTGATATTATCGTTTTCATCTTGCATTTTGATTTCAATAAATTCATTGGACAAAGAGACTAACAACTTCTCTGAAGCGTAGGCAGTTGCTCTGATTGTTCTGTTATGTATCAGGTAGATGAGCAAAGGATAACATAGCCCAAAATAAAAGCAAAGCAAAAGACTCCAGGGCAGATTGGATGGGTCATTACATCCTACATTTGCAAGGGCAAAGTCAAGAGTTCAAGCACCTACATCAACTTGCTTTAAGAAAAGAGGGTTGATTTACAAATAACAGGGTAGAGTATTGGCAAAATTGGTAAATTCTGAATAACTCTATGCAAATCAGCTTTAAGAAAATTAAATGGAAGTTTGAAGTGCAGAAGTACTATTTTTTGTGTAAGAAACCATAAAATTAGAGCATTACCTCTTATAAGCTACTGTATTGGTTTCATTTGTTTAGTTTTACCTAAGAATTAAGTTGCTGCATGTGGAAATGTTAATAGAATAAATTGAGAATATAGATTTATGTCTTGGAAAATTTTTAACAGTATGTATCGCCAGATTCTGTTATAGTTATATATTCTAATTATTCAAACTATATGCATATATGTAAATTTATTTTCCCTGATGATAGACTTAGAAAAATTTCATTATAATAAATTTGAAATTAATGAAAATATATAAAAAACATAAACCAAGTTTCCTTAGTCCTCATCCCTTATAGATAATGTTTGCTAATATATGCCTATTTTTTTTTTTAAACATTTTATTAGGGGCTCATACAACTGTTATCCCAATCCATACACACATCAATTGTGTAAAGCGTATTTGTACATCATTTCTCAAAACATTTTCTCTCCATTTAAACCCCCGATATTAGGTCCTCATTTTTCCCCTCCCTCCCCGCTCCCCCCTCCCACATGAGCCCTTGATAGTTTATAAATGGGTATTTTGTCATATCTTGCCCTGTCCGACTTCTCCCTTCATCCACTTTTCGGTTGTCTGTCCCCCAGGGAGGAGGTCACACACAGTTCCATGTAATCGGTTCCCTCTTTCCTACCCACTCTCCCTCTACCCTCCCTGTTTTGCCACTCACACCACTGGTCCTATAGGGCTCATCCATCCTGGATTCCCTGTATTTTCAGTTCCTATCTGTACCAGTGTACCTCCTCTGGTCTAGCCATTCTTGCAAGATAGAATTCGAGTCATGGTAGTGGGAGCGGGGAGGAAACCTTTAGGAACTAGAGGAAGGTTGTATTTCTCTATTCCTATTTTTTTTATCATAGCTTTGTAGTCTAATTTTTTCCATAGGTAAAAGAGCACTTTTTCACATCAATTTACTTCAACTATGTGATTTAGTATCTTTAAATTTTTCATCTCATTAGTTATATAAATTTTTATAGCTAAGCAGCATATCTCACATAACAGGACTATTACGTATGATAGAGCAAACCGAATCACTTGTAACCTGTAACCACAGTGTTAGTGGTTTCACCTGTCACTCTTTTCTGAGGAGCCTTTGTCACGTTAAAAGATAGAGACCGTGGTACGTGGTCTTTCCCTTGATGCTGACACCCCAGGACTCCTGAGGGAAGCTCTTGGAGCCCCTTTAGCTGCCTTCCCACCACTGCCTTGTGCTCGTTCTGACTCACAGCCGTCCTGTATAGGGTTTCTGTGGCTGTTAATCTGGGAGCACACAGCCGCCAATTTTACAGTCAGCAGTCCAGTGCTTCCCTGAGCTCCAGTTTTCCCTTAAAATGACATCTCTCCCTGCGAATCTGTTTCCTTGTTCATCTCTTTCATATCCACTGAAGGGTGGTAGGTGGGTGGAGTGGCTTGGTTGTGGTGTCAGGATTGGTGGGTGCTCTCTTTCATCTGCATAAGCACCATCATCAGGTATTAACCCGATTGTCATGGAACATTAAAAGATTTGGCAGGGGGGGCGGGGTGGATTAAAAAGCTCTTCTTTGCCCCATCAACGTAAACCACTTCCCTGTCAGCTCTAATCAGCTTTTCTTTCCTAATACTCTGTTGATTATCGCTATGTGTTCCCTCTTCCACCCCAGCAGATACAGTTCTTGATGGTTTTTACTCTCTTTGTTCAGAGACTGTCACTTACATTGAAAAACCCTTCTTCTCCCAATCCAACCCATTTTCACCCAGGTAGTTAATAATTTCATGTTTATATTTTACTGTCAAAATTAAATATAAATTCTTGGTGTCAGAGAAGAACTTCTCTACTTATGTATATTTTCTTGGTGTTTCCAAGTAAGTGCTCAGTACATGCTCATGATAGTACTTTATGTATTGTAAACTGCGTATGTACATGTGCACTGTTACTTACCTTTATGGTATGTCACACACAGGTATTCACACATACAGTGCATATGTGTGTATGAATGCATACACTCATCTTTCCAGTCCTCTCTACATTTTATACTTAGAACTATCTTGACAAGAAAAACAAGCCACTCTCCCACTTGTGTACCTGAGAACATTAAAGCTCAGGGAGGTTGAGCATGACAGAACATGAAGTAGATATCAGGTACTTTACTATAATACATAATGCTCTACTGTTTTATGCATTGAAAACACCCAAGACATTGGCAATAGCATTAGAGATTTTAGTAATAAAGATATTTCTAAATTGTGAATTTTACAAGCAGACAAGCGAAGTAGTGTATTATTGCTAAATTATAGAATTATCAATATCTAATATATATTTAATTCCAAAATAAGCATTCATTTTAACATCAGCAATAACATATGTTATTGTTGAATTGACTTAATTTTAATTATATTTCAGCTCTATTATAACATATATGACTACATTTTCTATGTAAAAATGCAGAGGTGGAAAACAACTGCTAATAATATTGCTTCCAGAACAGTTGTGGTCCAAGTTTTAATGGCTTATTTGAGCCCAGTTTAATCCTTGGCATCCATTAGTGACTGCCAGTTCATTGAAGCTGACCTCAAAGAATGTCTACCATGTATTATTTTAGTAAAAGCACTTTTATATTATGTCGTTTATAACTAGCTAGTGTTTTGTCTCATGATGTGTTAAAATTGTTCCTAAATTATTTCGAATCATTGAACACCATAGCATATTGTACACATATAGGTGAACCTGTGTTTGTATGCAAGTAAAAAAGTATTGCTACTGGGGTTCCAGTTCATACACACACGGGTTCATGCCACACAAAACATGTGGAAACACATCATGGAGATCTTTAGAGTTGTCCCCTAATACACATATCCCAATCCCATTAGAATGCTTCAAAAGAAACGTCCAATCAAAGTAGTGACTTTTTTGGGTCATAATTTATTATTCCTTTATTATGGTACATTTGGCTTGCTAACATTCACATTGAATTTTTATGTACAGGTCTATAATTAAAATTGATCTATAGTTTATCACTCTGTCTATGCTTAATTTTAATATTAAGATGATGCAATTTCATAGAAGTGTATGTGAAAGGTTTCATCTTTTCCGATATTTTTTCACATATCACAGAATGTAATAGTTCAGTCATATTTACAAGACTTGTGAAATCATCACCCAATACATTTTAGAACATTTTCTTCTTTCTAGTTCTCATTGTTGTCAGCTCCTCATTTCCCCCCAACTTCCCCTTTCATGCTGCTAGGTCATTATTACTCCTGTTACTTGTCTATGTAGATTGACCAGTCCTGGCTTTCCTACCTAGAAAAATTGTACAAAACTGAAAATAGAAATAAAAGAGAACATAACAAAAAATAGAAATAAACAAAAACAGCATAATGACGAAACAGAACAGGAGAACCTTAGTCAAAAGTAAGCAGCAAATATTAAGATAGATCAAAAGGGAAGATCAAGCGATACGTTTTTACATTTTAAACTAACTGCATCTCCCACTAGCCCCTGTACTCTGCTCTCTGTATGCAACATGCTTTTTATCTCCCCGGTCTAAAGTCAGAGAGGATCCCTGGAGTCTTAATCCACTTGGCGACCCTGCAAACAGATTCTAGGCTTCCATTGTCATCCACAGCCTTCTGCGAAACCAGGGGGTTCAGCATTTAGGCTCGGATGATCCTCTGCCCTCTTCTGGCTTGGGGTTTATTACTGACAATCTTTGATCACACAGGCTAGTTTGCTTCTGCCACGTGGGTTTTGTTGATGCTTCCTTGAGAAGGCAGGTTATTTTAAGACAAGCCTTGAAGACCCTCTACGCTATTCATCGTAATAGCCGCGCTCCATCAGATTTCCTCACCACACATTGCTGTAGCTCCCAGATCTTCTGTGAGCTCTTCATGCGAGTGAGTATAGAATAGGGGCGTATCAGGAGAACTAATTACTCTAGGAGGAGCTACTGTTAAATGTGAGCTCAAAATTTATCAATAGGTCTAGGGCTTATATATGTCTCAGGTTTCCTTTTTTTTTTTTCATTTTATTGGGGGCTCATACAACTCTTACCACAATCCATACATACATCAATTGTGTAAAGCACATTTGTACATTCATTGCCCTCATCATTCTCAAAACATTTGCTCTCCACCTAAGTCCCTGGCATCAGCTCCTCATTTTCCCCTCCCTCCCTGCTCCCCCCTCCCTCATGAGCCCTTGATAATTTATAAATTATTATTTTGTCATATCTTACACTGTCCAACTTCTCTCTTCACCCACTTTTCTGTTGTCCATCCCCCAGGGAGGAGGTTATATGTAGGTCCCTGTAATCAGTTCCACCTTTCCACCTCTCCCTCCCTAGACCCTCCCAGTATTCAGGTTCGCTTTAGAGATATCATTATACTGTTATGATTGAGACCATTATAAATAATACCCATGAGACATAAGGTAATTCTAATGATAGTATAATTAACTTAGCCAATGCTATAGAATTAAAAATGAAACAGTAATTTTTGAGAGCATCGCCTGGGTCAGTTGGATTCAGGGTGGAGAGGATAACCCACAGTATTGTGGTGACTGGAATTCTCAAGGAGCGATCTTGAGGTTTTTGACAGACTTCTCTCAAAGGACGCTGGATGATGATGAGGACTTATTTTATGCAGAATTTTAAGACAATTGAAAGCTCCAGGAGAATTTCCATGAGAACTTTTTTCTCATCACAAAAATGCACTTAATCCTTCTTCAAGTCCAGCAAGAGTTGTACTATAAGAATTTCATTGGGACGTCTTAACCGCATCTGCTCCACAGCACTGATCTTGCCACTTCAGAATTCTTTTTGTTTCCCAAGCTTAAAATGCACACAGTTTGAGTCCTCTAAGCATGCCCAAACTGCTGTTTGGATATGGTGTGAATCAAGAGTTCAGAATTCTTTAAGGAACAGTTAGAGAGAGATGGAAAAACTATCTTCAGAAATAAATAGACCTACCTAGAGGAAACATGAAGAAACAATTACCTTACAATTTGACTTTTTTTGTTTCAGTAAATTTTAATGATTCTGTAAAAATAAATTTTTATTTGCCCTCATGTGAGTATGTGTGTGTGTTCAAAGAGATGTATCATTAACTTATGTGACAGCTGTATCTCACATCTATATAATTGTACTTACATCTATTCATCACATCCATTTGATTCCTACCACAAGGTAAATATAATAAACCTGATAGGTATCTCACTTCATTATATAAAAACTCAATTTGTTTCACCTTCATTACTGACGTTTTAAAATTTCACCCTCTAGATAGAAGACTTACAGCTAATTACAAGTACAATGTGACTACCTATTCCTTATGTATTAGACAAACAAAAGTACCTTCTCATTGGAGCAAATACTCAAGCAAACACCCTTTAACCAGAAGTAAAAGGAAATTTCAATATATCAGAATCCTGGGAAGGAAAAGAGAGCTCAATAGAGCATTCCATGCTCCTATAACCGGGAATCCTTTCAATCCATGGCACTTGATGAGCACAGGATAGAGACAGAAGTGGTGGCTATTGACTTGATCATTGGTTTAACTTAATAACCTAGGCCACGGGTCTATCTACTTTACATCAACTGTTATTTGTGTATGCTACATAAGACAGATGTGTTTGCAGTGGTCCTCTACTCCCCTAATGTCACACCACTTGCTCATCATGGATAGTTCATCTCTAATCATCCATGTCGGCAATGTGTCCTAGGCTGGCCAAGGCAGAGACAGATCTATATATCTAAGCTTTTCCATCCCACTTAGAGCTGAGAACAGACAACTGTTTTTTTTTTTTGTATGTTTGTTTATGTTTTCTTTTTAAAATCACTTTATTGTGGGTTTGTACAACACACACAACTGTTTTGTAAGCTGTTTTGCTGGCCCTGGGTCTTCTTGGAGGTCTAATAGTGTCTTAGACTTAACATTTGCAAAACAAAATATTTGTGGTCTCACTTTCTCCTACTTACAGGCAAACCTGTTCTTTTGTGGTCCTTTCCGCATCAGAATAGTCTGTTCTTCCTGGTCCTTAGGAAAAAATGTGAAACATGCATAGCTCTCCTATATCCCCTACCATCGCTAATCCATAATAAAGTCTTATTGGCTTTTTTCAGCAATTAGTGATTGGATTCCTTCTTATGTAGCTCCATATCTAGATAAACCTTCCTTGACAATTGGCATAATACCTTAATGGATCTGACTTTTATCCTTGTTACCTTATAGTCTATTTTCCTCAAATAATTCCTGTGATACCCCCTCTTCCCTCAGCCTTCATTTTCTACCACTCTACCTTCCCAACATTGGTCCCTAAACATATTAATATCTGAATGTTCAAGGAATATACCTGTTCAATGTTAAATCTAGATATAAGCTCTGGTCTCCTTCAAGTAAATGGGTTATTTCTGTTAAAGTTGAATTAAATCATCTTGAGTGAGTGATAAGATATGGAGCGGTTCTTGCTCATTCTACCATCCTCAAAGTATGGTCCTCAGACAATAGGTACTGGAATCATTTGAGGAACCTAGGGGAAAGGAACACTCTCAGCTCCAGCCACATTTACTGAATCCGAAAGCCTCAAGTGGAGCTCGAGTTTCTGCATTTAAAAAGCTTCCTCTTGGCCTGCAGCATGTCTTTCCTCACTAAGATGCAAGAATGGATGTCTTTACCTGTTCCAATAATTCAAGGCATAAAGGAGACAGACCCACTTAAAAGGGAAGTAATTAAAAGATAAAAGCATACCTGCCTACTTCACTAGTTCAGTAATTTGGAAAATATAGAAATTCCTTTAATTTGTTTTCACTTCATTTTTGGCAAAAAGTGCCTGTGGAAGTAAGTGTTTTTAAAAAAATCTTAATTAGAATCAACATGACACTAAATTAGCTTTCAGCATTTGGCTTGTCTAAATATTACTTTGTTTATCTTTCTCTTATTCTACTGTGTCTTATATTTTTCTTCATATTTAGTCTATTTCTAATTAGAAAGATAATATTCTTAATTTATTTATAAATTATGTGTGTGTTTGTGTGTGTATGATAGTGAACATATACCTCATGCTCTTACTAGCCATTATATAGGGAGACTATTTCTTTAACTTTCCTTTCCTTGTTACATACCTAATAACATACCTAATAATGCCTCCAAGAACCTCTATTTTCATCAGACTTTAAGCCTCCCTGCTTCATTACTGATCTTTCTGAATGGGTCCACATAAAACCATAAAGTCGCTCCCTCTATCTCCAGCTCTTTCAAATTTACTCAGCCCCACTACCTCTAGATGCACTGGACAGGCCTGAGACCTGGGATAAGCCCCTGAGACCCTGCTCTACCTCCTCTACCCACAATCCTTAGCCATGATCACTGGCCCCACTGACAGGTGAATTCAGTAAAGAATGAACTCATTTTAGAGACAAAGGGGCTGTTGCTTATGTAAACCTCAAAAGCAAAAGGAGCACAGGAGCCTGGTCTCCACTTGCTTGGCTCTACAGGGCAACAAGGAAACCAAGGCGAGCCCTTAATGCTACAAAGCAGCATGAGCTTCAGGCAACCTCTTGGGAAGGAGCTGCTTCCCGCTGCAACTCAGCAGTCTGCTAGCCTGCATCTCTACCCTAAGGAGGGGTGAGTGGAGCAAACCCACACCTTGGCTGAGCTCTGGAGCTGAGCAACTGTCTCATGTCAACGTTTCTGACAAATAGGGAAATGGACAAGGAACATCTCCTTTCAGCATCCTCATGATCTCATGTTTCAGGAAAATCAAAGGGCATTTTGCCAGTCTTTGTGGTTTAGTTAGGTGGCCGATGCGGAGCTGTTCAATGCCATCAAGTCCACAAGATAAAGCAATTCCCAGGCCGTGGGAGTCATCTCGACCCCACATTCTTCCCACCCTGTCAACATGCTTTATAAGGTGCCTGGGGATCTCTGCTCAAATAACCCCATGTCTGTCTCTGTATTCTGGCAAGGTTTCTAAGAAATGTCTGTTTCTATATTCTATATTCTGGACGGCCTGCTGCTGTGCACACTCTAGGAATAGGGCGTGGTCAGACTTGATTTGAGGAACCTAGGGGAAAGGAACACTCTTAGCTCCAGCCACATTTACTGAATCTGAAAGCCTCAAGTGGAGCTCGAGTTTCTGCATTTAAAAAGCTTCCTCTTGGCCTGCAGCATGTCTTTCCTCACTAAGATGCAAGAATGGATGTCTTTACCTGTTCCAATAATTCAAGGCATAAAGGAGACAGACCCACTTAAAAGGGAAGTAATTAAAAGATAAAAGCATAGGGCTTGGACACCCATTCCCGGTGGCTCACACCCTTGTCTGCAAGGTTCAGTGGGCTGCTGGAGGGAGATTCTCCGTCAGCATCAGAGTGGACAGACTAATGAAGCTCTTATGTAAGAAGAAACTCTAAGAGAAGGGAGGGGAGAACCAAAATCATGTCTCTCTTGTCAACCCCCTTCACCCCAACCCAGCATGCTGATTATCTGAGAAGATAGAAGCTCATTTCAAGAAAGAGGCTGCTCTCAGATGAGGGGAGGGCTGACTCAGGTTCTGAGTGCCCTGCCCTGTAAAACCTTAGGCCTAGGTTATTGTCTAGAATGAAAGACAGCAAATCTTAATGGGAAGCATGAGATTGCACCTGGAACAGTATAGCCCAACTTCAGGTTTAGACTTTAAATACGGAAAAACACCATGTGTATCCTAAATGCAGAACATCCATAAAGAAATATATTTTTTAATTCCACGTTTAGACCAGCCTTGTGGTTCTCAGTGTGACCACTGAGAATTTAGTATCTTCCATTAAAGGCTGTTTTATTTCCAACCGTTCTTGATGAGTTTTAGCTCAGTGGATCTTAACTAGAGATACACATGCGAATCCGGTATGGACCTCTTAAAATTAAACAATTCACTGTCCCCAAGCTCCTGTGTCAGAATAGCAGAGGCTGGGGACGGAAGCCTTTTTTTTTTTTTTTTTTCAATTTTCATATAAATAGTGATAAAATAATTTACATAAAAGCAGGGATACTTTTGAGACTGGAAGAGGATGTTTAGTAATTAGGTTGGGTCAAGAGGTGTAAATGGAAACTGTCCAAGCCAGTGACTTTATCTTCAGGTGACTATAACAGACTACCTAGTCAAAACTAAAGTCAAACCTCTCTCTTAGCAAACGTCATCCGATGCTGTAATCCCATGGTACGGTGCGTGAGCAGCAGCCCTCTTCTTGGCCTAGAAAAGCATGTAACAGCTTTGTAAAGAAAGAAAAATAACTCTTTCGATTCACATATGTTATTTATACATCCTTAGAAAGAATGACATAGAGCTATTTAGTAATTCAGTTTTCGATGTGATGTGTATCTTATAGACCTATTAGTCGACACTATGATTAATCATAAAATAATAGTTCATATGCTTTTCTATTCTTTGTGTGGGGTATTTTTTTACATTTACCATTATTTTGCTACTTTAAATCCCAGGAGACAGGCAGCACGTGAAAACCATTCATGTGTTCTACCTGGAGGGAATTCTGTGAACTGTTTACTAATTAATGAGGGTCTATAAAGAGCAGGAAAACTGTATTCCATTTCCCATGCAACTTTCATTTAAATAAGATTGGCTTTGATCAGTTGAGTCAATTCTGACTCATCATGACCCCTTATAAGAGGAAACAACCTATTCTGTCTCCCTCAGCGAGGCTTATCCATTTGAATCACTGATTTTGTGGTTAGCAGCCCAACACTTAATTTACAGCTCCACCAGGTCTCCTTTAGCTAACACTCTAGATTACAGATTTTTAACTTTTGCTTTGCAAAAGGTGTCTAGGTTTTATATTCAGATAAAGATGTAGACATGCACGCACACAGACTCATGCAACCTAGATCTCTCCGGTGAGTGCTGGGCCTGTGTGTTAATCTATTAAACATGCCTATTTGGATGTTTCACAGACTCTCCAGTTCTCTATTAGAGTGTTGAAAGTCTACACTCGTGTTAAAATAACAACAACAACAAACAACCAAGAGTGTTCATTTGAAGACTAAAGCACCCCCAGGCGTATGTTTTCAGTTGCCTCTTATGCATGTGAATGTTGGATAGAAAGACCTTTGAATACAAGACACTGAATAAAAACAACCTACGGAGAATCAATGTGTTTGAATTATGTTACTGCCGAAGAATATTGCAAGTAACAGGGACTGTCAAAGAATCTGCAAATCTATCCTGAAAGAGTCAGCATGCTCCTTAGAGGCAAGGATGGCGAGACTTGATCTCACATGCTACGGACATGTTATCAGGATAAAACAGCCCCTGGAGAATGCTTGGGAAATCGACGGGTGATGAAAACGAAGCGTGCTCTCAGCAAGTTAGAGGGGCACGGTGGCTGCAACAAAGACTCGAACCAAGTACCAGCTGTGAGGATGGTGCCGGACCAGTCAGTGCGTCCTTCTATTTTATGTTGGGTCACTATGAGTCAAAAGAGGCAGGGCAATGAATGTACAAATTGAGCTTTACACAATGGATGGATGTATGAATGGATTGTGATAAGAGTTGTATGAGCCCCTAATAAAGCGATTAAAGAAGAGAGAGACGTGCCAGCAGCTCACTGCAGCAACAGCCACATATGTACACTTAGAATTGTTTCTTTCCAAATGGTTCTTCTCTCGGTGCACCTTTTAAAAAAATTGCTCACCGCAGACCCTGTGAACACCTAGACCTCAGAAACCCATTCACTAGTTGAATGATTTTATTCCTGTTTCTCTTCCCATGAACCTATAAATTTCATGAGAACAGGGTCCATTTGTTTCTTTTTTCTATTTCCTAATATTATTTCCAGCATCTAGTTATAGAACCTGAAGCAAGAGGGCTGCTCAGTACTTTTCAGACTCAGGAGTGTTCATGAAATATCACTCCTCCTAAAATACACACAGCCATATAATCATACATGTAATTACAATTTTCTTGAAGTATCATTGTGACATAGGGAAAATAGAGGAAGAAGTACTGAAAGGTAGCCATCAGAAGACCTTTGCTCTTCCCCTTACCTCATTTCAACTTATACCCAATGTGAGCTTCTTCTCTGACTCACTTTATATCTCTGTAATAATAAGAATCCCTTTCTCGCCCACTGTATATTATTTCAAGGATCAACGGAGATAACAAGTATGAAGTGTTTTGTAAACTGTGAAGTCCTATGTCGAAAAAGAAAGCCATTTATTTATAAAATCTTACATTACACTTTTATGGCCAAGTCCACAAAATAATATTCAGTCTCCATGAAGGGTGTTCATCCTTCTGTTTTTTCAAGATCGACATTATTAATTCTGCACCAAGATGGGCAGACCTCCAAATTAAAACACATGCATCAACCCACGGCCTGGAAAATGTTCATGCCTGGGCACACACCAAGTAAGTGTAGATAGTGTGTTGGTATGCCACTGCATATTTGCTATATATTTTTATGCTTTCCCTTTCTCTTGCCTTCATTTTTTCTGTCAGCCTGAAAAGTTGCTCCTTATTCATGCCATGCCCCTATTTTCTGCAATGCCTTTCAGAATACATTATTATCAATATTTTGCATATCGTGGATATAGCATTTTTTCAGTCTTGAAACTCACTTTTCATGCTGAGGCTGTGTTTCTAAGTCCAGTGTCTAGAATACATTATTATTAACATCAGTTTTGAGTGCCCTGTTCTTCATTTGGTAATTCTTGTCATTGAGGTACTTCAAATATAATCAGTGTAATTAAGACTTTTAGCAGCTCCGAGATGTTGGCATATAAGCAAATCTACATTTTGTATACAGAACCACATCGAAGTTTTCTGTTGGGTTTTTTGTTATTGTTGTTTATTTTTTAAATAATGCAAAGGGGCTTCAAAAACTCCATGGGGAAATGTAGTTAAAAGATAATGGGATTTCACTCAGCATAAGGACATTTATCAATCACAAAAGGACACTACTGGGTGATAGCATAATTGTCAAAAACACAAGAAAAGGTTTTCACCCTAAGAATAACATGATTTGATGGTTACCTGGGGTTCAGTGGGACAGGAGGGCAGGTTACTGGCTAAAGGAAGACACAGGTGAACTTGGGTGAAGGAAACAAATGAGAAGAGAGGGGTTGGCCAAAATAAGATGGAGGTGGAGGAAGACCCAGGGAGAAGTTCAAGAGTTCAAGACAACAGTGGTCAATAGAGTTTGTACACATGATCTTGTGATAATATTAATTTATGAGTAGAGGCCTGGATAGACATACAGAAGACTGGGAATATACACTCAATTATGTGCAGGTTTGACAGGGTATCTCCTGGTGCATGAGTTGTACCTTTGCTACAAATATATCTATGAAAGTGGTGGAGTGTAGGGGGGGACGAAACACTACGGGAATGAATCCCTGGGCTCGGGGACTCAGGGTCATAGTCTTGGGGGGACAGCAAGGTGCCACTGGCATGGCATGGCTCACAAGGAGACTGCTTTCCATCCTACGTGGTGAGGAGCTACAGTACTGGGGTCTTACAGATTCACCTAATCGCCTGTCAAGAACACTTGTGGAACAAACCTCTACATTGTGAATGACACCAGACCTCTTTCATGAAAAGAGATTGGCCGAATCCCCAAGACCATGTCCCCAGTCACCCTTCATGTCTGGAGCCAAACTCACTTCCAGGGTTCTATTTTCAGCCAAACAACCTGCCAACAAAGGGAACAATAACATATTAAATTGTAGACATTTTAGAACAATGGGCCATCTGTGATCCGAAGGGCAGCATTTACCCAGTGGTAAAGTTCAGAAGGGTTCAATGGGAGGGATAGAAATAGGAAACAGAGAGGAAGTGGGATACAGGATATTATATTGCGGGATTGCAACAATGAGATGTAACCAAATATGTATGTATCATTGAATATAAAATTGATTTTCTGCTGTGAAAAAGTTCACCCAATTCACAATAACATTTTTTTGAAAGATTAATAATTAAACCTTTGGAAGCACCACCCACCCCTCATATATTTTGGCCGAATGACAAGGTTTCTCTCAGAGCAGCCACTGTCTTCCTTAGTATGCACTTTGTAAATAGTCAGCCAGTGCACAAAGCTTCCAGGAAGCCTGGGATTGTAATTAAGCTGTTTGAATCCAATTCAGAGAAGAGTTATAATGCCAAATGATATGTTAAAAAGAGAGTTATAATGCCTTTGTTTAGTTGTTACTGTAGTTGTTGTTGTCATTGTACGCATAGTAACCGTATGTACAATAAAAAGAATCACTGTCTGGTCCTGCACCGTCCTCCAAACTTTTCTTATGCTTGAGCGCATTACTGCAGCCCATCTGTCTTGCAGTGGGTCTAGGTCCTGGTTTTCTTTTGGTCGTGGAAGCATCCTGCAAGGAGGAGTGGCTTCCTCTGAAGTAGAGTTTCTTTGTGTCTCTTTAGCAGGTCCCTTCCCCTTCCTGAGCTGGGATGTAGAGGCCCAAATAGGTGGATAATAAATTCCACACTTCGTGTGTTATAGTTGCTCCAAAAGTTACTTTTTGATTCTCAGAATGAACAGTACGGCTCAAATGTTAGAAATGAGAAGATTGAGTCAGAATGCGCTCTCTCGCTCCTCTACAGTCTGAGAATGTCCTGCACTGTCATGTTTCCTATCCACACCTGATGTTCAAATATCCAGATCATAAACACACTTTTTAAAATGAATTTCTGGTGAATGTTGACACTTTTCTGGTGAATTTCAGAGAGCCATTGCAACTTGTTATTTTCTTTGTCACTTAGTAATCATGAGAGTTTTCAGCTGCTGCACGAAGCTCGGTGAAAGCTTATCCCTGGATATACAAAGCCTAGGAAATGTGGGATTGTCACAGGTATCTTTGAGGGTCGAACAACCCTTTCACAGGGGTCGCCTAACATCATTGGAAAACACATATTTCCGCTGGTCTTAGGAACCCAGGCACCTACTCCTCTATTGTCTCCAGGAGCGTCCACGCACATGCAGATAAGCCCACAGACGAGTACCAGGCGTGAAGACTGTTCCCAGGCCCAAATAACCCTCACCAGGCACCCTGCACAGGTAGAATCTATACTTACTCAGATAAAAAACCTCTAGTTTACCCTGAGGTCAGAAGCCACTTCTGTTTTCAGGGTTTTTTTCTTCAGGGAGAAGGAGGAGGAACCAATGGTCTCAGCTTTTCAGATGGGAATTTTCAAATATAGCTGGCCTGCACTTATCCCAGGTTCTAGTGTCTGTTGCTTAGCGAGGCCTTCCTCGCCATTCTTAAGTCCTCATATTTGCTTATGCTGGAGCTTGAGGGACTTACATGTTTGTCATTTACTAATGCTGTCATGGTTCCTTTTTGTTGTTTTTCTTAATTCATTTATATTTTCTTCAATTTCACTGGGATTTTAAGAAGTAATCCAGTGATGTATCCTTATTCTGCCATCTTAACTCAAAAGTCTTCTATTATGGTTCTGTTTGATAAATCAAAGAAACATTGGCTCTAGATACCGGTTTGCATTTCTTGGAGTCTGGATGAGTTTGAATATGTTTAAGTTAGCTTGCTAAGGAGATTTGTCTTGTGACTTGTTTGAATGGGTTTCTATTTATATTAGTGAAGTCAAAAAAAATAGTGAAGTCTTGCATTTCCTGTTACCATTGTATAAACGTTCTTCTTTTGTTTATTATCTTTACTACAAATATTTTATCTAATCTATTGGATTTTTCACTGTGGTTACTTTTCTTAAATACGAGAGGGAAAAATAAGAAGACACTGCCCTCCAATCAAGTCCAACTCATAGTGACCCTTCAGAACTGAAGAGAACTGCCCCATGGGGCTTCTAAAGCCTAAATCTTTATGGGAGAAGAGAGCCTCATTTTACCCTCATGAAGTGACTGGTAAGTTTGAACTGCAGACCTTGCCATTACCAGCCCAACACTCAGCCCACAGTACCACCCAGGACTCTCCTTTTTGGCCATAAAGAATGATACGATTTTATTTATCGACTCTTTCATTTTTTTAAATGTGCTTTTACTCTTTCATCTCTTCCCTTCTGGAATAGTTAAGAGATATTTATGAATAGATACCAGTATATATATGCCTCTAAACACACACACACCCACCCACACACACACACACACACACACACACACACACACACAAACTTTTCTCTAGTGTAATATGTAAAATTAAGTACCTTGCTGCTAATTGAAAGGTCAGTGTGCCAAAGCCATGAGCTGTTCTTTGAGAGAAAGATGGCTGCTGCCTGCATCTGTAAAGATTATACCCTTTGAAAATCCCTGGGGGGGCAGTTAGATATGTCCCACAGGTAGATATGTCTCAGAGTTGAGTTAATCACAATCTCAAAAACAAGCGCATTGTCAATGAGTTGATTATGACTCGTAAGAACACTTTACAACAAAATAGTATTGCTGTGTATGGATTCTAAGACTATTTTGTTTTTGTTTGTTTGTTTGTTTTTTTCTAAGACTAATTTGTATAGAAACATACTTAATAACTTTCTCCCTGAGAGTGGCTGGTGACTGTAACAGGTGAATGTTTAATAAGGAGTCAGGCTCCTGTTGTTTTTCTGTGGCCATTGTCACCCAGATGACCCGACCCATGGGGGCCTGTAAAGCAGAGCAGAAGTGTCTCACTGTGTTTCCAAAGCTGCCAATCTTTTTGGAAGCAAACTTCCACATTTTTCTCCCCCAGAGCAGGTTCTGGGTTCAAACTGGCCACCTTTGAGTTAGCAGCTGTGTGCTCAACTGCTGAACCATAAGGATCCCTGGATTATCTATAAAACTTCTTGATCTTGCTATTAAACACATTCCTTTTTTAATACTTAAAGTATTGACTTAATTATGTATTGCCATAGTTTATTTTCCTTTGCCTATATTTTATAGTTTTATATTTAAAAAAACAATTCTACATATTGATTGTTTTAACTTCCGAGTCTGCCTGTTTCATGAACTTTGTGACGATGATTTAAAAGCAGGTCCCTCACTGAGTAGTGAGATGGTGCATGTTGTTCAGTTAGGGCCTTTGGTGAGTAAAAGTTCTTTCTTCTGTGGTAACAGTTGGTGTTGATTGCATTCTTCAAATACTTATTGACAGTGCAATTAAGGGAAATAAATTGCAATATGAAAATATCCTGGTAGAGAACAGATGATTTCAAGTGGCATTCTGCATTTTTTAAAATTAATTGCATCATAGATGGAATCATGAAATTTTCCTTTAGAAAAAAATCTAAAATAAAACAAATATAAAATGAACTGTCAATTCACCAAAACTTACTCTCAAGTGTGTGTGAATGAATGGATTTCAGACAAACTTTTAGTAGCATAATCAACATATTTTTCCCTGTAGTATTTCAATCATATGATGTAGATCAAAGAGTGAAATAAACTGACACAAGTTTTATATGATTTTTATTGGTGAAACGCTGTGGCCTTTTACAACCTATCCTGATCCCTTTATCTGATATGCACCTTTCATCTATTCACAGTTGGCAAACATCTCACTTTAAATAACACATTTGTGTGTGACCTTTGGAGAAAATTACCCATGTCTTTGTTCAGAGTGCAGAGGGCATGGATTCTGCAGCGCATTTCCCACTAAATGGAGCATGTTACTCTCATATCATGGCCATGCTGTCAGGAAGTGGCACTTCATTAAGATAATGTGACCTTTCCAGTAGCCGTCCAACCTTTTCCTCTGTCCTCGCTAGTGGAATCTGTACTTCGAGTTCTGGGTTTTTTTCCTTTTCTTTTTTTGTTAGGTTAGAAATAAAAGTAATTGAAGGCTACATTCTTATATCCTTCAGCCATATCTTAGGAGTAGGTTCCCCTCCCACAACATGGCAAAAAAAGTGTCAGCTAAAGTTGGTTTGTTTTTTCCCTCAAAAGATTACTTGGGGGGGTGGGGGGGGTGTGTTTCTTAGCGTTCAAATCACATTGGCAAGGGTATGCCTGTGGTGGAAAGGAAGAAAGGGGGGAACAGTTCTGTAGAAGAAAGCAAAAAGCCTTCTTTCCTCTACTGCATTTTCAAAGAGGTTGCAATGGGTCCCCAAAGCCCTTTTTTGTTGTTTCACAATGACAGTGAGATACCTTTGTAAGTGTGCTTTCTGAGACCGCTAAACATTTTTTTTTCTTTGACAGCCATTGTGTAAATCAGACATTTAACATCTAAAACCATTTTTATTGAGGAGTCAAAGTAGGCAATTTAGTGGAGAAAGGAAAAGAGATGGTGCTCGCTGTACATCATGGGGTCGATTCATTGGGTTGACTGTTAGGAGCAGCAGCACATCTTTTGCTTGACGATCTTGCAATATCTTTTTTTAGCCAAGGGTTGTTTCTGCTTTAATATGTAGACACCCTCTTGTACCAGAGCATGCATGTGCGAATCACGTGGACTGCCAATCGCCATACGGAAGTTCTATTCAAACTATATTTCCAAGTCGAGGCTGTGGCCCCATTGTCAAAAGATGAGGGGCTTCAAAAATAAATGCAACAATTTCATTATTGTGAAATTCCATTTTCCCACGAACTTTTTGAGGCTCCCTCATGTAGCTGTTGAGCCTCCGCTGAACCCTGTCTGCCTTCTGAGCAGGAAGGAAGGAATGGCTTCTGACAAGGTTTTTTGCCATTTTAATGAGAAAGTGACTTCCTCCCAGCATCTCTCTCTGTATACCTCATTATCTAGAATGTTATCATGGCTTCTTCCAGCTGAAGGGAGGCTGAACAACATCAAGCTGTGGCCTATAGCTATAGACTCTCCTAAAGAATCCCAAGGGAAAACATGTTGATAAGGTCTCTTGATTAAGCTAAACTGCAGTATGAATTACAAGTTAATGTATGTCAAATCACTTTATGTAAACATAGATATGTAAGCTATGTATATAAATTGCCTATAATCCTGTGAGGTTCTAGATACAGTGCCAGCCCTGCTAAAAAGAGGTAACATTATCATTCTTTTTATAATAACCAACCAAACCACACCCACTGACAGGGATAGGGTCTGTCTCATCTAATTAAGAATGTGTCCTTCCCTTCTGAGCGCATATAATAACCAATGCACCTCTAAAGATTGTGGGGAGGATGTGAATCATGTTTCAAACAAGTAAGCATGCGCTGAAGGCTCTGAGACTATTATTTTTTGGATAGGATACAGGTTGATAGAATCATAAGAATCATATTCAGACTGCTGAGGATGGAAAGATATTTATGTTCTAGAGCTCAAGTGGTTTTTGGCAGAATGGTGTTTCGTGTAGTTTTAACTGAGGCCTCAGATCCTGAGAGTCACCTACAGTCTCCTCCCATGGGGTCACATCCACGATCTTGGGTGCTGTAAAGTCCTAGCCACCCTACGAATCACAGAGGAAAGCACCACTCAGTCCTGCAACATCCTCACCAGTGTTCTTAGGATGCACCCCATTCTTGCAGCCACTGTGCCAGTCCATCCTGGTCAGGGCATACCTCTTTTCACTGCCTGTCTACTTTACAAAGCGTATTGTCCTTGTCCAGGGACTGGTCTCTCCTGACACCGTGTGCAAATCCCGAGACAAAGTCTCACCTTTTGTAGTATTAAATTTAAAAAATAACGCCGAGGGAGGGTGAAGGGCCAGCCCCCACCCGCTAATACTCCTATTGCTACTACTCAGATTCAGTAATACTACTTCTGGGTTCAGTAATGCACAATTGTACGGTTGAGATATGTAAGTATTATATTAAAGTCATCGAGAGCATGAGAGATAATACAATAATACAGTCAGGCATGATACATAGCAACATTGCTCACCTCAGCCCAGCTTGGTGGTCCACGTGGAGAGAGGGGGAAGGGAAGGAGGGAAAGGGAACAAGGGAGAGGGGGAAGAGTCAGGGAGGTCAGAGTCCGAGAGAGAAGTCCGACTGCTCTATATTGCTGACCCATGCCTATATACCTTTTGGGAGCATGCCAGCCCACTAATTACAGGTAGAGACATACGTCACAGGGAGGGGTTGCACTATAGGCTACACAGCAATGAGAGGGTGGTCTAGGGGGTGGTCTCTGGGTCTCCATAGGAACCCTTATCAGTAGGGTGCAAACCCCTCCTACAGGAACCAAGCTAATGGTCTTAGGCTCCAGAGAGAGGTAACCCATTGTCTCCAGCAGCAGGGAGCAGGCCCATCCCAGTGGTGGGAAGAGACAGCAGTCTGGCAGCAAGGATCTGACTTCCCACCACAACCTTTCTTGCCTCAAAGAATCAATCATCCTTCCAAGACGGACTTGTTTGGCTTTTTTGACTGTCAGTGCTACTTTCAACAGTCTGCCAGCTCCACCGTTCACATGCATTCATTCTTCTTCCACCTGCCTCATTCAATATCCACTTTTCAAATGTGTTTCCCTCCAGTCGTAATCATAGCGAAGGCTGTCATCCTTGGTTTTCATTAGCACATGCTTCAAGTTCTCACTTAAACATGAAAATAAATGGGCAAAAGATTGAAGTGGTCAAGGGTTTTATCTTGCTTGGATCCCTACTGCACACTTTTCTTGTTTTTAAACCATGCGATGTTCCTTTGTCCTGTTGGCATGATTGCCTCTTGATCCATGTACAACTTCATGTGAGCGGAATTACATGTTCCAGAATCCACATTCTTGTCATGGGTAGTTAGAGTTTGTTATGGTCCATGAGATTCAAAGCCTTTACATAGACCAAAAAACACAAATCTAGAGCTTTCTGGTATTCTCTTCTTGCAGCTAAGATCCACCTGATTTCAGCAAAGGATATCCCTTGTTCCATGTGTCTTATGGATCCAGCTTGGATATCTAGCAGTTCTTGTCAGTGTACTGTTGTAATTGTTATTGTATGATTGTCAACAAAATTTTACTTGTGTGTGATCTAAGTGATAAGGTTCTATAATCTGAGCATATTGTCAGATCAGCTTTTGGGGGGAGCTCTTCCACTCCATTGTCCAAGTAGCTGTCATCAAAATTTCTTGACATAGATGAAAGAGTGCTTCCAAGTGCTTCATCTGGCTGTTGAAACATTCGTATTCCATCAGTTCCTGGAGTTGCCTTTTTGGCCAATGCTTTCAGTGCAGCTTAAACTTCTTCCTTAAATACCATTGGTTCTTGATCATCTGCTGCCACTTGAAATGGTTGACTGTCAACTCATTTCTTTTGGTCAAGTGCCTCTGTATTCTGTCCGTCTTCTTTTGATGCTTCCTGCATTGTTTTTGTGTGGTTGCTGATTCATGCATGAGTCACAACTTGGACCACATATCTTTCAATATTGCACCATGAGGCTGGAATTTTCTCTTCAGTTCTAAGATATATTGAGTGTATTCTTCCTTTCTCATTCTCTAACTTTAGGTCTCTGCACATTTTGTTATAATATTTTATCTTGTCTTCTCAAGCTGCCCTTTGAACTTTTCTGTTCAGCTCATTGACTTCCTAATGGCTTCCGTTTGCCTTGTCTACTCTCTGATTAAGAGCACATTTGAGAGTCTTTCCTGACAGTCACACTCATCTTTTCTTTCTTCTGTTTTTAATGTAACTTTTCAAAGATATTTTCTTTTCTTCATGTATGATGTTCTTGATATCATCACACAGCTCAGTTTTCTGTCATTAGTTTTCAGTCTGGCAAACATGTTCTTGAGATGTTCTTGAAATTCAGGTGAGATGAACTCGAGGTCCTATTTTGGCTTTCATGAACCTCAGTCAGCTTAAACAAACAAACAAATAAACAAACCCCAGAACACCAAATATTCACTGTTCTCTTTTACTCTAGATGTTAGAAATTACACATACCTCATCTTTTTCCCAAGGTACAGCTAAGAGGTTTGAAATGCCAATCTTGTCTTAGCAGTTCAAAGTCTTAACCCATAGCACCACTCTCTCACTGCCATTCAGTCAATTCCAATTCACAGATACCCAATTCACAGAATTCCAATTCACAGATATAAGGCAGGCCAGAATTGCCCCTGGTGGATTTCTGAGATGATAACCCTTTATGGGAGTGACAGCCTCATCTTTCCCCCATGGATCTGCTGGTGGATTGAACAGCTGACTTGTGGTTAGCAACCTAACTCAACCACAATTGTATGGTTGAGATATATAAGTATTATATTAAAGTCATCGAGAGCATGAGCAATAGAAGAGATATTACAATAATGCAGTCAGACACATTACATGGTAACATTGCTCACCTTAGCCCCCCTTGGTGGTCCACATGGAGAGAGGGGGAAGGGAAGGGGGACCGGAAAGGAACAAGGGAGAGAGGATGGGAGAGGAGAGGGGGAAGAAAGAACAGCAAGAGAGAGCTCTCTATTGCTAGCCCAGGCCTATATACCTTTTGGGGGGCATGCAAATCCAGTAATTACAGGTAAAGACATACGTCACAGGAAGGGGGTACACTATAGGTAGTACAATAATGGAAGAGGGTGATCTAGGGACATGGGAAGAGGAGGGATTGGGGGTATACATGTGACAAAATTGGAGGATCTTAGATTTAGAATGGCAGTTTAACTTTGACCTGTTTTCTGGATCTCCATATGAACCATTATCAGTAGGGTGTGAACTCCACCTACAGGAACCAAGTTAATGGTTGTGAGCTTTAGGGAGAAGTAATCCATTGTCTCCAGCAGCAGTGATCAGGCCCACCCCTGTTGTGTGGCAAGAAAGCAGTCTGCCTCCAGGGAGGATGTCTAAGCATCTGACCTCCCCACACAATAACCACTATACCTAAGGGATAGAAATCATTATCTATCCCAAGACCTTTCCACCACACAGGGAATTTGGGATTGCCTTTTGAAGTACAGTGAGGGCAAAATTTGGCTGTGGCTTCCAGTTCTTCTGACACCAAACTGAGGATTGAAGAAGGGAATTTGCAAAAATACAGAAGAGAGATTTTTTATATGAATTGTACTTAATATTGGTTGTTTGACACTGGTTAATTTGAAAACCTGAGGACACGGCTATAAGGGCATAAGAGACTTCTTCTTGTCAAGATCTAACTTTAAAAAAATAACTCAATTGGGCAAATGCTCTTATTCCTGAGTCCATCTATTAGAAAAAATTAATAGGCAGAAAATAATAATTATGAGCTACAAATGTTCCACAACTTTGATCTTGTTATTTTTCACAGTCATTATCCATCTGACAAGTGCCTGGAATAAGCAACCCAGGTTTCCGTTTACACAGAGCAGTGTTTATCTGAAAAAGTAAAAATACCTATAAATGTACATATCGGACAAAAAGTGAAAAATTATGCTACAACCTCTTCAGTTCACACTCCTCTCCCCAAATATCTTTGTGGAGGAGCGAATAATTCAGAAGGTCCTCCACGATGTCAGAATCTATATTTTCCCAGCTTTCCTGCACAATTCTAAGACAATTTATAAGCCCTGAATCTTCTGGTGGGGAGCCCTGGTGACTCAGTGATCCAGGTATCCCTCTGCTGACCAAGAGGCTGGTGAATCAGCCCACCGGCAGCTCCACAGGACGAAGATGGGCAGTAGACTTCTAGCAAGATTTGCAGCTTTGGAAACTCTATGGCGCAGCCCGCCTCTGTCCTACAGAGTCACGATGAGTCAAAATCCACTCAATGACAGTGGGTTTGGGTTTGCGTTTTGGCACCATCTGGGGAACAGACTGTTGGCTGCCAAGCAGACTCATTAACATTCCCCTCCAGGAACTCTTGCTGTTTAATTAGGCTGTCTGCAAGATTCAGGCAGGGAGAGCCCTGGGTGGCTGTGTAACAAATTCATGACTTCATGCTTTCCAATGTCAAGGGCACCAACTATACTGCTTATATTCAATTCCAGAAAAGGAATCCAGAACACTGGGGACTAAACTGCAAGTAATCAATGACTTTCTCTTAAAGGGGACTTTCCACAGTTAACTAAGACACTATCCCCCACTAATTTCACAACTGTCCCAACTGTGCTGTTTGTCAGTCTTGTAACCCATGGCCATTGGGTCTGGAATTCAGGCCAGCCTTCTTGTCAAAACTTCTCTGTTGCATTTGCAGAGTACTCTCCAAACCCAATAATGAAATGACAGCTTGCGCCATGATCAAATGCTTCCAATTAATTAAATTGTATGAGGGAAGATTGCGTACAGTGTTAGCTTCAGAAATATTTAAGTAGAACAAATAGTCTCGTTTCCAAATGCCAAAGTGGTGAGGTTCTCTGGTGAGAACAGTGCCTCTAAGGAAAGTGGTTTCTGTAATGTTGAAGAAACATTTTCTCACTATTGAAAAGGAACAGGGCACCGAGATGGGAGGAGGGCTCATTAACAACCTGTGCTATGCAGCTGTCACAACCGTGGACTTGTTCAAAGCTAAGAGGACTTGAGGCATTTGCCGATGAAGGACTGTGATGTATACATTGGACTCAACGTAAAGACAACCAAACTCCTCACAACACAACCAATAGACAGCATTGCAATCAATAGAGAAAAGAGTGAAGTTTTAAAGAAATTCATTCTGCTTGAATCCTCAGTCCATGCTCATTCATATGAGGTACCCACCCCCCCAAAATTTAGTTTTTATTTGTTTACTTTTTCTTTCAAAGCTATATATTTATCTATTTATTTTTACAAAACAATCTCATCACCGTCAAAGTACTCTCCATTACACTTAATACATTTGCCAGATCTGTGATTCCATTCTTGTTAACATTTTTCAAACTTAGCTGTTTGGAGAGCTGACAGCACTCCCCTTGTTTTTTTTCTTCACCTTTTCTATGTCATAAAATTGCTGTCCTTTCTTGCCCCTCTTCGGTCATGGAAACAAAAAGTCACATGGAGTGAGGTGAGGTGAATAAGGTGCATGGGGTAAGAGAGGCATAATGTGTTTTGCCAAAAGCTGGTGCATTATCGTGGTGGCAAAACCAGTCCCCTGTCTGCCACAAATCAGGTATTTTTTTTGTCATACAGTTACACAATATTTTCAGAACCTCTAAATAGAAAGTTTGATTAACAATCTGACCTGGTGGAATGATCTCCAAATGCACTATGAGTTGACATTTTTGTCTATTCGGGAAGTTGATGGGTGTCCAGAATGAGGTTTGTCATAGATCTACATTTCATCTCTTTTGAGATGAGCAAACCACTTGTGAGGTTGAGTTTTTTCCCATAGCACTCTCTTTTTAAGCTACGTTCAATGTCATAACAATTTCTGCATCTTTTTTTCTGAGCAGGAAACAGAATTTCATAGCTGCACACTGTTCTCTTAATGCAGCCCTTAGAAAAATCGAGATTTGAGTGAAACTGCTTTTATGAAAAATACACCGTGACCAGAGAGAACCTTCCCAGGCTATGCCACTGGGTGCACTAATTCAGAGCAAGTTGCTCAATGCTCGCCTAGTGGTCAAAAATGCTCATTATGCAAGCTGCACGTCTCCCAGTGCCATTCCAGGTGTTGGCAGGGGGTACCCCCTTGCAGAAGTAGCAGCCAAGAAATCAAATGATTTATTGCATTAGACAAACCTGCTACCCAAGAACTCTTTAAAAGATTTGATCTGCCACTTTGAGTACTAAGGTATGACTGACCAAAGCCATGATATTTCAAATGTACCACATGGAGAAGAATTGATGCATCTGGATCATGGTGTTGGCCCAGGACGAGGACTGCCAGAGCAGGCAGATCTGCCTTAGGAGGAATACAGCCAACATGCTCCTTGAAAGCAAAGGTGTGGAGACTTTGTCTTGTGTGTTTGAGACATGTCATCAGGAGAGACTAGTCCCTAAAGGAAGCACCATGCTTGGTAAGTTGGAGTGCCAGCCAACAAGAGGGAAACCCTTTGACAAGACAGCTTGACATGGTGACTGCCGAATGGGCTCAAGCATAGTAATTGTGAGGCTGGCACCAGGTTGGGCGGTCCTTCTTTCTGTGATGAACAGGGCCAGAATGAGCCACAACGGACTTGAGGGCACCTGACACTAACAACAACTAGGGCTCTTTGAAGAAAAGCGAAGAGTCCTATGCAAATGGTATCCACATGGGGTTTCCCAAGTCTAGTGATGGAACTATTGGAGATGTGTGTCAACCACATCTCCTTTGTTTTGGCTGTGCACCTGCCCACTCATTTATCTATTCAGTAAGTATTTATTATTGTTCACTCCCGGCTATACCTGAGGTGTGATGTTATGAATATAATGGTGATCCAGATAGAAATTGACCATGCCTCTACAATACAATAAGTAGAAAGACTTCGTTGGAGAAATGCGACCTAGTCTGGTCACACGGGAGGATTCCCTGAGGAAGGAAGATATTTGAGCTGACTAGGAAAGATAGATTGAGGATAGCAAGGCCACATTCAGGGAAGAAGAGAGGGACAGAAAGGACCTTGGGAATAGAGGGAAAGCACATATAGATGTCCTGTCAGGGGGAGCAAGGGTTTGGTGAAGACAGCCGGTTGCTATGATCAGTTTTCAGAGAATGGGGGGAGCGCAATTTGTGAAGTCTGAAGAAAGACACCAGTTTCTCCTTAGAGTATTGTTATAGTACTCTATTATTACTCCCTATGGTTACCTTACTCCCTATGGTTTCATTACTCTCTATTGTTATACTACTCCCTACTGTTACATTACTCTCTATTGTTACATTACTCTCTATTGTTACCTTACTCCCTATGGTTACATTACTCTCTATTGTTACATTACTCTCTATTGTTACCTTACTCCCTATGGTTACATTACTCCCTATTGTTATACTACTCCTACTGTTACATTACTCTCTATGGTTACCTTACTCTCTATGGTTATATTGCTCTCTATTGTTACATTATTCCCTATTGATACCTTACAACCTATGGTTACATTACTCTATTTGGTTAACTCTATTGTTACATTACTCCCTATTGTTACATTACTCTTTATTATTACATTACTCCCTACATTACTCTATTGTTACACTACTCCCTATTGTTACATTACTCTCTATTGTTACATTGCTCCCTATTATTACATTAGTCTCTATTGTTACATTGCTCTCTATTGTTATACTACTCCCTATTGTTACATTACTCTCTATGGTTGCATTACTCTCTATTATTACATTACTCTCTGTGCTCCCAGAAGACCACTTTCCAAGAGTGTCCTTCACATGAACTTATGTTGCTTCCCTCTTACTATGTAAGCCCAACCTGGCCTTGGGTTAAAAGAAAAATAAGTGACTAGATTTTTAGGCTTAGTTTTGCCATTTCCCCTAGATATATGACTTGTGTTGACTAAGAAATCCTATAGCAAACACTCACAATTGTCATAGTAAATATAAAAAGAGTTAGTTCCTAGTGGATCTGCTTTTTCTGGCAGCCCTGGTGGCTCAGTGGTTACAAGTGGGCTGCTAATGGCACGGTCCACCATTTATACCCACCAGCCTCTCCAAGGGATTTCTGCTCCCACATTCAGTGGTTCTCAACCTTCCTAATACCATGACTCTTTCATACAGCTCATGTTGTGGTGACCCCCCCCAATCATAAAATTATTTTCATTGCTACTTCATCACTATCATTTTGCTGCTGTGATGAATCAGGCGACCCCTGTGAAAGGGTCGTTCGACCCCCAAAGGGGTCACAGCCCACAGGTTGAGAACCGCTATGTTACAGTCTCAGAAACTCACAGGGGCAGTTATACTTGTCCTATAGTCACTATGAGTTGGCACACAGACTCAATGATAGTGTTTTGTTTTTTAATCTGAAATCTTAGTACTAATAATGATTAGTACAAAAATTTACATAAAATATTAACTTCTTTAAAGATGAGTCTCTTTAAAGTGCTTTTACCTAGTTGTGTATTTTCTTTTTTTTCCTTCAAAGATTTTTTTTAATATAAGTTCCGTTTCCCTTCAATTTTGCTGAAATAAATTATGTTGTCCTCTTAGTATTCTTATGTTTTAATTGGTGGCTACAGATATTAATAATGGACTTGGAGTTGTGTTTCATTTGTTCCAGTTTGGGGGGTAGATGGGGAAACACTCCAACTGCATTTATCAAACACTCCTAAGTTTTGTTTTCAAGAGAGGTAAAACTTAATGGACTACAAAGTGAATTGTACTTGGGTGCTGTGGTAGTCACATAATCGGTTGTTAATTTCAGGCTTAAGAGTGAAAGGGTGGGGTTTAGGCTGTGGATCAGATTCCCGTTTGATGACTTCCTTTGGAGGTGATTAGGAGATAAATAGCACGTTGGAGGCGGGACACATGCTCACTCCCTGAGAGACTCTCTACTGACAAGACACATGGATCTATATTGATGGCAGCTAGTGCCCTGTTCTGGAGATAACACGTGGAGACCCCTGCCAGTGCTGAGATGCTTGCAGCACCATTGGATCCACAAGAGTTCCCATCCCCTGGCCGGTGATCTTCCTGCATTTGGCATCATTGCATGTGTTTCATGAATCTGAAGAGGACTTTATAGATTGGTATGGGACATATGTGTTATTATTGGACTTATGGACTTGATCTGGAGTGGGCTGGGATGTTTTCTCAATACTCAATTGTTCTTGTATATAAATCTCTTTCCTATAAGTGACTATGAATTTGTTTCTCTGGTCTGCCCTGACTAACACAGGTGCTAATGTATTATACTCTCTTTTCCTCGGCATATTTCAGTAACAAAGATGTCTGTAGGAGCAGGGAGATATTCTGGTGTCATAGTTGGGTCAACCTTTATCTGCGAGCCACAAAGTCAGCAGTTGAAATCCCCCAGTTGCTCCAAGGGAGAAAGACAAGGCTGTCTGCCCCAGGAGGATTTCCAGTCTTGGAAACCCTGTGGTGGGGGTGGGGGTGAAGTTCTATTCTGTCTTATAGGGTCCCTGTCAGTCAGGATTCATTCGATGGCATTGGGTTATGGTGAATGGGGGTGGGGGTGGGGATGGATAAAGAGAGAGAACAGTTTTCAAGTATAAATTGAATCTTTACAATCTGTTCATAACATATTGTGATAGGTCTTGGCTTTCTAGGCTTTATCTACCAAAATAAAAGATTACAGAAGGTATGAAATCTAAAGTGCTCCACAACTAGCAAGTTCTGAACAAAACGTTATTTTTTACGTGTTACTGAAAAGTTGTGTTTTAAGTGTTGTGGGGGTGCTAGAGAATACACACAGCAAAACCCACACCAATTCAACTTTTGGTACATGTACAATTTAATGTCGTGGGACGGTTATGTTCTTCCAGTGGTACATAGCCCTTCACACTCTCCTTTTCACCTATTAACCTAAACTCACTGTTCCTTAGTGTGGTAGGTATGTAATCTGGTGTCCATTGGAGGATTACGAGTGAAGGGGTGGAGTTTATCCTGTCAATCAGGTCATAGCCAATGAGGCCTCTGTGAGGGCATGGTCTTCTCCTGAGGATTCTGGGAACTGGGGTATTCTTCCTTGGAGGCAGGAGACACTTCCTCTCTCTGCTCACTCCTTGGGAGACATCCCCATGGAGAAGATACCTGGAGAGAGGCTGATGGTGGTCATAGCCTCGGAGATGAAGGAACCACGTGGAGACCCTTGCCAGCGCTGAGGTGCTTCTATCGCCACTGGATCCACAAGACTTCCCACCCACTATCCTGTGATCCTCCTGCATTCAGCATCATTTCATGTGCTTCGTGAGACTGTAGAGGACTTTATAGATTGGTACCAGAGAGATGAGCTAATTGGACTTATGGATTTGGTCTGGACTGGGCTGGGACATTTCCTCAATATTCAACTGCTCTTGTATATAAAGCTCTTTCCCATACACTTATGAGCGTCCACAAATTTGTTTCTCTAGGCTAACCGGACTGACACAGTTAGATTCTGATCTTTTGAGTTGCTGTTGTAAGTTGCTCCTATACAGATAGGTTTTACAACAATGCATTGCTCAAGGCAGATATTTTCTGCTCGTTCAACTAAACTATTATTTGGTTATAAAAGGCTTCCAGGGATATTTTTGGCTTAAGATTTACTCCTTATCTCAGGGTCATCGTCCCTTGGGTTTACCATCCCCTTGGTCTCCAGGAAGTCTGGAGTCCATGAGAATTTTAAGTTTGACTTGGCCCTTTCCCCCTATTGATTGAGATTCTTCCATAGATTCTTTGATCAAAATGTTCAATATTCACAGCCCATGAGAATATTCTTCTCAAGATGTTCACTTAATTATTTTTCTCTGTATATTTCTTAAAGATTAGTCCCAAATTCTGTAGTATGCATTATTAATATTTAAATATGTTAATGATTATACAGGTATACATATAAAAAGTGGCATAATTGTAAATGATCTTTAAAATCTGGTTCCTATTGTGAATAGCCATATGTTATCCTATATGCGCTAAAGGTATATGTAGCCAAACTAACAAGATCTGGTAACCAAGATGGACCATGTGTAGTTATATAGAAATCTTGGGAAATTGCTTAATGTTTGTGAAATTTTATATATACTCATGCAGCCATAATTCATTTATCTTTTCTTTCCTTTTTTAAAAAATTTGAGAATATAAAGTATTTAAGAGAACAGAGCAAGGCAATAACCCTCATTAAAATGGCAGAAAATAGTACCAATGGGAAAAGCCTAAATGAAATGAAATTAGTTCGTGTGCAGATGAAAAAGCTAATGGTCTTTGCATAAGTCAATAATAATTTCAGACAGCAGGGGAAGTGTTTTATGAGCAGGACTGTGATCAGCTGGTTTTTATTATCAATGAAAATAAGGTAATAGAAAATAAATCTAAGGTGATATTTAAAACAGGGAAAAATTCCGTCAGTCTTATATAGATCTCTTATTGTTGTGACTATACTGCAGGTGCACCCATTTAATATCCTCATCCCCAAACACCTCAAATGTACACATCGAAAGTTTTCCCCGAAAGCTGTCTTTATATGGTGGCAAAAGAAATGATATCCTTTCAACAATCTCAAATCCAGGGAGAAAATACATCAGAAAAGGGGATAGTGGTACTCACATTGAAATCATGAGAGATTTAAACTTTGGATCTTTTTTCACTTTCTGAAAATTTAAATTGTTTCTCTATTTTTCATTCCTTTTCCAAAGGTATAAATTAGCACAGTAATTCTGTTTAATCTGGTCAATTATGTTAAACAAAATTACGCAGAACATATCTATTGACTAAACTAAACAGAATTGCTCATCTAACTTCATATATATATATATATATATATATATATATATTATCCAATTCTATATTATAATACATCCATGAGTTACTTACTCTCCATGCATTTTTTTCCTCTTTTGGCCATTCCTAAGTTAAACATTGAAAGCCTAGCATAAGCAGAGCTTTATGGATGCCCTTGGGTAAATATAGAAGTCTCCGACTGGCTTCAGACAGATGGGATTTAACCACATGTTGCGCTCATCTATCAGTAACAGAAGAATAGACACGGGTATGAGAGAGGCCCAGGACTTCCTTGGTAAGTTTAAAGAAAAAGGGGGAAAAACACAATGAAAAAAATTATTTAACTTAAAAAAAATTTAAAAGCAATAGGCAGTCTCTGGGTTATAAGCATCTGATATACTTATAATCCTGATTGTCTTTTAAGTAGGGCTTCAAACTAGTTCTAGATGACTAAAGAGTAGCCCACAGTGTGAAACAGGATCAGACCTGACACTTTACAACTTGAATCATTAGTCATGGTATGTCGAATGGGAAAATGTACACTCTGAAGTCCTGGGCTTGTAGAATTGGAAGATTTTCAGAACGAATGGAGTAAACTCTTTTCAGGAGTTGATGTTTGAGACTGGACTCTTGGCAGGGCTGTGGAGGGCACCCGTGTTCCAAGCAGTGCACTTGGGCACCTTCTTTTGAGCAGAGGTACCACCATCTTGGAGCTGGGACACCCCTGTTTGATGTCAGTTTGTCCTCCCTGTAAGATGATTGCCTCAACTTCTCCCAACGTACTCTTCCTCACAATGACCTTTATCTGCTGTGTGAACAGCTTTTAAATCATTGCAAAGGCTTAAACTTTTCCATGCACTAAAGGAAGGCTAAATACAAACCTACGCATCCTTTTCAACTGACCTACACACTCTTAGGAACAGATGTCATTTAAGACCCAGGACTACCTGTATGGTCTAAACAGAGGGTTGACATGCGAATAGTTCTAAGTTAATGTTGAATGCTAGTTTTCTGCTAATGTTGAATTAGATGAGGGCACTGGGCACTTTATTTCTTTGCTAATGTAGTCTTACAGTTAGGATGTATTCCTAGAAGTAGCGACTTCCTCTTGAGCAAAGAACTATGGGAAGTTGTTTTGATTACAAAATGTGTTTTTGCCATCCTGACAGGATTATTGGTAGAGGGGGGAAAAAAATCCAAAACAAAAATGCTCAAGGTCATAGGTCTTGATGTTTTTTCTCATTCTATGGTCATCTTATATCTGAAGATTGTTGGCTCAGCTAGTTCTTAGCTCCGTGCTGGGAAGATAAATTTGAACTTGGGCTTGTGACACCACTTAACTTGTAATAATGATCATTATCAGTGTCTTTCTCTCCTGTTTGGAGGGCAGGAAGTTTGACTATGTGTGTGTGTTTTTTTTCCCCAACTGTGACTGACATTTGAAATGCTCAGCTATTTCTCCCAAAGTGGTGACTGGGAATTACTGCTATCATAGGACTATAAATGCATTTTATTATTTTGGGTAGAGAAATGCTATTGAACCACTTATTTTTAGCTATAATGGAACTAAATGTTTTATTTGATTTCATAAACCTTTTCTTATCCAATCATTTGGCAAGGCCTATTAAACTTTTCATATGTATCTTTAAATCTAGAAAATGAATTTTTACTAAAGATAACTTTTGCTTTTAAACACTGAGATAACCACTTTAAAATGGGAATGTGCATTATCAGTATGTCGTTGAAGGAGCCCTCTTGGCATAGTGACTTACATGCTGGACTGTTCAGTGCAAGGTCAGCAGTTCCAACCTACCGGTCACCCTCCAGGAGAAAGATCACTCATCTTGTACCTATAACTTGTTCTAGATTTGGGAACCCAAAGGGGTAGTTCTCTGTTTTGTTGGACTGCTGGAATTGGAATTGACTCAGTGGCAATGAGTGTGTGTGTGTGTGTGTGTGTGTTTTAAATTTGATTTCGTAGTAAGAAAATTCAGTTACTGAGGGAAAGTTCAAGGAAAGGGGCTAACAGGATAATACAGCAAACTTCTGGTGCATAGCTTCTCAAGCTCCTCTGTTTAAAATAATCAATAATCAAAACATAATCAGCTCTAAAATCTTTATGAATCAACTGAAAAAATGATTGAAATCAGGAAATTTTGTATCGACAACTTTTTACAATAGTTCTTTTTAACTCATGAGTATTTTATGATATTTTAAGCATCAGCTGTGTGGAGTTAACTTGTGATATTTCAGTAGCCCAGCTGTCTCTTAATAGTCAAATTCCTTGCGTAGGTCAGAAATGCCACACACAAATCAGGATCACAGGAGTTTGCCTCATGACTCTCTAGACCACAGGTATCAGAATCTGTACATACTTTCACCAGAAACCAGAGAATACCCTCATTCAGTATTGTTGGGGTTGGAGTAGAGCTTTGCCATTAGCGAAATAACCTTGGGAAAGAGAAAATAAACAAAACACAGTTAAAGAACAAAAACAAAACAGGTTCAAGCAATTTTGTTTCTGGTTTACAAATATGCTAAGAAGTTGAGCAATGATGCTGTATTACGTCCCATTTCTTTAAGGCCCAAGTCCAGAAATGTTCTTCATGCATATGGGGTCTCTCAGTAAGTAAGCGGAGGGCACATGCATTTGGAGTATCTGTATAGACAAGTTCAGTGAAAGTGTCCTGGGCACAACAAGGCATCCTTGACCACCCTCTGCTTACACAGTCAGGGGGAGGAAAATAAAAGGGCAAGAAAATGGAGTAGTTATAAAAGGTATCATCTGAGGAACTGTGGCTTCAAGTCAAGAGACAGGGCCAACCTGTTGTCCTTTGGCAGAAAGGAAGTAGGGATTCTACATCCTCCTTCCCTGTCATCTCCTGTTTTGGCCTTTCAAAACATGTATGGCAAGTTCAAACTCACTGCTATTGAGTCCCTGCTGACTCATAGCAGCCCTGTAGCACAGGGTTAGCAACTCTATAGGACAGGGTGGAACTGCTCTGTGAGCTTCTGAGACTGTCACTCTACAGGAATAGAAAGTCCCATCTTTGTCCCCCAGAGTGGCTGGGGGTTGGGGACTGCTGAGCTTGCAGGTAGCAGCCCCAAACATAACCACTACAGAACCAGGGCTCCTTCCCATTGGGTAGATTTTATCAAAAATGCAGAGGGCTAATACTCCTTGACACAGGACACGCAGGTCAGCCTCTCTGAATGCAGAAGAGGGTTGATAGGCTCCGATTGGAGAGCTGATCTTGAGCGGTCAGTGGAAATTCTCAGTATAGCAACCTTTCTAGGGTCGTGGTCTTTGTGAATCTCTAAATTGATTGCTAAGCTCGAAGCCAAAGAAAGCCTTTTGTTAATTTAAGAATATGGTTTAATAAACATGGTATGAAAAAGAGGAAAGTTGTATTTTTCATCGTTGCAACGTTGCACCTTGATTGGTTAGTCTCCTCCCGGAGACCCCTCTGCAAGGGGATCTCCAGTGGCCTACTAATGGGTTTTGGGTCTCCACTCCGCACTCCCCCCATCATTCACTATGGTAAGATTTTTTGTTCTGATGATGCCTTATACCTGATCCCTTTGACACCTCGTGGTTGCATTAGGCTGGTGTGCTTCTTCCATGTGGGCTTTGTTGCTTCTGAGCTTGATGGTCGCTTGTTTACCTACAAGCTTTTAAGACCCCAGTCACTGTATCTTTTGATAGCCAGGCACCATCAGCTTTCTTCACCACGTTTGCTTATTCACCCGCTTTGTCTTCAGCGGTTGTGTCGGGAAGGTGAGCATCATAGAATGCCAATTTAATAGAAGAAAGTATTCTTGCATTGAGGAAGTAGAACTGTGCACTTTTATAAACTATGTTCTCCAATGCTGACCAAAGGCTACTTTAAAAAATCTGTAATAGGTGAATTGAAAACTCTGTATTTAGTTATGTGAGTTTCCATCAGAAAGTGAGATAAATCAAGAAGGCTAAGTAACCTTTCATTGAGCATGGTCTTAATATGCTGTCAAACTGCAGATCTAAATGACAGCCACCCAACAGGGAAGAGATTAGTAGAATGCAGTGTACTTGTGGACTTCACCAAAGACAGCCTGCAAACTTCTGGAATCACTGCACTTCATTGGATGAAAGGAAGTTCCGAGATGCAGTTATCCCTGAACCCGTGAAACCAGGTTGTTATTGTACCACTTTTCATGATTCGGTATGGTAGAGGAAGAGTGATTTAGAGGATATCCATATTACAGGAATAACCGATGTTTTCACAAGGATAACCTAGCACCACAGCCACCATGAAGAGAATAGAGGTTTGAATAGCAGTTATATTCTCTGAGAAGTCTTTCCTGGCCCTCAGAAGTCGGTCAATTGCACCAAGGCATTGTCCTCCCGAGCTGGGTGGATTTATTGATCTAAATAATTTCCTCAACTAGAAGGTCTCTGAGGAGAGAGATGGTGTGTTCAGTCTGTACTCATGTAGAAACGAAGTCAGTGATTGCTGTTTGTTTGTTGAGAAAAATAAGCAACAAAAAGTACTTGTATTTCGAAAAGAAGAGCCCGTGGTCCCTGATCTAGGACTTCATTTTGCTCATTGATTGATTTAGGGTTAGGCAGGATTATTCCTTGGGGAGTTGGGAAACTACGTGTATACATATGTTTATATATATATAACTATATATATGTTGATTTATATTCATATACATACATATGTGTGTTGATATGTTTGGGCATAAGCGATTATTTTGATATGAGGGAAGCTTGTTTCAGTACTTGGAAGAAACCTCGCTAGTGCAGGTGAGAGGCGAGAGGGTTGCAGCAGCAGTCTGGTCTTGGCTCAGGGCAGAACCGAAGGACTCCTGGTGACTAGGTTTTCTGTCACTTACTGAACAATCAAGAGTTACTTTGGTGACTGGATCCTGTAAATACGTGTGTATGTGGAGGCCCAGCTGATATGGGTTTTTTTATTCTGAATTTTAGAGCTTTTAACATTGAATCCTCAATTGGCCAAACAAAGGTTCATAATCAGAGTTCTCAGTGGGTATCATGAGAGAAATGGGCAATTATATATATATATATATAAATCTAAAATATAAAAGGAATTTTTAAAACATATTAGACAAACACTATTTAAAATATATAAAGCCTTAAAAATTAAATAATAATATCTTGGTAAGACCACCACTTGTCTGTCAATTTGCTGTACAGTGGGGCTGGTGTGTTGCTGTGAAACTGGAATCTATGTCAGTGGTATTTCAAGGCCAGCAGAGTCTCCAAAGTAAACAGGTGTTATCAGAGCGTACCGACTAAAACAGACAACAAAGAAGGCCTTGGCTCCCCACTTCAGAGGAAGAAACCACTGTAAACCTCATGTGTTGTCAAATAATGAAAGTATAAACAAAGGAAGCAGAACATTATCAGAGTGACTGCCAGAGGCAGGGCCCCTCAGGTCCAAGGGCACTTGCAAGGTGACTGCAGAGGAGATGATTTCTTGGAGGGGAGTCGACCCCATGACGCGAGTCCAGTAAAGCTTGGGGGTGTGGAGCCTTCATTTGTTGATGAGGCATGACTCAAGGGAAAGAGAACCTCAAAGCAAAAATCTTCTAATGATTGCAAAGCACAAACTTAGGAATCTTGGAAGTGGTCAAAAATGAAACAAAAGGCATGGAGATCAATATCCTAGCCATTAGTGAGTTGAAATGGACTGATGTTGATTATTTGAATCAGAAAGTCATATAGGATTTACTATGCTGGGAATAACACAATCAAGAGGAATGATATGGCATTCCATGTCAGAAAAGCTCTTGGTAAATGCATCATGAAGAACAATGTTGTTTCTGATAGGATTGTATCTATTTTCCTCAAGGATATCCAATCAATACAAATATTATTCAGATTTATGCACCAACAAAAGCTAATGATGAAGAAATTGAAGAATTCTACCAATAACTTCAATCCAGAATTGATAAAACATACCATCAAGATGCAATGTTAGTTAGCGGTGATTGCAATGCAAAAGTTGAAAACAAAGAACAGTAGTTTGAAAATGTAGACTTGGTGATAAAAATAGAGCTGGTAATTTCATGATAGAATTTTGCAAAACCAAAGATTTTATTCATCACAAATACCTTTTTGAAAAAACACAAAAGGTGACTGTACCCGTGGGCATCTCCAGATGAAGTGCACAGAAATCAAATTGGCTATATCTGTAGAGACACAATCCGAAGAAACTCCGTATCAGCAACTAAAACCAGACCATGGTGGACTGCGGAACAGACAATCACTTGCTTCTGTCTAAGTTCAGGACCAAGCTGAATACATTAAAACAAGTCTGTAAGAGCCCGATACAACCTTCAGTCTATGCAACACAAATTTCAAGAACAGATGTGCTGCACTGATTCCATGGCAGAGGACCTGGGGAGCGTGGGGAGACATCAAGAGCAGCGTTCACGAAGAAAGCAAAGGTCATTACAAAGACAGAAAAGAAAGAAAAACTTAAACTCTTCTAACGTCCGTCAGAAGAGACTCTGAAATTTGCTCTTCTTCATAGAGGAGCTCAAGAAAACTTTTAAAAAGATGAAATCCAGGAACTCAATTGAAAAATTCAAAGGGCAGCTTGCGAAGACAAAGACAAATATTATTACAAGATATTCAGGGGCCTAGAATTTGAAAAACAAAAGGGGAGAACATGCTCAGCATCTCTGAAACACAAAGAACTCAAGAAAAAACTCCAGCCTCCAATTGCAATCTTGGAAGATTCTATAGGCAAAATATTGAATGCACACAAGTAAAATTTTTCTTAACATCATCCCACAACGGTTGCGGCAGGACATTACCAGGGAACTGTCAGATTCAGAAGAGGACATGGAACAAGGGATAGTGTTGCTGATGTCAGATGGTTCTTGACCCAAAGCAGAGCATGCTGAAAGATGCCTATTTGTGTTTCATTGTTTCATTTCCTCTGACAAGGCATTTGACTCTGTGGCTCTTAACAAACGATGGATAGCTTTGAGAAGAGTGGGGATCTCTGAATACTTCATGAGCTCATGCAGAACCTCTACATGGATCGAGAGGCAGTTGTTGAAACAGAATAAGGGTTTATGACATGGTTTAAAATCAGGAAAATTGTGGGTCATGGTGGCATCCTCTTACTATTTTCTATTCTCTGTATGCTGAATAAATTCAATCTGTATGCTGAGTAAACAATCAGAGAAACTGTGTTGTCTGAAGAACACTGTGTCAGGTTTGGAGGAAATCTGATTAACAGTATGAGTTATGCAGTTGGCACAACCTTGCTTTCTGAAAGTCAGGAGGACTTGAAGCACTTGTGGATGAAGTTCAAGGATGTCAGTCTTTAGGGTGGATTACACCTCAAATTAAAGAATACTTAAAACCCTCGCAACTCAAACAGCAGGTAACATCATGATAGACAGAGAAAAAAGATTGAGGTCGTCAAGGATTTTGTCTTGCTCAGACCCACCATCAATGTTCATGGAAGTAGCAGTCAAGAGCTCAAATGTGGGTAAATCTGCTGCACAAGGCCTCTTTAAAAATTTCAAAAGCAGGGCTGTTACTTTGAAGACTCAGGCGTGCCTGGCTTATGTCATGGTGTTTTTCAGCCACCTTGTTGCATGTGAAAATTGAGCATAGAATAAAGAAGACAGAAGATCGATGCCCTTTAACAATGGCACTGGCAAGGAATATTGAAAGTACGATGAACTGACAAAAGAAAAAAACAGTTATGTGTTGCACAAAGTATAGAGTGCTCCTTAGAAGCAAGGGTGGCAAGCCTTTGCCTGACTTACTTTGGATCTATTGTCAGGAGAGAGCAGTCGCTGGAGAAGGATGTCAGACTTGGTAAAGTAGCACAGAAGTGAAAAACCGGACTTGCTACAAGATGGATTGATACACTGGCTGCATAGATGGGTGCAAACATCAGAACATGTGTGAGATGGCACACGACTGGGCAATGCTTTGTTCTGTTGTACATACCATATCTATGAATAGGAACTGACTTGTCATATAACGACAACTACTAAAATGTATAATTTTAGTAGGACTTGACCATATAGTAATTAGAATTCTGTGGCAATCCGGTGAAACAAATTTTAAAACAATAGTAGGTTTGCTTCTATTTCACATACATAATTAAAATCCTCCAGATGCTATAAAATCATTAAAAATTAATTTTAGAAGTGCTGGACTTGTCTTAAGTATCTTGAACTGATAGGCCTACCTAATCTTCTAATGTTGCTCCAGTTCATTGATGAAGTAAAGTAGTGGCTTTTCAAACGTTATAATTCTATTATAATTATTAAAATGTAGCACATTAATTTTGCCTGCGATGTTTAATATGAGTACTCAACTCAATGAAAATTTAGCCATAGTAAAGTGAAATCCAGACATTTTAAGCTTGAAAACCACTTTTTATATAAACATTATGTTGTGGACTCATCGTAGTTGATATTTTAATAGTTGATTGAGGAAGCTCATGATGAAAAGTTACTAGGAATCACCTATTTATTTAAAGTACATAGTAATATAAATGTCATTTTATTTACTTAAGAAAATAAGAGGGTTTATAAACATACTGTTGATGTGTATATATTGTGCACATGATCTGCAATAAATTATTGTTCTGGAGACATTTAAAGAAGGTATATAATACCTGTGTCTTGAAGCAAAGAGTGACAAAGAAGCTATACAAAGAAGGTACAGCAGGTTAAAGATGCATCTAACAATTGAAATGCTCCTGGACTGAGGACTGAACTGGCTTTTCTTCACGTGACAATATTAGGAAAGAGCTTCCTCATCATATGCCAGGTGCCATTTAATGTATAGCAGAGACGGACTGATTGTAAACTAGCACATTCTTAATAAATGAGCATGCCTTCTAAAATCTCTAATTACTGCTGCGGACTAATTAATGTCGCACAGTAAATCTTGCTTTTCTTTAGTGTAAATTATGTTTCTTTTAGACTCTATTTTTGACTCTGTGGATCAACTTCTTATAATCAATGTCATTACATATTGTGATTTCTTCCACACTTGTTTTTGAAACATTATAAGCTTATCATTTGACTTACTAAAGTCTACAATTATGTCTGCTATCATTTGAATTCTTAAAGGCTACAATCATTTGAATTTTGAAAGGCATTGTTTCCTTCAGAATCTTTCCAATTGATAAGGTCATTATTTTCCCTTTCTCTTTCTGTATCTGTGTTAGTTGCATGTAGATGATTTTTCACAGATAAAAAATCTACAGGTATTACATAACACACTTGCAAGTAAGATGAGCACATTTTGAACTCAACTATATAAAATTCATTAAATATTTAAGCTTTATATCATACCTAATAGCCTTGCAACACTTGTGTGTGTGAGTGTGCATGTATCCCCCCCACAAGCACACAAATTAACTAATGTCATCACTTGGCAGCAGAATGTTGTCATACCCAATGTGCACACCTGCCAATGCCTGATAGCAATACGGGCTAGCATAAATCTCTGAAGGAGGAGAATGCTATAAAACAGCCAATGAAAAAGAGACAAAGAAACACCAAATGACACACATGCAAAAATAAGGAATTAGGTGTGAAAAATTGAGTTTCTTAGATGTAAAAAGAACTGGTTTTTTAGTTGCTTGGTAACTTCTTGAACCTGATGTTTAGTTGGTGTTTTAGGAATACGTTTCTGAGACAGCTCATACAAGCTACTGTTTTCATGAGGATACAATGCCCCGGTCATGTGTTCTCGCTTTGCCTTGATTATTTCTACTTCACACCTCCCATCCTTTTGTTCCTGTAAGTGCATTTGAACTTGTCTGACCATGTGTGCAGATTGTGTAGTTCAGAAAATATGTTTCCAGTGTCAAAATCACACTATGAAGATATGCTGTAGAGTTTCCCATGGAGAATTTACATCCACTGCCACTCAAAAATGCTGAGGAGTTTGATAGCCTTTATACCTATGAAGGAAATGTAGCACAATGCTTAAGAACTGGGGAATTGTATATCCTGAAATCGTAGACACTGTGACCAAAGACAAGCGACTGAACTTTTCAGTCTTAGTGTCCTCATCCAAACACAGGGATCCTTAAAGCATATACCTTAAAGCATTTAAAGGGAGTAGAGCACTACTGACCAGGTGGTATTGAGTCCCTCTCAACTCTTGACAATCCACTGTGTGCCACAGGAGAACTCTGCTTCATAGAGTTTCGTGGTGGTTGTTGTAGGTGTTGGGGTTTTGTTTTATGGAGTTGATTGCCAGACTTTTCTTCTGAGGTTCCTCTAAGTGGATCCAATCCTCTGACATACGGGTTAGCAGTCAAGTGAATTAACTGTTTATACTATCCATGAACAGAGCAAGCCCTCAATAATGTTAGCTCTTGTTATTTTTATAGTTTTAATTAGATTAGACACCAAGACATTGTGTATCAGTGTTGCAGACTATGTCAAAATATGTCAGCACATATAAAATCAAAATACCCGGATAAAGACCATTGGTAAACAAATCATTCTGTCTTCTGAAACTATATTATATCTGTGGTAGCTCTTCAATTTGCAAAGCAAAATGACACAGCCATCCTGAACACATCCTGTTTTCAGACTGCTCATCAAATGTACCATTAAAAAGTTCCCAATTGACTTCCTTTCACAAATTCCTGAAAATTGAGAAAAATAAAGGTTTAAATCTGAAAAGATCGTCCCATTTCTTCATCTGTTTCACAGAAATATCGTGCCCCTACATCCTCTTATCAACAGTGGTTTGCCTAGTTGGTATCATTTAGCGATTGTTTTAATATCATTAAAGCCTTTTTGAAATCTAATGCAAATTAAGAACCATTGGTTAAGAAGTGCTGGACTGCTAATGGAGAGGCTGATGGCTGGAGCCCACCAGCTGCTGCACACAGTCTACTCAATTTTAGATTGAATAGCACAACTGATTTCAGTCCTCACTTATTAATCAGAGGCCCAGGCATCTAGCTGAGAAGTAACAAAGCCCACATGGAAGAAGCACACCAGCCTGTGTGATCATGGGGTCCCTAAGGATCAGTTATCAGGCATCAAAGAACAAAAAATCATATCATTATGTGCTCACCTCCCCGATACGATCGCTGAATGCACATGAGTGCATAAGCAAATGTGCTGAAGAAAGCTGATGGTGTCCGGCTATCAAAAGATATAGCATCTGAGGTCTCAAAGGCTTGAAGGTAAACAAGTGGCCACCTAGCTCAGAAGCAACAAAACCCACAGTAAGAAGCACACCAGGCTGTGTAATCACGAAGTGTCAAAGGGATCAGGTATCAGGTATCAAAGAACAAAAAAATCATATCATTGTGAATCAGGGGGAGTGTGGAGTGGGGGGCCACAGCACATCTGTAGGCAATCAGAGGCCCAGTGACATCTAACCATATGGACAAATAACCCTAAGGTCAGCTGTCTGAATCCATCAGTGGTTCCCCAGGAGAAAAGGTGGGACTTTCAACTCCCTGAAAGTGTGATGGTCCCAGAAACTCCCAGGGCCAGTCCTACTGTGCCCCCTAGGGTTGCTAAGAGTCAGCATGCGCTGCATGTTAGTGAGGGTGCAGTTTATCGTTTTGTCATCCAATTTTTCTTTTGGGAGAAATCAGATTTGAGCATTCTACAGTTGAAAAGGTAAAACGATCAAAATCTCACTTGTTCGCACTACGGTTTCATTGAACAGAGTTTTACTTGGTTTTGTGCCAGAGAAGCGAGTGCAAGTTCATGACCTGATGACCTGGACATCAGCCACCCACAGGAAGGCAGTCTCCAAAGCAAAATCATCACCCTCAGTCATGTCCCAGGAAGTCATTCGGAAGGTGTAATTCAATAGCTCTAAAGAGATGTTGCGACGGTTACCTAAAACTTCAGACTGGGGCATGCTTCTTCCTTAGCACATAGTGCTAATCCAATTATGTGTCTGAATTGAGAACAAAAAATGTTCAAGAGTGCATTATTTAACCTTGTTAGTGGCATGAATGATGTTTTTGTTTATTCTGAAGCACTGTGAAGGATATGTTTGAAGTCGGAACTGCAGGTTCATTTCAAAGAAATCCTTGGTGGCCTGTGTGACCTACAACTAAATTTCTGTGTTTATTTTAGCTGTTACTCAACTGAAGTGAATGGGAAGCAGTGGGCAGCGTGCCACTGAATACCACGTTTTTATGCAATTAATGTGCGCTTTCTATGTTTGCCCACCTTGCCCTCCCCCAAGAGAAATTGTCATGGGAGAGTTAACCAAAAAAAGAAAAGCAAGAAAGAAACTCAGTGCCATTGAGCCAATTCTGATTCATTGAGACCACTAGGAAAGGGAATTCATGGCTCTGTGGGTTTCCTAGACTGTACATCTTTATGGGAGTAGAACTGAGTCTTTCTCCCATAGAAGTGTAATGCTAAATTTATCTTGCATGATAGTGTAAAAAGTAGCAGAGGGTGCTTAAGACAAGATCTCCTGCAAGGATATGATAGAGGAGTTATTGGCAAACAAATGTAGGAAGTGTGAGTTGTTTGCATCAGCTATTTTACTTATAATTTTATTAATAATGGCTGTGTCCCTCATATAAACAGTATTGGGAGGAAATAGTAGTCACTAAAAGAAAAAGTCACGTACGTCTTCTTTGAACACCTGTTAACCTTTCCTCCTCCTCACCGTGTATCCTCAAATGTCTCTTTTTTTATCCTTGTTGTTTCCTCTCTGCACCAGCTCATCCCATTTGAAGGAAGCGGCATGAGGGCAAGGACTTGTACTGTTAGGTTGCTTCTGGGTTCCATTGCCCTATCCCCTGTGTGTGGAACAGTGCCTTGCAGCACACCATAGATGCTCAGTGTCTTTTTTTTAATGTTTATGAGCACATTGCCCCAAATTTAAATTTATAGAACAAATACTAAAAAGGAAAAAAATGTGAAAATGGATGCCATTTCTATTGGAAGTAAGTGCCATATTTTGTTTAACTCTGACTTATAGCCTTCAGAGGTATTGCAATACATCACAAATGAGCTAGGGGTGTACGTGCAATAGGAAGGGGAGGGACTAGGGGTAGGGGTACACATGGGCGGACAAGATGGGTGGACCCTAGATTCAAGAAGGCAGCCTAAGCTTGGTCCTCCTTGAGTTGGCTTGACCTGGTCTGTGGGCTCTCCTTCAGGGAAACAATCCACTGTCCTTATCAGCAGGGAGTGGGCCCCACCTAGGGTGGGACAGACAATAGGGTCTCATTGCCTTAGATGGCTGATACCCCAGGAAGATAACCTCTAAGCAGCTGACATTGACCTCCAAGTGTACAGTCATTTACCACGTGTTGCAAGCAGTGTCTTAGGTTTGGCGTCTATTTTGGGCGGACAACCCAGGGAAAACCTTTCTGCATCCAACATGTCACTGAATCTAAGACACCATTGTGAGGTGTACTGTTATTTGATGCAAGTTTTTGTTAGGTTTTTGGAGTGATTTAGACCTTGGTTCTTAGCTTTGCACACTGAAAAAAAAAATGTGCATCGTAGCACGTTTTGTAATCCAAATCAGTTTTGCTTAAGGAATGGGAATGTTTCAGGTGTTACAGTCTCAAAAGGGTGCATGCCAAGCCTCACGGTAGTCGCTCTGGGGTTCACAACTCAGCATGAACAATCACGTGTAAAAGAGCACCCACGCCTGTGTAATTGGAGGGGGGGGTGATATCCCAGGAGGCCACAAGCCCAAGAACCCTAGAGACTAAGAGCATGTAGGTCAAGAGGCTGTGGGCCCTGATTAGACCCAGACCAGAGGCATGTGTGCCTGTGCAGGGGAGGGAGACCCTTGCCCTCTAACTGCCCTGACCAGGAGTAGGGTAAAAAAGATTGGCTTTCCCACAGCCAGCTTGTAACACTTCTGGCAGGCAAGACATGGTTGAAGGTATTGGTTGACCTCATGTGGTGAGTTAGGCCTACCTGTGTGATGTACCTAAGGTGCAGGCTAGGTTTTAGTTTTAACCTGTGCTAAGGGATCCTAGTCTGTGCATGCCTAGTTTGGGGTCTTCCCATAAGTGTCCCAAGGCTGCCCAATTTCTTTCCAACCCCTCTCTGTGGGCCCTTGCAAGAAAGGAAGGATGAACCCCTAAGCTAGCTACCTCACATTTTCTTCGTAGTTTAATCATGCATGATGCTTGCTTTTACGTGAAGTAGAAACAGAAGCAACACAAATAGAATGATTTCTCCATGTTGTTGCCCTCAGGAGAATGAGTCACCCAAATCTCCTTTTGATTCAGATGCTTTACCTCATGTAATAGGACCATGTGCTGTGCCACAAAGAGCACTATTCATTAGGGGATGCTCTTCCAATCCCCTGCCACTTTCCTGAATGTACCAAATATATGAAACAGGTAGTTTAAAATATGATGAAAAGGGTTTGGACTTTATTATGCCATAGTTTGTATTTCACACTCAAGGAGTTCTTTTATTTAGAGAAAAACGTGTAGCTGCGAAACTAATTTCTTTTAGAAATATGAAGACAAAATATGTCCCAATGAAGTGGAGATAAATATATCCCAAATGTCCAATTTTTCAAAATGATTGTACCTCATATCATCCACCATTCCTCCTCTTAGTACATTCCCGAACATCTTATATTTGTGCAATTTGCTGTAATGTCTTAGAGAACTCACTAGCTGTTAAAGAGATAGCTCACGTGGTTGTGGGAGCTGGTAAGATATAGCCATTCATTTGGAGGCTCCTACTGCACAAAGCTGCAGAAGCTGGTGATGGCATAGCAGGTGATAAACTAGCCCTCATGTCTCAAGACTGTAGGTCAAACATAGAGAAGCCAGACTCGGAGAGAGGGGTAAAGGGAAAGCTCTGAACACGAAAGCACTGCTCACTTGCCTCTTCGTAGGCTTAGATGGGCAGGAGAGACCACGAGGGTGGCTTTGGGAGAGGTGTGGTTTTTACCTAATGCAGATGATACCCTGAAGGCAAAAATAAAGGATGATTAGTTGAATCACACTCGCTAGTGAGACGGGGACCCAAAATATACTTCAGCTTAATCCCATCCCATTAGCATAACATATAACTCCTCCCCAAATGGAGGTATAACCACCAGCGTAGAGACTAGGATTTAAAATTCCACTTGGGAGGGAGGAGGGTTGCTTGAAGAGCGATATTCAGTCATTAACTTCATCCCAGAACGGCAGATTGCTAAAAGATGACGGATAGCATCATAGAAGATAGAGGACTTCTGACAACATTAGGAGCAAAAAGGAAGAGGGGACAGCGAGTGCTGGTGGAATTTAGGTGACTCTCAGACGTGAGGCAGGGGCTAAATAAATGACAAAACCACCTAAGGCTTTCTTGAATAAATACTAAGAATATCTTGGTTTGCAATGTGTGTTATCAATGTGTTTGCCACCTAAATGCAATGATAAGGGTGTTTATTTCAGTGCTTCAGATTGTAGACCGGAGCAAAGTGTAATGTCTAGAGGTAACTAGGGAACACTTGACACTGTTATACTTAATTCTGTATTTAGTTTTGAAATCTATAAAGCATTTAGTCAAAGTCTCAAAAGTAAATCCCTTAAAAGTACTATTTATTTTCAAAGATATTGTTCAAATGTAAGTCTATAACACAAGTGATATCTGTGTGCAGATGTGTAATTATTCACCATCTATTAAAGTCCCATGATAATTGGCATATGGTGTTATATAACAGTACATAATAGCATATGATGACTGTAATTAAGTGCATTGACTTAAGATTTTGTCTTTTAACGACCCTCAGTGGATACTGAATGAAAGGTAAATTAAAGGTTCATTAAGCTGTGTTCAGAATGAAAAAAAAATGTTTTCAAATGGCAGATGTACTGTGAAGTAGATTTTATTAAAATCTGTTCTTCAGTGTTTTATTTCAAGTGACACAACTAGCCTAAATTATTTGAAGTGTTTTAAGATATTTGTAAAAGAACATTTATAGTAAACTCAAGGGAAAAATACATTTCAGTTGTCCCTGTAAACAATTGGGAAAGCATTGGAAATGTGAGTCTTCCTACATCAAAGTGACCTTTAGTGTGCTATTTTTTAATGTTCTGGTGTCTGTAATTGAAAAGCAAAGTAGGAACGTAAACAACAATAATGGATGCAGAGCAGTGAAACAGAAAGTCTGTGGCACCCAACGTATTTTCCATTTATATTAGCCAGTATTTAAAGAAAAATAATTGTCCTTTAAATATGTATAGGAAATCAGGAAATTACAGATAAGGCCTTGATTCTCATTCTTAGAGGTGTCAAGAGGCATTTATAAATATTAAAAATGTAATGGATTTGAGCATTTTTATATACTTATCATTCCAATAGCATTATTAAGCTTATGGATAAGGAGAGTGCTATTTATATAGTCTGATTAATATGAATGTATTTTTCAATATTCCTATTCTCTGGAACATGAATATTTACTAATAGAGGCAGCAGCTATTAAATAAATAACAAATTACTTCCTAGGCCTAGTGTTCTACATATGAAAGGATTATAATTTGGGGGAGAAAATCCCCCAAACTTCCACAGAGAAAAGACAAGGACATCATTAACTTAGTTAAATCATTCAACTAGTTTAGCTTAAGTTTAGGCAAGGAAGCAGTAAAGCATGACAGAGTAGGAGTAATTGAGTATATAAGACTTTTTATGTTTTGAAAACATAATTCATATATAAATCCCAACATTTTCATGTATGAAGTGTAAACTGCAAGGCTATTTCATGTATTTATAGATGCAACTCTCACCACCACTTTAGAACTTTTTTATCATTCGAACCGGAAGCACCATGCTCATTAGCAGTGACTCACCACTTTCATCTAGAGACAAACCACTAATCCACTTTCTGTAAGTCCCTGGATCACTTTAAGAGATATCATTTTTATTTTATTGTGGTACATCATAAATCATCCCCATGAGGCTTAAGGTAATTCTATTGAGAGTAGCATTGCTTCAGTCAATGGGAAATCACTTTATACATGTATAGGATGTCTTATCACGCTCCAATACATGAATTGTTAATTTTGATATCTTCAAAATGTGGGTGGCTAGCCACTACTTACACATGCCGTGAGGGTTGGAGACATAACTATATTTTCAGTAACACTGATTGAGGAAGGCAGAAACATGCCTGGTAGAATAAAACGTGTCATGGAGGTAAGCACACAATGATATAATGTTTTGTTCTTTGATGCCTGATAGCTGATCCCTTTGTCAGCTCTGATCACACAGGCTGGTGTGCTTCTTCCATGTGCGCTTTGTTGCTTCTGAGCTAGATGGCCGCTTGTTTATCTTCAAGCCTTTTT
>NW_022108124.1:9525728-9528516 GCF_000313985.2 Echinops telfairi | reverse complement strand
TGTCCCCCCGGAACTGTCAGTCCCGTTGTTTTCTCCTCCGGATTGTTCATCCAGCCTGTCCTATCCAGACAGGCCTGTATCTTCAAGCCTTTGAGATAGGCAATGGATGTACAAATATGCTTTACACAATTGATGTATGTATAGGTTGTAATAAGAGTTGTATGAGCTCCTCCTAATAAAACTATTAAAAATTTAAAAAACAAAAAATAAAACGTGTCATCCAATGGCAGAGAGAGCCCTTGATCAATAGGACTGAACCCATTAGGTCTCTGGAGTGGGGTAAACTTCAGTTCTTGTTTCACTGAGCTGAAACAATTCACATCACAGAAGTGCTTTTGTAATTCAAGTGAGTTTTTATGAAGGAAAGAAAATGTTGCCTGATTTACATTCACAAAAAAGGTATATGCTCTTCTGGAAAGCTTGCCAAGCCTGCTGGAGTTCACAATTGGGTGTGAAAAACCACATGGGTGGAGCTGATAGCAAGGGCTCAAGTCAAAAGAAAATGTTTTGAAAATGATGGTGGCAGCCAATGTAAAAATGTGCTTGATGCAATGGATGTATGTATGTATGGTGATAAGACCTGTATGAGCCCTCAATAAAATGATTAGAAACACATGGATGTGAATACCCACAGGTGTGGAAAAAGCTCACTCAAAATAAGGTGGAAAGCTTATAAATCCATGCAAGAAGACACTCATAAAATGGTGAACAGTGAATTTCTAGAGAAATTCGTGATCAGAAATGGGGATTGTGATGGCGTTCAAAAGAATTATGCGCTTAGCATAAGGAGTCACTTCTTAAGGCTTGATGCAGGCCTGATCCTGACCCGCATTCTGTTTACTGCATAAATCTGAGCTGACTTTCAAATGTCAGATAGCCAGCACACCCCAGGGAGCCTTCAGGGCTACCCTCCTCTGGCAGCCTGCCCTTAGGAGATGCACTCCATCAGTATCTTATATGACTCAAACTTGATGGTTAGCAAAGTAAGGTTTAAGGATCCTTGCTTTTATTCTGTGTCTCTTAAAGTATGAATTTGTGAATTTCAATTATTCAGAATTACCTTGTAAATTACTGGAGCCTCTGATTTTAAACACTGGAAGCTTTCTTTCCTTGAAGTACTTGGCTGAAGCCTTGCAAGGTGCTGCCCAATGCTCCCATTTTACTTCTTTCAATAAGCATTTTTTACATTAATGAAAAAATGAAAATCAGAACCAGGGGATAATAAAGAGTTCAACAATAAGGAAAGGTGTGTGTCAAGGATATGTCCTTTCTTTATATGTATTCAATATGTATGCTGAACAAATAATCTAATGGATTACATGAAATAGAAGAGGGCATTTTGGGAAAATTCATTAACAACCTGCATTGTGCAGATGACACAACCTTGCTTACTGAAAGGGACAAGGACATGAGGTACTCGCCGATAATGACTTTAAAGTAACAGTCTTCAGTTAAAAATCAAACATAAAGAAATTAAAAATCCTTTCAATTGGACACATAAACCTCATGATAAATGGAGAAAACATCAAAAGTTGTCAAGGATTTCATTTTACTAAGATCCACACTCAGGGCCCATGGAAGAAGCAAGCCAAAAAATCGAAGAACCTCCCAAATTGCACTGATTTCGTGCACACTATCTCCTTAACTTGTTTAAAATCTAAAATGTGGCTTTTAGGAATAAAGGCCAGAGGACCCCCAACTATGGTATTTTCTATTTCTTCATATGCTTGCAAAAGCTGGTTACTGGATAAAGAAGAGTGAAGAATTGATGACTGAAGATTGACTAGAATATGGATTACCAGAAAGAACAAACAAATTTACTGTGGAAGAAGTACAGCCAGGATCTTTCCTTGAAGCAAGGACTTCGCACCCTTTGAGCATATTGTCAACAGGCACCGGTCCCTGGAGCGGTGGTTCTCAACCTTCCTAATGCCGTGACCCTTTAATACAGCCTCAAGTTGTGGTGACCCCAAATCATAAAATTATTTTTGTTGCTATTTCATAATTGTGAGTTTGCTACTGTTATGAATCATCATGTACATATCTGATATGCAGGTTGTATTTTCATTGTTACAAATTGAACAGAATTAAAGCATATATATATATATATATATAAATATGTAAATAACAGACTGGGAAATGAATCTTAGAAAGACTAATTTTTCTGTCCTAAAGTTAAGTAGTCAATAAATGCTAGCAGTGTAATTCACACCAGTGGCTGTCATGTCCCCATATTCATAGTCTTTATTGGGCTGTACTGTAAAATTATTATTGCTTTCTATGACCCCTTGTGTCTCTGATGAATCTCTTGGCTTTCACTGGAAAGAATGAGCTTGTTTTTTATTATTAAAACCTTCCTCCTAAATATGTGGTTGATTATTTAAATTTGGTTTAGTTTATAAAGTGATCTCTGTAAACTACTGTTTCCCTGAAAGAAAGACATCCCCCCAAAATAAGAACTGCTTACAGTTTTGCCTCTCGCTGAAATATAAGACATCCGCCAGAAAATAAGCCCTCCCCCTCGAAGCTACCATAACTCTGGACTCTGGACCATAGTGGGGGGCCCTGCCACGCAGCTCACTGTTGGCCGCAGCACAGCCGTAGCAGACAGGATGTGTGAGGTCTCTTTTATTTTATTTTATTTATTATTTATTTTTTTTACTTAGTTTGCAGTATTTTCTTTTCTTTTTTTTTTTTAACATTTTATTAGGGACTCATACAACTGTTATCCCAATCCATACACACATCAATTGTGTAAAGCGCATTTGTACATCGTTTCTCAAAACAT
>NW_022108124.1:9523406-9524675 GCF_000313985.2 Echinops telfairi | reverse complement strand
ATCTATTTCCCCATCCTCATATAATATATTTGTATATGTACATGTCTTTATCTAGAGCTCTATAAATACCCTTTGCCTCCCAGGTGAGGTCTCTTTTAATAAAACAATAAACAATAAATGTGTACCGTATTCTTCTTCATGGAAAAATAAGACATCCCCTGAAAATCAGACCTAGCGCATCTTTGGGAGCAAAAATTAATATAAGACACTGTCTTATTTTCGGGGAAACGGTATGTTGTATATCATAAGGTTAGATCTATTTTAAGCATATCGGAGTTCAACTTTATCATGATATGCTAAGTTTTAGCTTGAAATTATTATTTAGAGGTAACAAAGTGAGCCTTGAGGAACAACATAAATATTGATTATGACAATTTTAATTCCAATTTGGGAGGAAGGCAGAGAGGGAGCAACTTTTCTTTCTTGAGACCAGAATTATTAAGCCCTAATTTTATTGTATTAAAATAATCAAACTTGATATAGCTTTTTCTTTTTCATGCTATTTTTAAAGAATCAATAATAATTTTTTCCCCTCTGGAACAATTTGTTCATGCTTTAGGAGCCGCTTAATTAAATTATTACCTGCTGGAGGACCATCTGTTTTCGCCCAGAAATAAGAAGCATAGCTTTCTTTTACATAGGATTGGTAAACACGGAGAAGGTGCCAAAAAGCAATAAATATCATCAGCAGATGGACTGAGGAACTTCAATCTCTGCACAGGCAGTCTTGATTGTCCTGGGCATAGCTAAATGGAATTTTCTGGAAAGATTTCCTTCAAAATGTATTAAGTGGTGGAGGAGGCATTGAGTTAATCACCCTAGATCTCTTCACATTTATCTCTTTAGCTACACCCCTGGATTTTGTCTATAATTATATCAACACATACAAGAGATTTCAGCCCCCAAAGATACATAACTATTAATTCTTAATGTGTGGAGTGGGTTGAAACTTGGTAATCTCTGGAATGGACTCTTCATGGGCCCTATTTTTAGAGACTGTGTCTTTTCCCCTTTGGATCTAAGTCTCCCATTTATCTAGGTAAGACTACTGACATGTAACAATTGCCCTACATCGTCCCCCTTTCTTTCAAGGCTAGGAAACATTTAAGTACTTACAGTTCAAATTTACTTGTGGTTTTGGACTCTCCCTACAGTTGAGAGACTGTAGTGACTTTATGATATACAACATAGTTTACAGAGATCACTTTATGAACTAAACCAAATATAAATACACCAGCAATTATTTTTAACCCTAACCGCCCCCCCCCC
>NW_022108124.1:9519362-9523306 GCF_000313985.2 Echinops telfairi | reverse complement strand
CCCCTAAGAGAGCAATTTGCCTAACTATTGTTAATTAGTTTTTATTCACCATTAATGATATTTCATTAGTTAAGCTAACAACCCATACTTAAACATATTTTTGAAATTATACAATTTAGTCTCCTTTGTAGAAAAATCTGTTTTTACCACTAAAAGCGCCAGTTGTCTTGAGTCTCATAATTCGTCATCTGGAATCCTAATTTAAGCAGACTCACTTGATTTAAGTTTTTATAACTTTTAAGCAATGGTACTTACATAGGCTTTTATAGTTTATCAAATGATTTTAGTTATCATGCTTAACTTTATTCTTCAATTAACTCTGGGAAGTGCAAAGAACTTGGTATGTTTGCTCTTTCTGAAGACGGAGTGGCCCTGGAGGCTGAATTAATTGGTACAAGTCACATTGCTGAGAAAAAAACGTAATCTCAGACAATATATTCTATACTTTTTGAGATGCCAGGACTATTGTTGATTGGGAGACAGTTGCCAGGTACTAGGTAATATGATATGCTCTTCTGATTGAAGGTGAAAAAACAAAATGATCACATTCAGAATCTGGAACTGAGGGATCAACAGGCAAACGTACAAAGGGTGCCTAGAGAAGAGCAAAGGATGCCGGGAGTCCTGCTGGAGGGTGCAAACAAGGGCCAGGGAATCAGGAGTCTTATCAATGACGGCATTCAAGACCATTGCGGCACAATTCCATGATCATTAATTCTATTTTCCATGAACTTATTGAAGACCCTTCATCATCTTACATAGAAGGCGTTATAATTTCCTGTTCTCAAAACCTAAAACTGCCATCGAATCATTGCCCACTTATACTTTATGAGGTTTTGAAGTGCAGAACTACGTGCTTTATGGGGTCATAAACAGTCAACTGTCATGTGTTTGGGAATTTTTTTTTTAAAAGGCTTTCTTTAGAGTGGTATTGTGTTGACAGAGGAGCCTTAGGGAAGGAGTGGTGAAGCACTGGGCTGCTAACCTCATGGTCAGCAGTTTGAACCCACCAGCCAATCTGCGAGAGAAAGACAGGGCTTTCTATTTCCAAGAAGAGTTACAGGGGCATACTTAAACATATGTAAAGTATGTTCTACCCTGCCCAACAGGGTTGCTATGAGTCAGAATCCACTCAGGGCAATGAATTTGATTTTTTTGTACAATAACCATTTTACTACGCCTCAATGATTGTTCAGAATCAAGGGCACATCTCAGCTACCTGTTCTTTTGCTCTAAAAGGCATCTCGATGGTATTCAGTTGGTGGAGAGTCTAGCCTGGAGGGCCTACATGACTTCTTCACTCACATGATTGGCACTTTGATTCGAATGGCTACAAATCTGGGCTCAGCTGGTTAGTCTCCTTTTGCATAAGGCCTTTGGCCCTTGCCACATGATCTCATCAACAGTTGGGCTTCTTAGTGCTTAGGGCTTCAAACTAAAAGTTATTCATGTCTGTTTCTGTCCTCTTATGCACTAGAAATGAAATATTGCATTATCATTTAATCTGTCACATTTACCTATCACACTTAGACTAAAAAAAAGTAAAGCATAGCTTTTAAAGTATATAGGCATACCTGAAAGAGTATAGGGATAACTGTGAAGGGATTTTCAAATTATTTAGAGGTTGCCAATAGTATAGATTTTCTTGACCAAGCATTCATATACACATAAAATTTGAATCAGTTTTCTTAGGTCTGCCTTAAGTGTGGCTTTAAGTACAGAAATGTTACCATGTCCAAGTTCTCGAGGTTAGGAGTCAAACTGGACATTGTCCTTGGCTTGTTAACCTGATGAGTTCCTTGGTGTTCTTTGAAATTTCCTTTTGGCATCTATCTTACCATTTGTGTGTGTGTGTGTGTGTGTGTGTGTATTATTTGCTCTTTTACTAGGTGTCATTCAGAGTGACGAGGGTTGGGATTACATAACTTCCTTAACATGGCCAACTATAATCTCCATTGCAAGACAGGGCCATATGTATAGGTAAAAGGGTTAGGATTTCAACACACACACACACACACACACATATGTATTAATCATTTTATTGGAGGCTCTTATAGCTCTTATAACAATACATACATCAATTATGTCATACACATTTGTGCATATGTTGCCAGCATCCTTTTCAAAACATTGTCTTTCTTTTTTTTAAGGTTTTTAGCATCATTTTATTAGGGGCTCATACAACTCTTATCACAATCCATACATACATCAATTGTTTTTTTTTAATCATTTCATTAGAGGCTCATACAGCTCATATCACAATCCATACATATATCAACTGTGTAAAGCACATTTGTATATATGTTGTCATCATCATTCTCAAAATATTTGCTTTCTACTTGAGCCCTTGGTATCAGCTCCTCATTTTCCCCTCCCTCCCTGTTCCCCCCTCCCCCTTCCTTGGACCCTTCATAATTTATAAATTATTATTATTATGTCATATCATACACCATCCGACGTCTCCCTTCACCCACTTCTCTGCTGTCCGTCCCCCCAGGGAGGAGGTCATATGTAGATTCTTATAATCTGTTCCCCTTTCTCCCTCACTTCCCTCCACCCTCCTGGTATCTCCACCCTCATTGCTGGTCCTGAGGGGTCATGTGTCTTGGAGTCCCTGTATTTCCAGTTCCTATCTGTGCTGGAGCACATCCTCCAGTCCAGCCGGATTTGTAAGGTAGAATTGGGATCATGACCATGGGGGGAGGAAGTATTCAAGAACTACAGGAAATTTGTATATTTCATCATTGCTACACTGCACCCTGACTGGCTCGTCTCCTCCCCGCAGCCCTTCTGCAAGGGGATGTCCAATTTTCCACAGATGGGCCCTGGGTCCCCACTCCGCACTCCCCCTCATTCACAATGCTATGATTTTTTTTTTTTTTTTTTGGTCTTTAATGCCTGATACTGGATCCCTTTGACAACTTGTGATAGGACAGGCTGGTGTGCTTCTTCCATGTGGGTTTTGTTGTTTCTCAGCTAGATGGCTACTTGTTTATCTTCACGCCTTTAAGACTCCAGACGCTATATCTTTTGGTAGCCGGGCACCATCAGCTTTCTTCACCACATTTGCTTGTGCACCCATTATCTTCAGCGATCGTGCCAGGAAGGTGAGCATCTCATACTGCCAAATTGTAAAGAACAAAGTATTTAACACACATATTGTGGGGACACACCCATAGAAATATTATCACGAAGAGAGGAAATGAATATCTAATTCTTAAATGCAGAATGAGGGAATAAAGGTGTATGAAAGGGGGTGGGGAAACAATGTTCCTATAGGCAGCCATACAAAGGAATTTCAAATGTCTTCAGAGAAGCCATAGGCAGTTTAGTGCGTCAGTGTCTACACCCATGTATGACTGTGAGTTTATTCATTGCTTACTCCCTGATTGAAGCCCTGGTGGCATGGGGATTGCCTATTGGGCTACTAACGTCAAGATCAGCAATTCAAAACCATCAGCCTGTCCACTGGGCAGTTCTATCCTGTCCTATAGGGTCTCTGTGAGTTAGAATTGACTCCGTAGCAATGAAGGAGTGAGGGAGTAATAGAGGGAGTAAGGGAAGAAGGAAGTGAATGAGTGACTGAGGAGGGTGTGTGGTACAAAGATGGTAAGGAAAGGTCTTATCAGAAAAAGCTTGTTCCGACTTGATTATCGGGGGAAACTGAGTGATGTTCTTCTACATGTATATTGTGGAAGGAATTCAGAATAGATTTTCATGCCCCCACATCCTGTTATTTTAGCAGAATGATTAGGAAGGAGTGTGGGCATCAGAGTCACACTGCTTCTATTGAAATCATGTGTGACTGGGGCAAGGTGCTTCAACTCGCCCTCTGAAATTTTCTTAGCTTTAAAAATCTGTAAAAAAAAAAATAAAGCCATTGTGTTATTTAGAGGATTAAATGAATTCACATAAGCAGAAGGCACCAGCTGTTGTCATTAGGC
>NW_022108124.1:9438924-9517874 GCF_000313985.2 Echinops telfairi | reverse complement strand
AGTTCCTCGCGGTTTTCTTGACCTTGGTCACTCCCTCCCATTCCTCCCATCCACATTGTAATTTATGTACACCCACCTAGATAAGAGAAATTGGACAAAAAAAAATATATATGAGAAGAAAATAAAGGGACCAATGGCCCCGGAGGGACATGGGAGTGTAAGAGGTAGAGGGGAAGGGAGGAGGGTTGGTCAACCTAGGGACAGAGAACAACAAATGGTTCAAAACCATTCGATTCTTATTCATAGCAGTCCCTGATGGCTTCCTAGAACTGCTGTAGGTTTCCTGGGCTAGAAGCTTTTCTTCTGCAGAATCAGCAGGGTACTGAAACCTTCGCTCTTCCCATGAGCAGGGGACAGCTCCACCATTGTGAAGCCATAGCTCCTTACAGGGCACCCACTGTGACACAGTTATTCCCAACCCTCATTAATACTACCTTCCTTAGCACCGTGAAGTAGTTGCAGATGTCTACAATGAACGTTTTATGTTTTAATACCCACTTGTATTTTTATTGTAGCTTAACTTTTTTTTTTTCGGAATCCAAGAAACTGGATTGGAGGCCCCATCCTCGCTCCATCCTTCTTTACTTATTCTGATGCCAACTGTGCAGCCCGTGGCCCTCTATGGGGTTGGATAATTCATTGCAGTGGCTACAAAGAATTCCCAGATGATACTCAGAGTTATGGGAGTTCTGTTGGGGAAGTTAACAGGTTACCACAGGTCAGGAAAAGAAAACGTTAAATAGCTAGTCATCGATCCATTGCAACTCTTCTCCTCAGCTAGCTGCTAAGTCCCCCTAGTCTGAACCCTAATTTCAAATGAAAAATAATATCGTAACCATCTTGAAAATCCGTGCTTTTATAGATGAGCACTCTGAAGACTGAAATATTGACTTATTAGACACTAGATGGTCACTTCTATTTTGTTATTTTCAATTGGATCCCTGGGACACGAATAGTAATATTTTAAAGAGTTTTAACATAAAAATGATATTATTGAAAAGACTGAGGAAGGTAAACAAATAAACAGAGCTATGAAATGCATATGAAAGAAGGAATTATACAGAAAACATTAAAGTTATTTAACTACAGTGAACCCTCGTTTATTGCGGTTAATCGGTTCTAGACCCTACCGTGATAAATGAAATTCCGCGAAGTAGGATTCCTTATTTGTAAATCAAATATTTTCATAGTTAGAGCATAGAGGACATGAAAAAACACCCTTTAGTCACCATTACACTCGTATCACCCAATTTATTAAACGAAAAAGGGAAAATACAAAAAGTTTTACCTTTTCCTGGATGGTGAGCATCTTCCTCTGGCACTTATTTTTATTGTCAGAAGGCTTAGAAGAAGCAGCTCGTTTAGGAGCCATCATAGGGCTTAGATAAAATTTATTAAAAATCGCAAACAATTACAGTACACTGTACAAAAGCAAAAATGCATCTGATACGTAGCTCCGATACATAGCGATGCAGACAGAAGCGTGTACAGTATGAGCCAATCAGTGGCAGTAATGACAGAGCATGCGCTGTTATGCAAAAACCACGATAGAGGGAAGCCGCGGAAGTCGAAGCGCGAAGTGGCGAGGGTTCACTGTAACTGTTTTAAATTGGTGCAATACGTGAATTTTAAGTGCTAAAATGCATTATTATAATAAGCCAACTTTATTTTTGACAGTTTCATTAGCATATATATATAATTCGCATATCATACAATTCAGTTCAGTCATTAAGAAGAGTTGTACAATCATCACTACAGTAAATTTTAGAACATTTTCTTCTTTCTTTTACTTGTTGTTCTTATAAAACACCTTTCAATGATATCAATTATATTAAGTTCTGTTCAATGATTTACATTTAATGTCTTTGTGAATATTGCATTTTCATGTCTTTTGCCTGACATTTCATTTCACATTAACATTACTTTTATGTGCCATTGGAGGTCTTTCATTTTTTATAAAATTCCCATTCATAAATAAAATATAAATGACATATGCAGAACCTAATGTATTTTTAATGGTTTTTAGTAAATTGTTTAGTTGCTTTAATTTATGTAAAACTATTAGTATGCATGTATATAAACTACCAATAAAACTAACTTCTCAGTGTCTAGTTGTCGTATAAGAAATATAATATAGTACTATAAGATTTATTACCCTCTTTGTTTCTCTTACTCAAAACATGTTTTGCTTTTTTATGAGATTAGCAGCATTGTCATACTTAAAGAAAGGTCACTTATAGAAAGGATTCTTATTTATTACTAAGCAAAATATAATTTATTTTGTCACCTGTTAGAAACTTCCATTGTTGTATCAGTGGCAGGCCTAGAAACACATAATATAAAAATGTATTCCTTTTTAGGTTCAATGATATGTATATTTATTGATATGCTATAGAAGTAAAATAGGATAACTGATAAATTTTGGGTTGTTTAGTTCTGTTTTATATTAACTGAGATAATTCTTAAGAAGTAGTTTAATTTTGATGATTTCATCAATTGAAACTTAAGTTTTGCTTTTTCTTAGCAATGACTGACTGTTACAGAGGTTGGTTTTCATACCATGAATATATTCCTACTATTTTAGAAAACAGTAATTTAGTTAATATAATGTTGATCTAAAAAGTTAAGTGAATTTATATACCATATACCAAAATGACCCTTTTCCTGTAAGTATCTCCCCCTGCAGTTAATCTAGAAATGATTCCTATCGTTTGTAGGTATTTTGGGTTAACACATCACCTGTGATTTTAACAGTTGGAAAGCCAAACCCTAAAATATTCACCACCACTTGTCTTCCAGTTTGCTCTTCATGGTGGTTTGTGTGTTGCTGTGATGCGGGAAGCTTTGTCACTGGTACTTCAGATGGCAGCAAGGTCGCCCACCGTGAACAGATTTCAGTGGCGCTTCCAGACGAAGGACAGACTAGGAAGGAGAAATAGGTTGTCTATTCCCGAGGACTTAACCTCTGAAAACCCTATGGAGAGCATTGCAACATTGTCAGTTACTGAAAACAGACCATGGTCAGAGAGAGTGCCAGAAGACCAACCTCTCGTGTTGGAAGGCACTCAACATATGAGTGAGGTAAAGCTGACTTCTCCAAGTAGAGTCAAGGATAGTGATCCGAATGGAGTCAAACCTGTGGGAGTAAAGGCTTTGGGACCTTTGTTTTCTGGGAGGACATGACTCAACATGAGAACAAAAAATAGCAGCAAACGTCAATTAATGATTGGAACTTGGAATGTTCAAAGTGTGAAACAGAAAATTGCAAGTCGTTAAAAATGAAATAGTATGCAAAAAGACCCGTATCCTAAGTGTTAGTGGGCTGAGATGGATTGGTATTAGCTACGTTGAATCTGAAAATGCTGTGGTCTAATAGGATGGGAATGGCAGGTTCATTAGAAAAGATGTTGCCTTAATTGTCAGACAGGACATTTCAAGATGGCTCTTGAAGCACAATGCTATCTGTGATAGGATAATATCTATCCCCATACAAGAAAATACAAACACAATACAACTGTTGTTGGTGTTTTTTTCAATGTTGCACCAACCACTGAAGCTCCACCCCAAGCTGAATGCACTGACATGGAGTCGATGCTGACCCATCGCGGTCCTACAGGACAGGGTGGACTTGCCCCTGTGAGTTTTTGAGACTGACTCTTACAGGGCTAGAAAGCCCTGTCTTTCCCCTGCAGAATGACTGGGGGTTTCAAACTGCTAGGCTTGCAGTTAGCAGCCCAACCAATGTTTTCGGTCTGAAATAGATCAAACATGCAATCAAGGTACATCAATAATTATTGGTGATTGGAATGTAAAAGTTAGAAATGAAGAGGAAGAAATGGTAGTCAGAAACTATGGTCTTGGCGGTGGACATATAGCTGGAGATCTCATGGTAGAATTTTGCAAGACCAAGGACTTCTTTATCACAGATACCTTCTGGCAACAACGCTAAAGGTGACTCTGCATGTGGCCTTCCCCAGATGGAATACACAGGAGTCAAACTGACTACATCTGTGGCTAGAGATGATGGAGAACCTCAGTGTCAGTAGCTAAAGCCAGGCTAAAGTTTGTCTGTGTAAGTCCAGGTTGAAATTGAACAAACCGAAAACAATTACCCATGAGTCAAAATATCCCACCTGAATTTTGAGGACATCTCAGAGCAGATTTGTTGCTTTAAACTCGAATGCTGGAGGCCTGATGAGCTGTGAGACGATAGATATCAAGAACACTCTCCGTGAAGAGAGCACCGAGTCATTAAACAAATAGGAACGAAAAGATCAAAGTTGATGGATGTCAAATTCGACTCTGACACGTGCTCTTCATCATGGCATAACTCAGGCAAATGGAAGAAACGATGAAGTAAAAAAGCTGAAGAGAAATTTTCCAAGGGCAACTTGAGAAGACACAAAATATTAAATTGGAAATTGTAAAGACATAAAGTTAGAAAACCACAAGAGAAGAACATGCATAGCATACCTTGAAGAAGCAAAAATAATAATAAAAAAAAGACCTTGAGTTTCAAGATTGAAAGGTCCTATGGCCAAAATAATGAATGATTCAGGAATCATACAAAGAAGATGGAAACAATACACAGAAACACTGTTTGCAAAAGAAATAATTGACATGCCACCATATCAAGAGGTAGCATAGTAGCAAGAACCAATGGTACTGAAGCAACAAGTCTAAGCTACACTGAAAGCATTAGCCAGAAACAAGGCTCCAGGAATTGATGGAGTATCAGTGGAAGTAGTTCAACAAGCTGATGAGGGACTGGAAACATTCACCTTATTTATTCAGATGTATCCTTCCCCATATCTACTCAATTTGCATGCAGAGCAAATACTCAGAGAAGCTTGTTTGTTTGGTGAAGAATGTGGCATCAGGATGGGAGAAAGGGTCAACGCCTGTGATATGCAGAGGACACAGCCTTGCTTGCTGAAAAAGAGGAGGACTTACATCACATTCTGATGAAGATCCAGAGTGCATCCTTCAATATATTTCACAACTCACTGGAAAGAAATGTTAAGAAAACCATAGTCCTCACAACCGGACCAAAGGATCACATCATGATAGAGAAAAGATTGAATTTGTCAAATGTTTATAGAAGCAGCAGTCATGTTTGACCAATGCCTACCTGCTTTCCTGATGGAATAGCAGCCGATCTCTGAAAAAGAAAGAGATTTTCTCTCCAAACTCAAGGGCAGGAAGAATGAGTCTCACTTGGAGCTAGCATCATGAGAGGAGTATATTAAGAAAAACAAAGATCTTCTCCTCTTCACCAATATGGAGAATTTCCTGAAAAGCATACTCACTGCAGAAAAGGAAACCCTAAGAAAACCAGGAGAGATCAATTTGGGGATAAAGACAAGCTCTAGAAAGAAAACGGTGAGCTAATTTTTGTCTGAATACAAAGAATTAATTCATACCACATCTAAAGAAGCTGAGATTAAGAATGATCTCAAAATTTCTATCCATGACTAAGTCACATAAATATATAGTTTGGGCTATAACATGACAGGACTGGTGTCAAGCACAGAAGATAAGAACATACTGGCATTTTCACTGTGACTGACAGAGATAACTATTTGTTATCTTATTAAAATGTTGACCAAGTCTCTTTCTAGAAAAAAGAAACTGCAGTCAAGAGATCATTATGTAAAGCTGCATAAGACCTGTTTAAATCGTTGAAAAGCCAGCTTGAAACTTTGAGACCTCAGGTGAGCCTGACCCAAGCCATAGTATTTTCCATGTCCTTATAAGCATTTGAAAGTTGGACATTAAATAATAAACACGGAAAAGAAATGATGCATTCCAACTATGCTGTTGGCCAAGACTATTGGATACCCTGGAATGCTAAAAGGACAAAGTGATCTGTTTATAAAGTATAGCCAGACTGCTCCTGAGAATCAAAGATGGCGATGCTTTCTCCCAGGTGCTCTGGACATATTATCAGGGGACACCAGTTGCTGAAAAAAGAATTTATGCTTGGTAAAGTAGAGGGACAGTGCAAAAGAGGAAGGTCCTTGATGAGATGAATTGACACAATAAAGGGCTCAAACGTAAACGTTTTGCAGACTGTGAAGGACTGGGCAGTTGTGCATAGGGTTGCTATGAGTCTGAGCCTACTGAATGGCACACAACAACAACAACAACAACTGTTCAGGCTTAGATGTCTTATTATTAGGTGCTTCAGTTTGTTTCAAGCCCGCAGTGACCCTCTGCACACTAGAATGAAACATTGCCCAGTCCGGTATCACCCTCACAATATGTTTGAAACTGCTGTTGCAACCACATTCTCAAGTCATGCCCTTGAGAGCCTTATTCTTTTGTCCAGACCCCTACTTTACCAACCAGGATGTGCTTCTCAGGGAAGGGGCCCTCCTTACAACATCCCATAGCATGGAAGATGAAGTCCCACCATCTTTGCTTCCTAGGAACATTAGGGCTTTATTTCTTCCAAGAAATATTTCTTCTGTATTCTTGAAGCCCATAGTCTGTTCAATATCTTGTGCAACGGTGTAATTCAAAGACATCAACTATTCTTCAGTGTTGTTTATTCATTTTCCAGCTTAAAAAAAAGAACACTTTTAGTGGGGGGCATGTGAGACTATTGAAATCACCAACACCAAATCTTATTCTGGGTCTTTTAGATGGAAAATTGATCTTCAGAATTTACCCAGTATATATTTCATGATGGTTCATATGCTGCATATTTTCTCAGTAAGTGAATTTGAAAAGAACATACACTGTACAAATGTTCCTTTCCAGAAATTAAAATAGCATGACATCTAACACTTTTTCCAAACAACAACTGAAACGAAGAAGCAACAAAAGAACCATATCAGAACATAGAAAGTTCGGCTTTTAAGTTCACTAGCTGCCCACCTGGTATTCTTTTGCACTTGGACCTCAAACAAAGTATTGGATGATTTAAGGTACAAGAGAATCCAAATTTAAAATAAAGCACTTATAGTTTATGGAAATATTTTGGTACATTTTTTCACCATGCAGATCCTTAATAAATAAGTAGCCATGGAAACAGGTGAAAAATAGACTGATTCATGGCTTCATGTAAATAAGAGACTCATCTGCCTGTTCCTGGAATTCCAAAAGCCATGGCGAGGAAGCAATTTAAGATCATTCACACTGGCTGAATGGATTAAAGAAAAAGTGGTGTACTGAATCTCTCCTGCTAAAGGGGCTCTTCCTGGCAGACAGCTTTGAAAGAACCCAGTAGGGATCCTATTGACATGTCAACTGGTGACACCCTCAAAGCTCTCTTCTGCCAGTGGAAACTACACCTAGTGGGAGAACAGGCTGGACGGAATGGTTTTAATGTGTGAAAACACAGCAGCAGCAGTTTGAATGTGAGCTGCAACTTTCAAGTTCTAAGCAGAGTTGCTTGGCTCTTTGTCCCTTAGCAGCAGGAGAAAAGAGAAATTTTGAAAATGTTGTTAAGAAAGGGCCGTAAAGTACAGGTTATGGACTTCTCCACAGAGTACGACACTTGCAAGCAATTTTCCTTTTTTCATAACCACTGTGCCACGAAACATGTCCCAGGGCGCTATGGAGACCAAACAATTGAGGTATTTTCCACCCAGAAGACAGAGCAGCTGCCAGAGATTTTAGATCCAGGCAGGGCCATTAAGATTGAATGGCCATTGAGACACTTTTGCTTATGGTCACACGGTGAGCAGAACCAAAGGTACATCAACCGGTCATATATTTTAATGTGTTGACACCATGTCAGCGTTGGACTTTCAGAGAGTATAGGTGCTGTAGTTGTTGGAAATTTGACAAGTCTGATTTAACTCGTAAGACATATTCCTCAGCTGCAAAATACGAGAGAATAATAGTACTCAGCACATAAGATTGTTTGATTACTTATAAAACTATGTTTATATAATCAGGCCTGGCTCATTTTAAGGCTTCCATATATCATCTAGTTATACTGTTTTTGATAATATAAAAATAACAATTTAATAAAAGCAAAACACCGCCCTTGTATTGATCTCAACCTCTAAGGACCCTACGAGACTGTAGGTCTTCACAAGAGGAGAAAGCACCGCTTTCTCCTGAGAAAGGCAGCTCTGCCCAACACTTAACCCTGAGCAACACCAGGGCTGTTCTACTTGACAATGTCTATTTCTATGTACCAAAAGCTAAAAGTAAGTGTAAAAGATTAAAACCAAATGAAATCCCATTTCTATTACTAGATAGAGGGTCTTCTAAAAATATAAATGTTTAATTGCCAAATGAAATACCTTTTTGAAAATTAAAAAACAGAACAAAACACATCAACCTTTCTGTTATCATTGAAAGCCTTATATATTTTCCCACTGTCAAAGTCCCTGTACACAGCCCACTTTGCCTTGACGACAGTGTAACTCACAGCTATATTTAGACTATATAAAAGAATGACTCTTTTTAGCCGGAGTACCAATAATTTTTCTCCCCCATTTTTCCGTGTTTTGTCATTTATGCTTACATTTACCCCATGTGTGTGCACTTCTCAAGGGAACCATTTCAAATCTTCTATAGGACAGAGTTAAGTTCTCCTTAGGTGAATACATATTTCTAGACACTTCAGTATAAATGAAAGTGATAAGTTAAAAAAATAGATTTACTCCACAGTTTAGATAGAACCTGACCCCAAAAGAGCTGGGAGGAAGACTTCAAAAGCAGGAAGAGTGTAACCCCTGGTAGTCCAGTTGACTTTGACCTATGATGATGACATGTGCTTTGACTCCCGGTGACACCATGTGTTAGAAAGTTAGACTTTCCTTGCCTGTGTTCTCATGGAAGAAGATTGACAGGCCTTTCTCTGTGATATCACAGGATGGGCTTAGACCACCACTCTTTTCATTAGAATCAATTGCAAACTCTTTGTGAAAAATACTGATTACCTGGTCAGAGTATCTGTTTAAGAAACCTACATAGTGTATTCTCCATTATTTTGGGTCCTTTTGTTCCAATCCCATGTTTGCCAATTCTCTAACTGAATTATATCATTCTGAAAGCTCACTCCATAAATGCCTGAATTTAGGGGAGCCCCACTAATCATTCAGTGAAGGCCTGCAACATGAATGGCAGTTACTCACAAGTACCCAGGGAAAGGCTGGCTCACCGAGTACGGGCAGGTGGTCATGCATATGCAAGAAATCTAAAACACATTTACACAAAACAGCTGCATTTCATCAAATAATTTCTCTTCAAATGGTTTTGACTCTATTTTTCAATTTATAGCTCATTAATTTGGCATCCTACAAGCATACCTTTTAAGTGTCATTTAGCGATCAGGGTAATTTAGGATGTAGATAGAGCCAAGATTTAGTTTTAACCTTACAGGTTGCATATCTATCCTGCCTGGGTTCAATGTATTCTTGCATTTAAGATTGAGCTGAGACAGTGTTTTCTCCTAAAATTAAAATGAAAAACACAAATATTTTCCATATATATACATATGTATAGAAACACACATATATATGCATATATCAATTAGTGAAGCATGGACAACAGATAATTATTGTCATTACTTTTATGCAGCTGATGTGTAAAATTACAGTGAAATTAGGAATCCGCGATGCATTCACAGACACTATAGCAATTGCCAAGGCCATTTTACAAAACCACAGATGGAAAAAGAAATCATTATACTGAAAAATTAATTCAGGGAACAATGTTCTGAATTACTGTTTATATTTCTGTCTTTTACCCTGTTCTCAAGTTGAGACCATTAAAGCTTTTGACAACATTTATTCCACAAACATGGACTTTATTTGTATAAAATGGCTTCGTACCAAAACTTTTATGTCAAATGTGTTGAGCATATAAAGAACATTCTCTTTATTTAGTTTTATTGGCACATAGTTTTATTGGCACATCATACAATTCAGTGGTTCAATCAGGTCAAGAATTGTACAATCATTACTACAATCAATATTCGAAAATCTATCCCCATGACTAAATCACATTTAAAATGAGCACTGTACTCACATTCAGTTCTAGTGCTCCTACCCTTTCCTCCTGCATTGTTTATTCCTGACATCCCTCCCCCTCCCCATTTACCCCCTACACACCTGGCATCCTCAAATCCTTGCATCAGTTACTATCTCTATGTAGCAAATCCTTCTGTGCTTCATAAACTGTTAAATCCAACATGAACAATAAAGAAAAAAAATGAAATGAAGTGTTAAGGACAACAATAGCAATATAAACATAAAAATACTACAATGAGCAAGAAAGAAAAGACCTCAATCAATATTCAAAGCCAGCATCAGGCAAAAGATCCTTGTACCTAGAACAAATTCAGGTTGGATTTAGACTCTAGGTCAAGTTAGCCAACTCTAGTTAGCCAAGTATCAAGTTTTATCCTGCCTAATCAAGATGATAAAGATCTGTTTATTATTATTATTATTGGGGCTGAGATTGTGGGTGTAAAGTAGCATTTTACTGTGGTTTTAATTTTCATCTTCCTGATGGCTAGTGATGGTGAGCATTTTTCCATGTGTTCGTTAACCATTTGTACTTCATTTTTGGTGAACTCTTCATATCTTTTCCCCATTTCTTAATTGGGTTACTTGCTATTTGATTATCGAGCTTTTATAGAGTTCTTTATATTTTGGTAATTACCCCTTTGTCCCATGTGTCATTGGTAAAAATTTTTCCCAATCTGTGGGTTCTCGTTTCACTTTCCTGATGAACTGATTGATGTGCATAAGTGATGTCATTTCAGCATGTCCCAGTAGTCTATCGTGTCTTTGTCTGTGTGTGCCTCCTCCGTTATACTTGGTAGTCTATGTATGCCCTATGTTTGTTTCAGCCCTCTTATTGATAATCCTGCTTTGGGGTTTAGCTTTAGGTCTTTAATGCATCTTGAGTTCATTTTTATGCATGGGGAAAGATATGGGGCGGGGGTGTTAACTGCAGCCCTGGGCTAGTGTGAAGAGAGGGTCTATTTACTAGTTACGCCTGTTCTTTCTGATGATGGTGGTCACCAAGTGGGCGTGGGAGTGCAGGGTTTAGATCTGTCTCTCACCTAGGTAGGCTGGGGAAGGGGAAGGAAAAAAGTCTACTCAAAGGCAGTTTGCCTTTCTATGGGTCTTGTTGCATTCTCTTCCAAAGGGACTAGGTGTGTCTTGGGTGCTGCCAAGATATGTTTAAAAAGATAATTTTTTAAAAAGACCTTTGAATGTCTGTGTTTTAGGGAGCTTTTTAGTCTGTCTGAAAATCGTGGGGTACTAATCAAGCATATACAAGCATCTATAACTTATATTCATAGTTCCAGGGTTGTATAGTTTCTAGGCATATTAAACATATTACAGAAAAAATTTTGATTCTTTTTGTGAAATTTTGAAAATCTAAAGTCTCATCTGTAATGAAAAAATATAGAACCGATAAATGTAATAACAACTCGCATGTATACATCAGCTAAACGTTTCTACCAGAACTGCAGCTAATGATGAACATGGTCAAAAGCACCTGGTCCACAGTTCCGTTTCTCATTACCTCCAGATTCTTGCTCTTAAGACTCAAAACTTCCGGTCATACTATAGTATAACAAAGGCTGCATTCTAAAATGCTAAGCTCCTGTCTTTAATTTTCAGAACCTATAACATTTTTGAAGGGAGGAACTTTGTTGTTAGTGGACTACTTATATGCTGATAAATTCTGTCATAAGCACTGTAAATATTTGATCTCATTTACTCCTCCTTACTCTCTATCTCTGGTGCTCTTATTATCCGCGTTTCACAAGTGTGGAACTCCAGCATGAAGATCTTCAGTGGCTCAAATAATAAAACAGAGCTAAGAATTGAACAAAGGAGTCTGACTACCTAAACACCCTCTTGCCATTGTGCAAAACTTTAAGAGAGCAAACTCAACATTTTCCTAGAGAGCCAATGGTAATTTTGAAATCCCAACCGTACAGTAAGCGCTTAATCAACTGCACCACCAGCGGTTTTCACAGCATCTACTCCTTTAGAGCGCTGTAAGGTTAGGAGCCCTGGTTGTGTAGTACAGGTTGGGCGGCAATCGCATGGTTGGCAGTTTGAAAGCAACAACTCCATTGGAGAAAGACTGGGTTTGTTTTCCTGGACACAGTTACAGTCTTGAAAACTCCCAGGGCTCACAATGAGTCAGCATTGACTGAATGGCCGTGAGTCACGCTGGTTGTGTTTTTCTAAGGTTGGGGCACTCATCTAATAAAGATCATTGTGATTACTTAGCTTCACAGTGAATAGTGTGAGCAGATTCTCGATGGCCTCGTAATAAACAGTTCATTAAACAAAACTTTTGTTTAATATATATTTATCATCTAAAATGTTTGTTGGGCTAGATCTGCAGGAGGTGGAAATTACATTTTGCACAAAGAATTTTCAACCTATTTCTGTATTCATCTTTTATCTGTCTATGATTTACTTAGTTTTAGCCAATAAGGGTATGTGAAAAATAGCATTCAGTAGCATGAGTTTATTTTTAAACTAATCATACTCTCCGTATAGATGCAAATTCATTTTTTATTGACTCAAGACTGTCATAATACAGAAAAAAATATTTCACTGCAGTTTGTATCTACTGTATTTTCTTTGTAAAAGAATGAATGCATATAAAAGATACATGCCTCAGTACATTAAATTTGAAAAACAATTTAGACTTCAATGTGGTCATGGGTTAGAAAATAATCTCACCTGAGTAAGATGTTTTTGTGAATAAGGTATATTGAAAATGTGAAGAAGATAATCTATTTTTCATAAAAATTACACTTTCTACAAAAGACCAAATGACACATAAATTATAATGTGTTAGACATTTCTTTAGAAGGAGTGTTGCAAAGTTCTATAATCCTATCCACACCAAACTGTAGCATTTTAAAGAAAGATTTATGTGGTAGATTCTGGAATCAATCATATGTGGCTTTTTTTAAATCATTAATATGAGACCCTGTGTTAAAACAACATGACAGTATAAATTGAAATGAATCAGGTGTGTCAGTAAGAAAATATGTAAAGTTTGAGTGACATATGATCAAATACATTCTGATTTTACTAATGATTTTTCTTTGTGTTATAAAATTTTAATTTCATTTGGAATTGGAAAATTATAATAAAATAAATGTGTCATGCCTTTCTGATAAAATAAATGTGGCATGCCCTTAAATTATCTCTTAAGGCTTAGCTATTTTAGAGACAGCTACATTCTCTGTGGCACCACTAAAGTAATTTTTGATGGTTCAAAATTGAGTATCTTGTTAAAGTTACATATATTTGGCAGCTTTTAACTCAGTGATTCATTTTATTTATGCATATTTCTCAGAGATTTATGTTAAAAATTTTAGAAAAAATATATACTATTTTATTTAATGTTATAAATCTGAAAAATATATTTCTAAAATAAAATAGTTATATACAGTGAATAATTTTTTTCCAAGTAAGTGGTTAAAATGCTTCATTGTATATGTTATATATATACACATGATCTTGGTTACTATCATGATCTAATGTTTAGTTTGGTAAATCAAGCAATCCCATCTATATTTTGCTTAGAGACTAGATTCTAAGAAGACAATTTAGCTAAAGTTTATTAATAAGTAGTGATTGAAAAAGTGCTGGTAAGGGTGTCAGACAGACATCCATCATGGTGAAGAGTTAATATCTTTATCTGCCGTACATTCTAATTGATAGCTCTGTCTGATGTTTGAAAAGCGTTAAATTGCTAATGTACATGTGATGGAATGCCTATTGTCAGGCTAGAGAGGAAAACTCTGCCTCACCATTGCAGTTGGTTTTTAAATGATTTGTAGAGAAATGACTTTGAATGTTTGGATTAGAGGTCAGAATTAGAAATCTCACACTTCTCTAGAAACTCCCGTGTGCCAAGTCTTACTTAAACATAAACTATTCTCTGTAATTCAATTTTTTTTTAAAAGCCTTTAGAGAGACTCTGACTCATTAAAATGAGAGGGGAAAAAAGCCCAAGAACTGCATTGGGACAGTGTCTGAGTAAATTAATCAATAATGCATGAGTTGAACGGTTAAAACAAAGTAAATATGATAAAATCATGTCAAGATAGCAGCAATTTATTGATACTTATGCCAAATAAGAAAATATATACATATACTAGTCCCATGAAATTGCAGGTTATAGTGTACATTAAAATAAAGGGGAGTTAATATTAGCTTACAAACAACCAGTAGTTTCAAATTTTGTAAACCCACAAGTCACCTTGGGGATAAATATTCAAATAGCACTTTTCTCAGTCTTATCTGAATTATTCATTTTGAAGCCTCAGTTTCCTCTTCTGTAATATGAAGGGTACAGAATCATGAATTTTAGAAATTCTTTATTCCATTACATTTAGGCTTTGCCCATCCTCTACTATTTTCTCCTAACCATTTTCTTCAAACCAAGTGTGATATTGCATCTTTATCATTTAATTATTCACCACATTACCACAATAATTATCTCAAGTCCATATAGTATGCCCTTGTCCTCATCATCCCAAATCCTGTTGTTTTTCTCCAGTTTCCATTGACTCTATTCCAAGTCATTTTGACCCTGTATGTATCAGACTAGACCTGTGCGCCATAGATTTTTCAAGGGTGGTACTCTTTCTAAAGCACACCACTAGATCTTTAGTTGAGGCACCTCTCAGCAGAGTTGATCTGACAACCTTTTGGTTAGCAGCCAGCCATTGGACCATTTGTACTGTACTCGTTTAAATCACTTTGAGCATCGGTACACAGAGAGGGAGGGAAGAAGGAAGAAAATAGGACAGGAAGGAAGAGACATGCTATTGATTCATCCTGCTTGATTCTGTTCTAATACATAGTTCCAAACACATGCCTGCAGGATAGCAGATTTCATATCACATGGATATTTCATCTGTACAGATAGAGTGTAAACAAACTATAACCTATGTGCAGTATATATGAAATGTGTCATTGAATATCACACAGGTTCCGCAATTTATCCACAAGTCTTGCAGAATTATACAATTTATTCTGCATTTTTAAATTTCCCCACCCCCCCAACATGTATCTCCTTTTTGCTTGTGAGAAACATTTCCGATGTCACTTTCTTAGGGGATCCTTGTAGGTATTATCACCTAAAATCAATCGTTCCTATTTTTGTGCTACTCGACACACTGCATAGTTTGATGTATTTGTTTGTATATTTGTCCCTCTATTTGGAAGGTCTCCTGCTTTGGAAATTGTTCGTGTTTGTTCTTGCTAAGTGGCATTGACTCCGCTCTGCATAAGAGGATAAAATGCCACCTGGTCCTATGCCATCCTCACAATTGTTCTTATATTTGAGACCATTGTTGCAGCCGCTGTGTCAATCTGTCTCATAAGAGCCTTCCTCTTCTTTGCTGCCTAGCCACATTGGCACACGTGATGTTCTTTCCCAGGGACTGGTCTCACCTAATAACATGTCCAAAGTACATGAGGTGGAGTCTTGCCATCAGTATAGCTTTCCGGCTATACTTCCACCAAATCCGTTCAATCTTTAGGCAGTCCAGGGTTCAAGTCATGTTTTCCTTTGGTCTTCCTTATTCAATTTCCAACTTTCATATGCATATGAGGCAATTGAAAATACCATAGCTTGGGTCAGGCTTACTGAGTCCTCAAAGTAACATCTTTTTTTCCAACCCTTTGAGGTCTGATGCATTGTGTCCTTTGATCTATTGACTTCTGCTTCCATGATGAAACATCCAACCAAGATGAAATTCTGACAACTTGAACCTTTTCCCTGTTTGTTATGATTTTATTTATTGGTCCAGTTGTGAGGAATTTGGTTTTGTTTAAAGTCATTTATATTCCAAATGGAAGGCTATAATCCTTGATCTTCATCAACAACTGCTTCAAGGCCTCCTCTCTTTCAGCAAACAAGGCTTTATCATCTGCGGATCGCTGGGTGTTGCTAAGCCTCCCTCCAGTCCAGATGCCACATTCTCCTTCTTGTCATATCATTCTTCTCCATATGATCTCGTTTCTCCAGGTTGCTCAGCCTGCATAGTGAATAACTAGAGTAAGATGATACAGCTGTCATGCACACCTTTCTTGATTTTAAACCAGACACTATTCCTTTGTATGTTTGCACATATGCCTTTTGATCCATGTACATGTTCCAAATGAGAAAAGTTAAGTGTTCTGGAATTCCGATTCTTCTGAAGGCCTTCCGCAGTTTGCTCTCTTCCCTTAACTGCCTGTTGATCCATGTACAAGTTCCAAAAGACCACACTGAAGTGTTCCTGAATTTCCATTCTTCTGAAGGTAATCCACTGTGTCTTATGTTCCACACAGTTGAATCCCTGTGCATGGTTAATGAACCACAAGTAAACATCTTTCTGGTATTCTCTGCTATCAGCCAAGATCCATCTGAAATGATAGTCTTTGTTCCACATCCTCTTCTGAATCCAGGCTGATCACTGGCAGCTAATGTATTGCTGCATCCATTGTTAGAGGATCGTTAGCAGAATTTTACTTTTATATTATATCAATAATAATGATCTATAATTTTAGCAATTTCTCGGGTCACCTTTCTTTAAAATGGTTACAAATAGCAATCTCTTACAGGTAGTTGACCAAGTAGCTATCTTCCAAATTCCTTGGCATAGAAGAGTGATTCCTTCCTGTTCTTCACCAGCTTGCTGAAGCATTTCTATTGCTATTCCATCAATTTCCGCAGCTCTCTTTTGGGCTAATGTTTTAAATGCAGCTTTGACTACTTGTTTCTGTACCATTGATTCTTGCTCTTCTGCTACCTCTTGAAATGGTTGAGTGTGGACTGTTGTGTTTTTTGGCATACAGTGATGACTGTGTTCTCCCCATCTTCTTTTGATGCCTTTTGAGCCCATTAGTATTTTGCCCGTTGTGATTGTTGTTATTGTTAGATGCCATCACGTTGGTTCCAACCCACAGTGACCCTATGCACAGCAGAACAGAACCCCTGCAGTGTTCTGCGCCATCCTCACAAGTATTCCTCTGCCTGAGCCCATTGTTGTAGCCACTGCGTCCATCCATTTCCTTGAACGCCTTCCTCCAGATAAAATCCTTGACAATTTCAACTTTTTCTCCATTTATCATGATGTTACATATTGGTTCAGTGGTAAGGATTATGATCTTCCCTACATTGAGTTCTAATTAATACTGAAGACTGCGATCTTTGACCTTCATCAGCAAGTGCCTAATTCTCCCTCACTTTCAGCAAACAAAGTTGGGTCATCTGCATGTCATGGGTTGTTAATAAGCCTTCCTCCAATCCAGCTGCCACATTCTTCTTCCTATAATCCAGCTTCTCCGATGACTTGCTCAACATACCAACTGAACAAGTATGGGGAGATTATAATATAACCCTGTCACACTCCCTTCCTGATTTTAAACCATGCAATGTTTCCTTGTTCTGTTTGCACAACTCCCTCTGGATGCTTGCACAAGTTCTGCATAAGCCCAATGAAGTATTCTAGAATTCTGCTGAAACCTGTCAACTTCGCGTGACCCTGTTGATATTTGAAATATCAGAGACATAACTTCCATCAGCACAACACACAAACCACAACAGAAAGACAGAATGACAGACAGGTGGTGGCTTAGAGAATGCAGACCTCTTTACCTTAGTTTTCATTACCAAGCCTAGCACCTGACATTGACATACAATTGATATTTATTTGGAGCTGGGAAAGGAGAGGGGGCAGAGTGGTGTGAAGGTGGGTTATTGGACTCAGTTTTTAGGGAATTTTATGTAGGAATGAATAGTAGATTAGCATATGAGAATGTTAGCTCAGCATGAGAATTTTTTCTATACAAAATTGTGATATTTATTGTTTTAATGTAATATTCAATTATATTGGAGGTTTTTTTTAACATCAAGAACATTCAATGGGCCTCTGCCAGCCAAGAATGGAGTTGCATAAATCCACCATCCTGCATTTAATGCAGCATGCTTTCTCTCTTTTTAATGAAATCATTGTTTATATCTTTTTCCATGGAATTTGGTTATCAGCTCATAGCCCCAAGGCCGTTAGCTAATCGAGTGCCAATTGAGTATCTGCTCTTTACTCACCACAGTGGGCCAAAAGAAAAATCAGAAAACATAGTGAGGATCCTAAGAATCCAGCAGAGGTAACACATCCAGTACAGAGAAAATGTAACTGGAAATACCCTTAATCTGCAACCATCATCCACTGGTGGGTGACAGAATGTGGAGTTGAGACCACTTGCGGTTCATTAGTCCAGTTCTCTTAATACCACTCTGCAGGACACAGCCCAGGTCATGCAGGACTGTGACGGAGAACGACCACCATCGGCCTCTCCTCTGTCAAGGTGATGAGTCAGCCTCCTGGTTTTGCAGAGGACTTCCGCTTTGGATTTCTGCCATCTTGGACGTTTAGTTAAAGTTCACTGAGACAGGTCAATTCATGTCACTGATTCCTTGATAACGTTAGAATTTTCCATTCCTTCTGGTCAAGAATGGCTTAGCAATAGATCATATTTTGGTTTTGGCATTTCTGTAGAGTTAGCACTTTGATGAGTTGTTTTGCCTGGTCCTATCTTGAATTGCTATTTTCACCATTAACTCTGGTAATGCGAATCGTCCCAGACTCTCATTGTATTCCTTAATTTTCTAAATCATAGTTTTATTGACTTTGTCTTTAAATTTTTTAGTAGAATCTAATTTATAACCATTTAAAATGTTTCTTTCATTATTGTACATCATCTTTACTCTTATACAATCATGAATTCATTTTTTTAAATGGTTTGAATTTCAAAGATTCATTTAAACAAACAAAAAACATGATGCTGACTCATAGCTCACTTATAGGACAGGGTAGAACTGCTCTTTGGGGTTTGTGGGACTATCAATCTTTAGAGGAGTAAAAAGCCTCATCTAGCTCCAAATGAGCAGCTGGTGGGTTTGAAATACTAATCTTGCAGTTAACAGCCCGATGCTTATTCCATAGTGCCACCAGGGATCCTTCGAAAGACCAATAGTGAATGTCATTAAATTTTTTTTTAACTGTTTCCATCAAGTATCAACTATTTTTATATCTGTCATATTTTCATATAGTAAGGTAAACAAAACTAGGACTAAATCATTAATATTTATATAGGAAGGACACTTTTCTCGGATTATAATCACTACAATGTTATGTCCACGAGTAAGGGATATTTTTGTTTTGCTTCTGTTTTTAACCTTATGGAGTTTTTGTTTGTTAAAAGAAACATATCTGCTTTCCACAGGTAAAAAGATGGCCTATCAGAGAGTTAATGCAGAACAAAGAGCTCCAGGACAGTCGCCATACTTAGACAATGACGACCTTCAAGCCACTGCCCTTGATCTAGAGTGGGACATGGAGAAGGAACTGGAGGAGCCTGGTTTTGATCAGTTCCAGCTGGAGGGTTCTGGGAATCAGAACCAGGGACAGTCAGAGACTGAGGACCTTAATCTTGGTTCCATTCAACCAGCAACTTCACCCAAAGGCAGGTTCCAGAGGCTTCAGGAAGACCCTGACTATGTTACCAGCTATACGCGATCGGCACCAAAGAGCAACCACTGCAATTTTTGCCGTCTTTTGAAAATATTTGGCACCGCCACCGTTGTATTTATTTTTGGACTTTTGATAGGTTATTATGCACATAAAAATTGCCCTCCAAGTGCTGCATCTTCAGGAACAGAGGACCGTCAGTTGTACCAGGAGATTCTCAAGGCAATTCAAGCAGAAGATATTAAAAAGTCATTCAGGTATGTGCAGTACCAAGGGGATGGGAGGGGACGCCGTTACTGGGAAAGGCATCTCCCAGGCTGGTGTTGTTTTGCTGATTCTGCCAATGTCTCATGGTATCTTGTAGGTTGAGAAAAGAACTTGCCCACTTGAGTTAAGATTACAGTCACGGGCATTCGATGGTGCAGTGAAACCATCCTAGAAGGTCCCCTTGAGTTGGAACGGACTCCACAGCAATGGTATCTGGAGATACAATAACTGAATCTTCCACTCGAAGTCTTTTCTTCCTGTTGGGAAAGCAGAGTTAGGTTGATTTGAGATGTAAAGATCATAGGACATATGTTGAGTAAAAAAACAAGGCATTGGCCATCTGATTGAAAGTTTCAATAATATCAGAGTAATATAAGTGTGCTCTATGAGCTGAGTCAACTGCCTGTTCCTTTGAGGACTATAGGAGACACCGGTGAGTTGGGTGTCCCCCATCTATGAACTTTCCAGTGAGCACATTTTGATTTAAACATTAGACAGTTTTAACAGTTCATCTGTCTTCTTAAGGAAATTGAAATCTAGGTATAAATTTCTTGTAGTTTAGCTTAAAAAACGATGCCTTCATTTAAATGTCCTTAAATTATGGGAAGGTATTCTTTGGTAACCTTAATTATGATTTCCTGGGGAAAGCTCCTTTGGCGTGACGTCGTAACACTAGTGAATATCTTGAAACTTTTTCCTGTTTGTTATCAGGGTTTTCATTTTTAAAGGTTTCTCTAGTTTACATATTTAGGAAATGAAAAAAGAAGGAGAAGAGGAAATATTAGCTTCTGCATGCATCTTCCATATTTACATTGACAGTGGTCAGTCTTAGGTGAATCATACATGATTGTCTGTAGGTAGGTGGTATAGGTGGAGTCTTGCTTCTCTGGAAAAATATTCCTAGGTGCATTGATTTGCTGCCTGTATTGCATTTTTCGAGTCCTCCCAGGAGAGTGTGCTCATGGAAAATGCATAGCTCAATCCATCTTTGAAGTATCTGGTGTGTTGGTGTTTTGTAATCTTCTTACCAAAGATCATGCCTGAGTGCCTGAGGGGAGTTTGTTTTCTCATGTTTCTGTGTTGCTTTTCATTGCTGCTTAAAGATTTCCGGCCTTTGTAACATGCAGGAAATAACATGTTACATGTTACTTCCATTATTAGAATTGTTTACAAGGAATTGGCTCTGAAATGATATTGCTTTGTAATCAGTGCTTGTATAATTCAGAATTCCAGCAGTACGATGAAATCCCTGAGTCTATACAGCATAGAGCATGTAATTAGGGAAGTGACTTCGCTAGTGAGGAGGAGCTGAGAGGCCGAACTAGAGGCAACTGCAGCCACCCAGAGATCATCAACCCCAGGAAGCCTTCATGAAATAGAGTGGGGCAGAGCAGGAGAGTTATTCTTGGGAAATAGATCTAAATGGCCGAAGGTATATTATTTTAAAGCAACAAAAGAAAGAAATGGGGGTACCCTCTAAAACTGTTTATAGTTTTATCATGCACATTCATTTTATTACAAAAATGTCTTCTGAAGGAGAGTTCCCATGAGATTAATTTTGTCTTAATATTGAGAATAATTTTGTTTTTCCTGAGCAACTGGTTATTTTTTTTAAATATATGGCATGCATCTCATAGCTTAGTGGGCTTATCTCTTCCGTTTGACTATTTACAGTCAAATTTATAGTAAAATAATCTTTTTGAACTTTTTTTTTCTCTAATCATTTTATTAGGGGCTCATACAACTCTTATCACAATCCATACATACATCAATTGTGTAGAGCACATTTGTACACTCATTGCCCTCATCATTCTCAAAACATTTACTCTCCACTTAACACCCCGGCATTAGATCCTCATTTCCCGCTCCCCCTTCCCTCAGGAGCCCATGATAATTTATAAATTGTTATTTTGTCATATCTTGCCCTGTCCAACGTCTCCCTTCACCCACTTTTCGGTTGTTTATCAAACTTCATGGTTCACATTTTGGTTACTAACTAAGTTATTTATCACATTGTATTTCTTTGTCTCTGCCTTTTTGTGTTCTTTTCCCCAGTGTTGTCTATCTCTTTAAATAGGCAGCTCTTTCTAAAATGAAATGCATAAATAGTTACAGATATGTATAATTTTAGGAGTCCTGGTGGCATAGTAGTTGCCTGTTGGATTGCTAACTGCAGGGTTAGTAATTCAGAACCACCAGCAACTCTGCAGAGGAAAGATGGGACTTTCTTCTCTGTTTCATTGCTGGTGTACAGGACGGGGAGCTGGGAGGGAGGGGACAGTAGATCAGTGGAAGAAGGTAGTGAATTGAAAAGCAGAAAAGATACTGATTATTCTCTCTTCTCTACTACTGGTCATAGAAGGGAAAATAGAGAAGGTTATTGTCAGACTGATTTCCAAGTTCTTACTACTAAATAATACTTAACACTTTAATTATTAACTAGAGGCTCTTATGATACTTAATGGTGACTAGATGCATGAATTTCTATTCAGGAATAGGAAAAAATGATTAATAGACAGAAAATCATAATTTAAGAACCCAGTCACACAGGTGAGGAACCCTGGTTGCACAGTGGGTTATGCATTGGCTGCTAATCTCAAGGTCAGCAGTTTGAAACCACCAGCCACAGGAGCAAAATTAGGCTTTCTACTCCTGTAAAGATTTACAGTCTTGGAAATCCCACAGAGGCAAGTCGACTTTGTCCTGAAGCTCAATATAGGTCTGAGCTGAGTCAGTAGCAGTGAGTTTCAGTTACCCAGTAAATAAAGCCTACATAAAAGCTGTACTTATGCCAAGTGTTGGTGCCATGTGGACACACACAAAAAATCATTAGAAGTTTAGTAAAACTTGATGGTGTTTGCAGACACCATGATCAAAGTTAGCATGGGGATATGAGGACTATGTTTGCATATAAAGGGGCTTCAAAAGTTTGTGGGGAAATTCCATGTTTGAGTTTCATCTTCTAAAAATATTTTGAGGTCCAGCTGTGTTAGGCTGGGATCTCTAGAGAAGTGAAACCATTGATAATTATCTCTATCTATCATCTATCTATCTATCTATCTATCTATCTATCTATCTATCTATCTATCATCTATCTATTGGTAGAAACCTCATAGTGTAGTGGGTTATGAGTTAGACTGCTAACTATATTGTCAGCAGTTTGAAAACAACAAGTTCTCCCCAGGAAAGATGAGTTACAGGCTTGAAAACCCAAGGGGGAAATTCTGCTGTATCCTGTATTGGGATAAATGGCCCAAGGGCAGTGATTGGCAGGTAAGTTAGCAGATCAGATAGCTTCCAGGATCAGCAGGCAACCATGAGCCACTCCCATGGGCCATTGTCTTGAGTCTAAAGGACTAGATGTTTACGATCTATGTGGAGAATCCTGATCCAGGCAGATGCAAGCAAGCACCCTAATGGGTCTACTTATATAGACAGTAGGCAACCCTACCAGGGAAATTTCACCAAGGTTGTAATCTGTATAAAGGGGTTTCATTCTGCCTCATCTTCTTACAACTGGTTAGTTGCTCACAGTAGATCTCATTATGGAGTTCTTTACATTGTATTTGGTATCAAAACGGAAGATTACTAGACCTTAATTGCCAAATGAATGAGAATGCTGGCTCAGTCAAGTTGACACAAAACCTATCACATTATTATATGTATAACTGTATGTATATGCATGTATGTCAGTGTTTTAATCAGATTAACTTAGTTATGGCTTCCTATGCTTAACTTCTTACTACTTGGAAAATATATTCACTCTTGAACTACTGCATCATTTATTTATTTTTTTCACCATTTGTGTAGGTTGTTGGCACAAATAGTTTGTGCTCCATTTTTCATTTAAGACCTTGATCTAACCCACTCAATGGGCAGTGCAGAAGGAAAAATCTGGCTGTTTCCATAAACATTCCACAAAAAGAAACCCGTGAGTGAGTGCTGTGGATGGCTGCCATGGGGTTGCCCCAACTCATCGGGACCTCATGTACAATGATGCACAATTCTGCCTCCTCTGTGATACACATATGCTCAATTATGGATCCAATATTTCTAATGAATAGGACCTTCATTGGTTAATTTTCAGATCACTAGACAATCTGGTTCTTCCTTGTTGATCTTAGTCTTGACTATGTTGAAATGTGTTCAGCCTCCCAGCAACATACAAATGTCCGCTGGTACAGGACATGTGGCTTCACAAGGCTGGAGACTGGAATTTGGGCTCCCACATGGAGGGGAGACCATTGTACTACTAACAAGATCTAAGGAAATGGTGTCACACTCAAAATAAGTTACTAAACATTGCTTACTTGTATGCTATGACTTAAGATTTTGACTACCTAGATAAGGCCACGTTTATTATAAGCACCAAAGCAGGAGCCTGGCTCACATCCTAATCTATCAATGGGAATCACTCATTTGATTGGTCCTTACTGCTACCTCATCTGGATGCCAGCAGCTCCAAAGGTCTCGGACGCCAACACTGGCTGATAATCATAAAATGTCAGGCCACCAAAATGACAAAACTCCTTTTTCATTTGTGGGAGTTTTTGTGTATCATCTTTCTTCTTGTAATGTTCTTCTTAGCTGCCGCCGAGTGAGTTCTGATTTGTGGTGACCGCGTGTATAACAGAACAGAAGATTGTTCAGTTTTGTGACATCTGCATCCTTATTGTGCTTGAGTTCATGGTGAAGGGCACTGTGTTGGTCCATTGCAGAGAGGGTTTTCCTTACCTTTGCTGAACTTCCCTTTACCAGACATGATGTCCTTCTTCAGGGCAATACATCCATCTTGCTAATGCATCCAAAGTAAGCATGTTGGGAAGATCTCCCAATAACAACTATTATATCCTCTGATACTTTATCTTCAATTCCTATTCCTTAGCCTGAAACTCAGTGGTCTATTTTAGAGGTAAAGTGTTTACGACTCTGCCAAATACTTATTTGTCGAGCCCTAACAACCTTGGCCAGTTGAGACATCTATCGCTTTATATGAAACATTCTTACCCCAGCCTATTGAGAGAGCTCTTTAACGTGGAAGCAGCTTTGGCTCTGATAGGTACAATGCTTTATTTCTGTTATAAAGACACTGAGTATGAAATATTTTGAATGAATGATATGCCTATGTACACAGCTATATGCATACGTACTAAAGACCATCAGCCCACTGCTGCATAGAGGAAAGAGCATTTTGAAATCTTCAAGAAAGACTAGCCAATATAATATTGTAATAGATTAATTGAAGTGAAGGAACCAATGTGATTGACTATTGGCTATGTATTTTTGAATACAGGAATGTGTTTGCTTTTTGACAGCTGTGGATGCTGTGAAACAGTGAGGAAAAAATAGAGAAAATGTGTTGTGACCTACTTTTGGCTAATGTAGTTTTTACAATTCTTTTTTAAGTGGAAAGAACATTATTGTTTTTCCTAATTATGAGTGTAATAAGTACAAAAAAGTAATAAGGTAAAATCATCCATAATCCTTTAAATCTCATTTTTGAAAATTTTTCTTCTTAGCCAGCAAATCTACCTGTCTTTATCAATTATATTACATGTATTCTTTTGATATTTTTTATAATTAATTTTTTAATTGAGAAATATAATCAGAGCCATTTTCAATCCAATACATGTTTATTTATATCATTACTTTAAGATAACACTATGTATTCCATTATATGGATATCATATAATTTATTTAACATGTTCCCTATGGATGGACATTTAGATTATCTCACTAACAGCTGTATACATAAATCTTGGCGAGCTTATTTAATAAGTCCCCTCAGATGAATTCCTGGAAGTAAATTACAGCTTCAGGGAATTTCACATTGTTTAGATTTTCACTTTATGTTACCAAATTTCCTCGCAGAACCGAACTTAAATTAAATATTTATTATTTGATAGACTAAATAATATTGGAAATATTCCAAATGCTAATTGATGACCTATGGGCTTTATTTCTTCATGTATGAATTACTTATAAACGCATTTCCCCTTTTAACTTAAAAAAAAATCATTTTATTGGGGGCTCATACAACTCTTATCACAATCCATCCATCCATCCATTGTGTCAAGCACATGTGTACATATGTTGTCATCATCATTCTCAAAAGATTTCCTTTCTACTTGAGCCCTTGGTATCAGCTCCTCATTGTTTCCCCTCCTCCCCAACTCACTTTTACCTTTTACAGACACCTTTCCACAGCTCTGATATGTTGAGAAACAAATACAAGATGAACTGTGATTGGCTACCTTATTATGGTATTGCTCATTTTTCAATTTTATTTAAGAACAACCCTTTTGTTGGTTAGGTTGGAAAATATGAAACAGTATTACATTAAATAAAATGAAATAAAATAATAAAACATGGTCTTTAGATATTTATGAATTTTTAAATGGATGTATTATTTGTGCAGGGACAATATTTTTATTATTATCTGCTTTGATCCAGATGAAACAACAACCTAGTTAATGCCCACTGTTGTTTTGCATTTAGGCATCTTCTAATTATGTGTTTAAATGATACATCTGAATGGATTTCCAAATCTAGTTTTCTTTTTTCTGAAACATATTTTTAAAGCTTGTCTCCTCTTTCCTCATCTACTTTCTGACTCTTCTCCCTTCTAAATAAACTGTAAAATAGGTACATACCTTTACCTTGACAGGGACATTCTGTAGTTGCTATTAAACCTTTCTCTTGATAATATTTGGCTATTTTGCCAAGATATTTTGCCTGGCTTTAGTGACATTAGTGGGTACGCATTGGGCTGCTAACCCAAAGTGCAGCACATCGCAATTTCCAGCCACTCCCTAGGATAAAGCTGAAGCTGTTTGCCCCTGTCAGGAGCTACAGTCTCACAAACTCACAGTCCTTCTACCTTGTTTGGCAGATTGCTGTGAGTCAGAACTGACTCGATGGCAGTGAGTTTGGTTTTCAGTGACTTTAAACTATGGAAGGAAATGTAAATTACAGCATATAATCACTTTAAAAATTATAATGTAAGAGTGATGTCTGAACTTCTACACCTTCATAAGGGGGAAGGTAAAGAATCATCATCAACATCACCCATGGCTGATTTCTATGAGGCTGAAGCTCCAACAGTCAAACCAGTTCTGACACCAATTCTGCCCACAGCACGCTACTTTTTAGCTGGGTTCAATGATTGTCATTTTCACCCACAACTCCAAGACTATATTCAGAGTTATGGGGTCTATTCATGACGTTCACAAGATACAAATCCTTAGGACATAATTATTTGAATATGATAGCTGCTTATTAGCCACGCCTACAGTTCTGGTCTTTGGCCTCTCAGCTGTTCAACCCATTGGCTTCTGCGAAGTTCAAGCCATGTTGCAAAGCTATGTTAGGGCCATCAGTCATGTCTGAAGCGCATACCACTCCATTGGAAGCCCCAGCCCTAAGGTACTCAGCTCTAGCTCCATGGATTAGCAAACCTAGTTTCCACAATTAAGTACCAGGAAACATCAAACTCAATAAACCAGCCTTCTAACCTAAGACTCTCAGTTTCCACCAATCTGTCTCATACTCTGGTTCATGGTTCTGCTGCACCACTTTTGTCACAGCTATCCCCTTGATCAAGAAGTTTCAACATACAGGGCTCCAAAAGACACTCCGTTGCCTGGCTTATCTCACTGATAATGAAATCACCCTTGCCGCCTCGGAGATGGCTCAGTTTACACCCAGCAGGATGACAAACACAATTCACCTTGTTACCAATACCTTACCACTGCAGTCTATTAGTTTCATCTCCCACATTGTCTTACCCAGACCCAGCAAGATAAGAACAGTTGGTAGGAGTAACAATGGCTATGTCTAGAAGAAGAATATTAAATAATTTACAGCAGTTCACACGTATCAGCTACTCTCTGGGAGAAAGATGAGGCTCTCTGTTTTCATAAAGAGTTATAACTTTGAGAATCCACAGGGGCAGTTCTAGTGTGCCCTATAGGGGATTAGAATAGACTGTTCACAGTCACTTCATGTCTTATACCTCTTTATGCTTTTAATGCACATTGCACAAATTTTAAATTGTACCCAGTCCTTGCATCAGAATTCTCCTCAACCCAGTGCTCTTGGCAATCATTACTACCAGATCAGTGCTGCTGAAAAGAGGATTGGCCATTCTTATTCTGTAGTATCTTTACACTGAGTAATATTATAAGAGCCAGCTTTTAAGTAAGAAAGGAAAGAAGTTCGGTTTTTTTTTTTTACCAGGGCAAAAAACTCACAGTTTGAAGACCCCTCCACAATGCCAATAGAGCCAAAATGGTAAAGCCCTGCTAGTTAACCTTGGCTATTGTTTTGAATGACCTTTCTCATGATACCTTGATTGCCTGACTGGAGGAAAACTAAGTTTTTATGATCTTTCTCATTCTAAGTTGATCAAGCAATCTAGGGACAAAAATATCATCTCTAATCATTTGCTGACTAATATAGCTGTGCTTGTTCTGCATCTTTTTTTTCCTTCCTTTTCTTTTGATCCAGACAATTGGCTTCATTGTTTGTTGTAATAGTATTATCTTTCCGGTGTACACAGCCTTGTAAGCATTGTTCTCCCTTCCTTTCCACCTCTATCATTCATCTTTGCTTTGTCTGTCTCATGCAGAGTAAATAATGTATGGATATTTTAGCTTCCCATTCAAGAGAGTAAACAGCAGCGCATTTCTGGCAGTCTTAATTCAGGGCGGTGCAGTTCCCACCTAAGGATGAGATGTTTGTGGACGCCAGGGGGAATGCTTTATTGCCATCAGAACCCTCAAAGGTTGTTTTATGTCAGTGGTTTGTGTCATCTTGACCTCACAGGAACCTATGTTCAGCCATTATGGTTTTGTTCAAATGGGAAATTTTGCTGTTGTTTAATGGCCTGATCCCATCAGTGATTTTTCTTATCTTGGCTCTACCCTTAATTCCCAACAACCAACTTTCTACCCTTTCGGTATTTGATTTTATTTCTTTTTCTTTCTCTCTTTTTGACTCTGTGTCGTTTTTGTTTCTCTCATGTTCATTATTGAAGAGAAGGGGAGAAGGCAGGTTGGGAGAAATAGAAACTGCAATACAGCAGCTGCTATTGTTATTGGATGAAATTATGTAAATGTATAACAAAGTGCCCATCATTCACTTTATAAAAAAAGATCACGGAATGAATTTCAATTAATAATGTGATGGCTTCTAAAGTAAATAATTAGCCAGTCTATCATCGATCTTCCCAGATTAAAAAAAATATATGTACAGTGTTTTAAACTTAATCATAAAATGGATACATAGGTTGGGATCTATTTAATTATACATAGTGTTTCATTACTCTGGACTGTAGATGAGGCAACTGTCCAACTAGGGGTTTATAAATGTTATGCAGAATAACAGTTCATTTCTTTACTCAATGGATTTAACCCAAGGATGAAAGCATGTGCCCTTCACATGGGTGTTTAACTAGCATGACAACCACTGATAGAAGCTTTTTGACCTTTACCCGCTAGGCCCTTTTCCATCTTGACTAGTTTAAAGTCTGTGCATCCTTTGAGTTCTGGCTCAGGAGTCAATTTATTCATGATCTGGCAAACCATTGAGTTCTCTTCCTCTTGGCAACCCTCTATACTTCACTCGCTCACTTCTTACAACCATGGATCGTGTTCTATTTCACAATAGAGCAAAGGCTGTGTATCTCAAATCGTACCCAAGTCACAATGGTCAGGCATTGAGTAACTCATTGCTGCACGAGGGCCTGCAAACAGACATGAACCTTCTTTGTTTCCATGTGGAATATGACTATATGTAAATATAAATATTACTATATTTTTATAGATACTATTTTAAAATGTATAATTCTGATTATTCATTGACCAACTTATAGAGTACTCCTATCACAGAAACACCACACGTGGATGGTTTTAACAAGCAAATATATAATTTCTCACAGTTAGGAGACTAAAAGTCTGAATTGAGGGTGCCATCTTGAAGGATGTGTGTTTGCTCTGGACAATCCTGTCTTCTGATCTGATGCTGGGAGATCTTGTCACTGAGCATCTCTTTACTCCCACCTATAATTCCTAGCTTGTTTGTTTAATCTAGTTTATATCTACAAAGAGATTGACTCGGTGTAGACCCTACCCTAATCCTGTGTCATTGATGTCACAAAGACCATCCATTCTCCAATGGGATTATAGCCATCAGCATAGAGGTTAGACTTTGGATCACATATCTTGGGGGACACGAGAACACTGACACGTCATTTTAAATGAACATCTGGATATATGCATGCTAAGTTTGGTTGTTGAATGTCATTTATCTACGTTTGTGTAGCATGTCCTAAGAAGATGCTTTTGGTGTTTCCTTTCTCTTGTGTAGCAGGTGTCTTCTAAATGCTAGGCACTCTGCCAAGCACTCTGTTGGTGTTCACGACGTTCTGTTTACTCTTGAGGTCACTCCCATTCTATAAGGAATACATGAAGGTAACAATTTCATGAAAAGGCATTCTTAGGATTGTAGACATGAGGAGGTACAAAGTCAATCACAATCATAGGTCTTTTAATGCCTTATCAGTAACACAAAGCACTTGACTCTAAAGACACACCTTCCTAATAGTTGTTTTTTCCCTTTCTCAATGATAAAGCAGATTTAATGAATTCTCTCTTTTTCTCCTACATAGATATTTATAAACCAAAGGTATTTGATCTTCAAGGTTATATCCTGGGACTAAGTTACTTGCTTTCTTATTATCTGCTTTTCCTTTTTCAGTCTTTCCCATTCAACACATGTGACTTAAACAATCAGGCCTAGACTAAATTATATAGGATCAAAAGGAATTCAATTAATTCTTATAATTCAATCTCTTCCTTCCTTATTGATCTGAAGCATACATTTTAAATAATGAAAGTATTTTTTTTTACCCATTGACTATGCTTTACTGTCAAATGATTCCTTCAGCTATATCTAGGTGATCTGGGTTGATGGGCTGTAAATTCTGAATTGCTCAGCCTTAAAGATCATCATATTTTTCTTGTTATCTTTCTTCTGAATGGAGTATCACATGCCTTTTAAGTAATTTGGTTCTTGATCTTGTTGGAGAGAGAGACAGAGAATGGGAATGTTCAGTCTGATGTAGTACAAGAGAAAAATAAGCCTTTTCCTGTGACACTTAGCTATGTCAGTTTGCTGGGGAATCACTGGATTTCCCAACACTCGTGACATAGAAAAATTATAATCACATTTAGTGAAATATAAATTAAACAGAAAGGTAGGGAAATGATTTCAGTTTTCTTTCTTGTGTTCTTCAATGTCACTAGAAGAATCAGGATTCAAGTGGCAAATAACACCCTTCAATATTTGCAATTTGAAAGTTCCAAGCCATGCTTTAGAGATGAAGCAAAACATTTAAAAATTGAACTTAAAATATTAGTTACAAAACCTCATATGGAGTGTTTACAGAAAAAAGAAAAATATATTTAAACTATGTTAATTATATAAAGCTCTACCAAATCAAACTAATTTGTGTGCTGTAGTCATTTGGAGACAATTCCAAGTGGTTATTTCTATCTTTTGAAAGTAAATGTAAAGTCTGAAAGAAACCACAGCAATCTAAAAATGGGTGATGAAATTCATCACCTCCATCTCAGAAAGCTAATGCATAGATGATTTAATTTCCTAATTTTAGATTTGTATACAAACTTATTTTCAGGGAATTTCATTAGGCTAGTACAAGTTGCCTGGTTTCTTTTTCTGATCATTTAGTCTGCTTTTAGAATTACACCAAATAATATGACAGATTATACAAAATTTTTTAAAATTGCCATTGTTCACCACTATTGAAATGATGACTCCATCTTACTTTTAATGTGTTAATATAATAACACCTTTAAAGGAGAATATAATTTGACTTTGCATTTTGAATGTATGATAAATATTTCAGAATATTTTATTGATGTACTTAATAATTTTCTTCATCTGATTCAGTTGTGTTCTCCAATCATAGTCAGCTCCTCAGGCAAAAATTCACTTTCCAACTTTTAAAAAGTTCCACTCTCCTCTGGAAAAGCAAAATGGCACTGAAGTTCCCTTCCCTTTATTATAACTGGAGCAAATATATTAAATTTTATATGCCTGATTTGGGAAATCAGTTTCTGTCTTCAATAACTGATTGTGTGTTATAGCTGGGTCCTTTACAAATGAAGTGCACTTCTATTGCTTAAAAATTGCTTTCCTGTGCAACATGATGTCGTAATGAATTAAATCCAAATGAGCCTTATATTCACAATGTCATAATATGTAATTCGTCCCCTGTGGAACTTTTTTATTGTCTAATACAAGGCAAGCTAATGGCACACTTCTCAGAAGGGTATGCAGCTTTCAGTAGTAGAAGGAAAGAAAGCAAATTCTGATTTGAGATCAAATTACCTTTTTTATAAACTCTCTAAATCACAGAGAGCACATTAACATATCCCCAGATATGCAAATCAAATGCTGATAGAACAAGAAACAAAAGACACGGTTGGTTCTAATTCTATAGAGCCCATTTCTATCTGCGAGAGAAACATGAAACTGAACATTTTTTTCTTTGAACAGAAATGCATGCAGGTGGTTTTCTGCCTTCAATAAAAATAAAATAAGTGTGGGTGTTTTCTCTCTATTTCTTCACTTGGTTTCATCAGATTACCTCGATTCTGTCGGGGACAACGTGGAACTTCAGCCGGTACCAATATTGTAGTTCAAGCTGCTACATAGGTTTAAACGCTCTAACTTATTAGCCTGATAATCTTTTTGTAATTCTAAGAAACACATAGGTATCCCCTGAAGATAGCAATTGTAGGCATATCTGGGAGGCATACTTGATTTGAACAGATTTTTTTCAAAATGTGTCTGCCTATTTCATGTGGGGAAAGGGAGAAAATATTTATTGTAATCTTTTGAGGCAGCCAAGAACTCTGCTAGTTTTCATAGACAGCTACTCCTGCACAGTTTGTTTGGCTGAAGCCCCAGTGGATTTCTTTCTGCTTCTCACTCTTGCTCACCACAGCTGGGTCTGTATCCGTTCCTGCTTGGCATAACACATGATCCAGAAGTCTACACCGTCGCTTCACCTGTTTCATTTTAGGTAGAAATTAGATGATGTCTTCCGGTGTAATTGGTAAATACATTTCAAGAACATAAATACAGTCACACATAAAAGCCAGCATGATCTAAATTATCTGGTATGAACAGGTACCAGGTAGTTAGAGGTAAGGTCAAGTTATGTACTGATTTTGGGGGAAAGGAGTCACATTGACTTTTTGATTTAAAGATTGGTATTGTTCTTAATGAGATTTATATTATAATTTTTAAATGCTACTTGATGGCATGATGAGACTTATCCAAGGACCCTTTTTTATGCTAGTGTATTCATTCAGGCAAGTGTTTCTTTAGTTGATATGTTTGGGGTTCTACGAAGTATCTATCACTGAACTAAATTCCAGGAGAAAGAGCTCTGAGAACGATAGACAAAGCAGCACAGAAGTTGGCAATGAGAACACACGAGTGTCAACAAGTATCAACCAGTTGTGGGGCATTGACATAGGTCAGAGCAGAACCATTTCCATATGGTTACCAATGGCTGATATTTCAGAAGTAGATCACCAGGTCTTTCTTCCGATGTGCCTGAGGGGCTTCAAATCTTCAACCTTTTGGTTAGCTGACAAATATCTTAACCATGGGTGCCACCCAGAGACATCATAGAAATATTCTGAGTTATCATAGCACATACTGTGATCCAGAGGAAGACAGGAAAGACAGAAAGCTGTGACTGAGTGTAATTTACAAGAGCCTCCAGACCAGTATATAGGGACGCATTCATCAGCTTAATAGCAAATGGACATTTACTCAGTTCCAGGCCCCCTTTGTCTTTCTCCTAGACTGCTTCTCTCCAGGATGCTCTGGGTTAAGCTTTGGACTGCTCACCTCAAGATCAGTAGTTCAAACACACCAGCCATTTCATGGCAGAACAATGAGGCTGCTGGCTCCTGTCAAGATGTATAGCCTCCGAAATCCAGGGTTTCCAGGAGTCTGGGTTTGTTTCTCTGTTCGGTCTCTCTCCAGCAGCCGACCAATGGGCAGAGCCACCTCAGTTCCTGTCTCTGGGGGCTGCTGCCCTAGACCTATTTTCTACTTCATGATTCACTGTCTTACAGCACCTCTGCCAGGAAAACAACCCCACACCTAGAAATTTAGGGTAACAGGGGAGGAGGAGATGGAGATGAGGACCACTCTTGAATTTTGATTCATGGGGGTTCTACAACATGGGATCTGACATTTCAGATACGAAGCACCATCCTTTATTTCAACCTCTCTTTAAAATAACGGATTTGAAGTTCCGTTTCCTTCATAAAATAGGCTACCTTCAAAGGTCTGCTTCATTCTTTCCAGATCCACACCCATCACCCATAGTTTTAAAATGAGCTTTTCTTTCCATACATAAGTGATTCAATTTGAGTTCTAACAGGAAAAAAAATATTCTTAAAACATCATTCAGAATTACCTGAAAGAGCCATTCTAAGGATTTCAAGGATGATATATTAATACTGTATTCTTTCCATTCTCAGTGCCTGTTTATTCACTTGGAATAGGATACAGTTTGCTAATTATATGTAATTATGGTCTGACACCCACTGGTGTGTGCTGGCTTCTTAAGATTTCAAGCAACATCTAAAGAAGCAAGTTGTTTTACAGACATAAAACTCAAATAAAGATATGCACGGGGCTTTCCTTAACATCCCCCATCATTCAAATAGATAAGGCCACAGTTTGGGAAGGTGTACCTTGGTTGCCTTTTGCTTCATTTGCAGGAAATGACAGTGGGCAGAGAGAAGTGGGGGCCCAGAGGATTTGGGAAAGCTCAAGAAATGGATTCTTGAATTGAAAAAGTAGTCAAATGTATGAGAATCAAGAAATAGAGATAATACTCGTAGTGGTTGCTGCTCTCAATTCTTATTTCAGAGATAGAATTTCGTTACTACATAGAGAATAAGGGCAACCAGAATGACACATATATTGATAACTAGGCTTTGCTGTAAGTGGGGTGAAAAACTGGGGTTTGTGGGGCAGAAAACTACTTAAAAAGGTTCATCTAGTCATAGTTATCCTTTGTGTGTGTGTGTGTGTGTGTGTGTGTGTGTGTGTGTGTGTTAGTCTGGGTAGACTAGAGAAACAAACGCACAGAAACTCATATATATATATATATAGTTTTATATAAAGGGTATGTCTACATTCAGAAAGTATCCCAACACAGTGCTGTCCAAGCCCATAAGTCCAACATTAGACCATATGTCCCACATCCATTGACAAAGTCCTCCTCTGCAGGAGGAAAGCCAAATCAGTGAGCATGTAAGTATCTCAGCACTGGCAGGGCTCTACACTCAGCTGCTCCAGCACCCAGAGCTGCATCAGGGTAGGTCAATGTGGCTTCTCCTTAGGGATGTCTTTCAGGAAGTGAGCCTTGCCAGCTGAAACAGGGAACTGGTTAAGGCAGCTACACCCTAGTCTGACCATCAGAGAGCAAGAGATCCAAGAACCAGAAAGGCTAGGCTCACTGAGCCATTTCTCTTTCTGCCCTTCAATTAATCCCACATGTGTTTATTGGTCAGGTTGGCACAATAAACCTATCTTACTGTGATATATTGTAAACCTTAGACTGCACAATTGTGATTACGGTTTTATTTCTGAGTGAGTTAGCTGTTATGTTAATGTGGCAGGATTTGGGTGAGATATATCTTGAGTCTCTGTCTCACTGGAGTGTGTGACTCAAGTCACGACCCTTCATGTTCCTGAGGGTGTGATCTCCATCCATTATATAGGAATGTTCTGGCCATATTCTCTCTGGAGCCTGAATCTAACTCAACATTTTCTGACCTTTTGGGGGGCTTGAGTCAACAGAATATTGTCTGACCTGATTTTCCAGCTTCCACAGCCTTCCGAATCAGGAGCCAGCTGTGGTCTGACCTACCAATTGGGGTCTGTCAGACCCTAAAATTAGGTGAGTGTTGAATTGCCCAGGCTGCTTCCTGACCATGGTTTGGGATTTGCCGGGCACCATATTCCTCGACAGTTGATGAGTTCTGTGTGACCTTGCAGCAGATGCTGGCCCTAAAGCAGGAGAGGGAATACTGAGAGAAGGAGGAATTGATAATGTCAGGAAGGATATTGTGGTGTGGTAGTTTTGGAAAGTTGGACTTTTGAGATAGATTTAACCTTCCCCTCGGAGAGACCAGCCTTGTACTGATGCTTCTGAAAGGAAATGATTCCTGCAAGCACCATGAGAAATATCATTTGGAAAATAATTTACTGATCAGTTGGTTTAAAAAGTGTGAAAACTGCACAGCATGACTCAACAGCGTAAAGCTCGATAACAGGTTGCAGAGAAACAGTCACAGGCAAAGATAAGTCAGTGTCCTGTTGGCGTGGTGATCGGACAGAGGGTTTCTGGGATGAACGCACCGATAGACAAAGCTCTGGTCTGTTGATACATCCGTGAGAATTCTTGGTTTTCTTACACTGAATCTTGTGTTCCCATGTTACCATAGTGCTATGGAATAGAAATATGTTCTCAAGAGCTAACGTTGAAATGAAATACCATGGCAACATACATATCGACTAAGGCTTTAAAAAAATTTTAAGACAACTATGAATCTAGTTGGGAAAATAAATATGACATGCTGGCTTGGTTTTGATCTGCATGGAGTTAGTTTTACCTTCAAGCCCTTGCTGTCAGTCTAACTGTAGATAACGTAAGCACAAGTCTCTTCCTGAAGAAATTTAACTTACGTTCCTCATGATGCACTGCCTCTCCATTAAAATGTTCGATATATGTAATTGTGGGTCATTCATACGAAGTTTTATTCCCTGTAGTGTCCATGCTATTTGGTTGTGGGGACAAGCCAGACCATCATGGAACAGCTAAGAGCAAGAGGAATTTATACCACAGAAATAGAAAGAAGCTAGGTATCAACTTGGAATTACTCTCTCTGAGATAAAAATCCCAACTCTAAGACATCCAACTTGATCATCTTGAGCAATTTACTTCAACTTTCTATGATACACCATTTGCACATAAAATGCAAGTAATAATAGTCTCCTTGTTACATAGTTACTGGGAGAATTTAATATAAAAATACATAAAAAGTAATTATGTAGGGTTTGGAACTTAGGGAAAAATAGTACTGTTTTTATTTGTTTGTTTCTATTTATTGTTGCTATTTAGGTTTGGAAAGGGATATCAGTCAGACTCCACTAGTGATTTCCCATTTACTACCATCCTGAAAAAACTGGTTGCATGACATATTGCCCAGTCACAAAGTCTCTTGACTTTGATCAGACAATCCTTAGAAGTCAGGACGGTGAGACTTTATCTTATATCGTTGCACATGTTATCAGGAGAGACCAGTCCCTGGAGGAGGACAAAGCAGAGGGGCAGCAAAAGAGAGGAGGGCCCGCATGAGCTACATTGATGCAGTGGCTGCAAAAATGGGCTCAAGCCAGAAACGATTGTAAGGATGCTGCAGAACCGGGCAGTGTTTCCTTCTGTTGTGCATAGGGTTGCTATGGGCCAGAACTACTCAGTGACATCTAACAACAACAACAACAATGTTTAATCGACGTCAGTAGTTTCTGTATAAATCTCAGTAATCAAGGATGTGTCATTGGCATCTCACAGGTTAAGGATTTGCCAACAGTGATGTCATAGTCTTCCTCTTATTGCCCAGCTTCTTACATTATTTTCTCAGCATGCAGATGGAATAAGTATAATGAAAAGATACAGTCCTGACACACAGTTTCTAATTTTAAACCATGCCAGTTGTTCTATTTGAATGATTGCCTTTTGGTCTATGTATAGGTTCCACACAGGCACAATAATGTGTTCTGCATTTCTATTCTTTGCAATATTATCCATAATGTGTTATGATCCGTACAATCAAGTTCTTTTGTGTAGTTAATAAAACACCAGCAAACATGTTTCTGTTATTCTCTGCCTGTAGTCAAAATTCTCTGACATCCAAATTAACATCCCGTGTTCTATGTCTTCTTCTGAATGTAGCTTGCAATTTTGGCAGTTCTATATTGATGGACTACTTCAACAATGTTTGAATTATTTCAGAAAATGTTATTTATATGTGATAAACATGATATCATTTGATAAGATCCACATTTCATAGGACCAGTGTTCTTTGAATTAGGCTCGCACATGTATATTTCATGTATACTTCATGGATATAACAATAATGCATTTTTCATGGATACCGATAGCATAAGCATCATGTTTGCATGAGTTCCGCATAATAACAGAATTTATTCCAGTTGGTTGTTCAGCTTACTGTCTTCAAAAATGTCCAAATGGATGAATGAGTCCTTCTAGTGTTACATCCACTAGGTGGAAACATTTCAATTACTATTCTGTTCATCTTTCATTCTTGGACACGTGTTTTTTGGCCAATAGCCTCAGTACAGCTTGTTTTGTTCCTTCAGTACCTTTGGTTCTTGATCATATGCTCCTGCTATAGTGGAGTGTTGGCCAATTCTTGCTGATCTAGTGATTCTGTGTATTCCGCATATCTTACTTGGATGCTTTCTGTGTTGTTCAATAGGTCACCCACTGCATCGTTCAGTTTACAACTCCCTGCTTATCTTTTTTCTTCAGTATTTTAAGATTGAAAAATGCCAAACGTGTTTTCCTTTTTGGTTTTCTAACCCTAGGTCTTTGCAGGGTTAGAACTGTTTTAAGACAGTTGACTGTGTCTGCTTGAGCTGCTTTTTGAACTCTTCTGTTCTGCTCTATTACGTCGTCATCTCTTCCACTCACTTTGGCTACTTGATATTCAAGAACACAGTGAAGTGTTCTGGAATTTGCATTTTTGGTAATGTTATACTTAATTTATTGTGACCCTGATAGTTAGCTGCCTTTGTGTAATTAAAATAACACAGGTAAGTGTTTTTCTGGTGTTCTCTACTTCGAGCCAAGATCTATGTAAACATAGAGATCACATCCTTTGAGGAACATACCATGTTATAAGATAATGTGTGTGTGTGTGTGTGTGTCTTTAAGGAAAAGGGAACACCTATTGTGGAGAAGGAGAAAATGAAATCTAGTTGGGTAGAGATTACTATTGACTGTGGGGCAAGGCTTAAAACAAATATATAGGTATGAATAGTCATTTTAACAATGTTTGTAAACAGTCAAGAATTAAAAAAAAAAAAGCAAAACACCAAGAAGGGTGCAGGGGACCAGGGTCACTTATAATTGTATTATAGTTTTGAGAAAACAGTAGCTAGTAGGCTTGAGGTTTAGGAAAATTTCATGGAAGGCTTTGGAACAAATTTAAAGATCAGTATTTATTTCTGAATACTACACAAGAAATTATCAAAGGATTTTGTATATGGCAATTTCAAAGTCAAGTACACCTTTCCTGAGTATAATTGAAGGAAAGATTAGAGACAGAGAGGGGCTGAAAACAGAGGACATTTCAGAGATGACTACATGTGCCCCTTTCATAGTATACATTTAATAAACATCTGCCAAATAAGTGATGAGTGAATCATATACTATGGAGCATCTATGGAGATATAGAGCCATGGAACAAATACTAAAATAAAAAGTGTATATACCAAAGCTAAAATGAGAGAAGCAAAATGAACATTTTCTCTAAATCCCTTACCCAAATTTTATTCCAACTAAAATTCGGAGGCTTTGGGAGTTTAACATTTAGAGCAATTAGTTTTGCTTCGAACCCATCACCCTCTGTGAACGCGGTAAGATTTTATCAAGCTAGTTAGCTATCAAGTTAGTCTGTCCCAGTCTCATGGGCACTTGCAGTGAAAGCGCCATTCACAGGAGTTCCTCATCCTTGAATTCCCATCGCTTGATTCCAAAGAGGGCCCCTGACACTGGCACTTTTAAAGGCTGAGTTACTGGCCAGAGAGACTTGGGGTTTAGGGATCCTAAAAGTGCTATACTGGACAACAGGCATGCTTTTTACTCTTCCTCATGAGGAAAGGCACGGGATTTGTTTGAAAGTTGTAAGCGAATCAGCCTTATTCTCGTGAGGAGGCCCGATCGCTCTCCTCCAGGGTCGTTCACCAGACTCACACTTTCAGCCAGGCCGCCTTGAAGGAAAGCAGTCTGCGCTTCTGCTCAGGAGCTGTACAGAGTCATGGGAGTGGTACCCACGTAGAATCAAGTTTCAGCTTGACCGCCAGTTGGACAGATCTTAGGCCTTTCATTGTATTCCTTCCATTTGTTAGGGAATTTGTTAGGAAGGATGAATGAAGATGTGTTTGAGAGAGGATTACAGCCCCATAATCCAGGCTATTGGGCGCCTTCTGCAGTACTCTCTTGATCATTAATCATTTCAGCGTCGTCCCCTGGAAGCGGTATCACCCACGCTGGGAAACACTGATCTTTTAGAGCCTCAGAGTTATAAAAAAATGCAGGATACAGAGGCATACACAGAGGAAGAGGATCTCACGCATCACCAAGGCTTGCTGGCCATCCCCAGAAACTAGGAGTGAAACTCATAGAATAAACATGGTTCAGGCCATGGTTTGAGTTTCAGGTTTCAGAACAGTGAGCAGGTGAACCTTCAGAGGAGAAGAATAGACAGGGAACTAGATTTCAATAGCAAACACTAACTGGTCTAAGGGTAGTAATCCAAGCATAGATAGTCAGTAGAAGCAAGAATATTAAATCACCTTGGTATGGCAATATGACCTTTAAATTCTTTTATTTCACCACAAAAGTAAAATATGATCAATAGAAACAAACTTTGATCAATAGAAAAAGGCTAGAGTAATGTAGAGAATATTAATAATTGGACATAGGATTTGAATGAAATATACTTCTTTAACTTATAGCTTAGGGCTATGTAATATTGCTGGGCCAAAATGGAGCCAAACTAATTTATCTTTCTCTGTGGTTACTCAGTGAGATGCTAAACCAAAGGTCAGCCTTTCAAACCCACCAGCCGGAAAGTTCCTTCAGAGAAAGATGAGAGTTTCTACCTTAATTGGTTGTCTAGTTTTCCAAGTCCTAGCAAGCAAATAAACAATAAATAGTTGGTTTAGAATTCAATCCTATCACTTAAAAAAATCATTTTATTGGGGGGCTCGTACGACTCGTCACAATCCATCCATCATTTTCAAAACATTTTCTTTCTACCTGAGCCCTTGGTATCAGCTCCTCATTGTTTCCCTCCCTCCTCCACCCTCCTGCCTCTCTCCTTCCCTCCCTCATGAACCCTTGATACTGTATAATTTTTTTCAGGTCTTATACTCAGTCCAGCCTCTTATGTATGTGATTGTTTTTCGCTATGCTCTGTCATAGATATCACAAAGCTTAGATATCATTTCTTGACATATTGGCATCCAGATCTCCCCAGGACACATGGCAGTGAGTAGATATAGAAACTTGAATTTAATTTTTTTTCTAAATAGAAGATACCAAGGCAACATTTTGAATAAAAATCATATGTAAAACTTTAAGCATTTGCAAAGAAGCACTATGCTAGTCCTACCTGGATGTTCATGTGGAATCCACAAGTAAGGGGGCGACACAAAAGAGCACCCTTTTAGACAAGCAGATGCACATTTTTTCCTCCATTTCCTTGGGTGAAAAGTGATCCATTTGTTAGCCATATGGGTTCTGAGAGACCTAATGTCTTTAAATGAGGGTGAGCTAATGGACGGTATTGCCGCTTGGATAAGATAGTTGATTTCTCTTCTCTGAAGTCAGATATAAGGATTCCAGCATGTTAAACAACTCAGAATATTCTCCTAATTTTACACGGTAGCACAAAGAGATCCTGGAATTCTAATGAAACTCCTGACTGTTGTGTATCAATAATGAGTATGCTAGTAGGGCTTGTATCATCCAAAAGGATAGATAAATCAATAAAGCATTAAACATAAAATAAAGCCAGCTTTAGGAGCAAGCATGAATTATCACATTGTAATCACCAAACGATGTGCCTTAATGAGAACAGCAGGCAGGAGGTGGCAAACAAACCATTAACTTGTGAATACTCCAGCCAGCGCATGGGACAGCCAAGCCCCACACAGGAAAACTATGGGTTTCCCGTGTGTCTGTCTCATTCAATAGTCTATCATGTCTAAATCAAAGTTTCTAATGAATTTTTTAATGGAAGTTATAAAAATTTGCCATAGGGTTCCGGATCAGCGAGCGCTGTCAGGATACATTATAGTTCTGTGCAATCTTGGCTACAACAATATCGTGATTCATGGAAAATGACACCAGTTGATCATTTATCTCCTAAGATTACTGCTTTGATGATATTGATTCTTCCCGTGGTTTTCTGGACTGAAGGTTATAGCTCAGGTAGTGAGATGTGTAAAGTATGTTCTTAATAAGGTTCAACTCTTAGTTTCTTTTGGCTTCTATATGCTTGGTCTAAGCTCTGATGGAGTTAAATTATTGTTTTCTATATCCCTTGAGCATTTCAAAAATTAAAAATATTTACTCTGTATCAACTGAACTATAGTGTCAAGTTCTTAAATCGTAGTTGCACGTTCATTCAGTGGATATTACTGAGTATATCTTTTTAATGCAGAATATGAGTGAGCTTCAAAAGTTTAGTGAAAAAATAGAAGTAAGAGAAAATTAAGATTTTCCATGAATCTTCTGGATCCCCTTGTTATTGGGGTTCCGGAAAGTTAAAAACATTTAAAGCAGGATTCCTCCTTAAAGGAAGCTCTGAGACTTGGGGATGATGATGTTTGATAAAATGGCAAGAAATTGTATTATACAGGCATCAAAGAACAAAAAAATCATGTCATTTTGAAAGAGGGGGAGTGCAGAGTGGGGACCCAAAGCTCATCTGTAGGTCACTGGACATCCCCTTACAGAAGGGTCACAGGGAGGAGACGAGCCAGCCAGCATGCAGCATAGCAACGATGAAACATACAGCTTTCCTCTAGTTCCTAAATGCTTCCTCCCTCCCCCACTATCATGATTCCAATTTTACCTTACAAATCTGGTTCGACCAGAGGATGTACACTGGTACAGATAGGAACTGGAAACACAGGGAATCCAGGACAGATGATCCCTTCAGGACCAGTGGTGAGAGTGGCGATACTGGGAGGGTGAAGGGAGGGTGGGGTGGAAAGGGGGAACCGATTACAGATATCTACATATAACCTCCTTCCTGGGGTACTAGGGGACAGACAATAGAAAAGTGAAGGGAGCTGGCCGACAGTGTAAGATATGACAAAATAATAATTTATAAACTATCAAGGGTTCAGGAGGGAGGGGGTGTGGGGAGGGAGGGGAAACATGAGGAACTGATACCAAGGGCTCAAATAGAAAGACAATGTTTTCAGAATGATGATGGCAACAAATGTACAAATGTGCTTGGCACAATGGATGGATGGATGGATTGTGATAAGAGTTGTATGAGCCCCCAAGAAAATGATTTTAAAAAAATAAATTGTATTATAACTAAACAATGTGAGAACTACTAACCTACTGCCATTGCGTCTTTTCTAACTTAGTCACCCTACAGGACCGATTAGAATGACCTCGTTGGCTTTCTGAGTTTGTACATCTTATGGGAGCAGGTTACCTCAATGTTCTCCTGCTGAAAGGCTGGTGGGTTTGAACTGCCGGTCTTGTGGGTAACAGTCCACTATGATGCCAGGGGTCCTTGGAAACATCTACAAATAAGGGTGGGGGTGGGGCGGTGTGTGAAATATTCTAGGCGTAAAATATAGATACCCAGAGCGACATTGAGTGTTTTGAAAATGACATTGAGTTTTATGTCGTTGGACTGTAGGGTAAGTGGAGACAAAGGCAGTATGGTTAGAGAAAAAGAAGGCTGTTGCAGTTACATTAGGACGGGCTATGAACATCTTAAAATGCATTTTGTTTTGTTTTGGTTTAAACTTAGAGGCTGAGAGGCTACATAAGCAGATTTGCATTCAAGAACAAGAACAGGAAATAGTTTTGAGGATGGATTATATGGAGAAATAGTTAAATTAAGGTGAGTAGTTAGCTGGTATGGAGGCTGTTGCTATATTTTCAATAATAGTTAATTACAGCAAAGTCTATCAAAATAGAGGGATGAGGGTGGACTCAGATGGTATTTTAGAGGTAGCTTCAAAAGAAATTGTTCCTTAAGTAATGAAAGACATATGAGCCTTGTTCTTCCTGATTCTAATTTCCTGACCTTGAGAAACAGATGACTTTAAGACAGATGATATTTATGTGATTATCATGCAGTCACATCACAGCTATCTTCTGGGGGCCGATGAAGAAAAGCACCGTGCAATGAGCCCTAATAATTATAATCCCTGTGTAATGTGCCGTCTTCCTCATGTTAAAAACATAAAACTCTATCAAAGCAAATTGTTTAAAGGGTATGGATTTCTAAACAGTGTTTGTAGAACTATCTGGTCTTCTTAGCAATTTATTAATTTGGGAACTGCTATTAAAGTAGAGAACTTAATCTCATAATAAAAAAGACTGTTTTCGCACTAAGCTAGTGTTCATGCAGTTCTAACTGAAATGCCAAGAGTGACGGCCATTAAAAAGTAATGCCTGAAATCGATCAGAGGTAATGAAATTGCATTGGCCCAAGTATTAATCAATTTTAATAATTGTGTGTTACAATGGCCTTGCAATAAAAAGGTTGTTATTTTCGATTCAGTTCACTTAAGCTATGTCTACAAAATCTTAACACAATGGTTGAAAGGCAAAGCCAGTTTCAACACTGGTGCTAAACTCTATTTGTTTTTTTGGGGGGTTTTTTGCCTTTGAAAATTAAAAAAAATGCAAATGTTAATAACATACAAAAACTTAACTTGTATGTTAAGTTGCTTGATAAATTTGCCAAAAAACTCTTGCTTTCTTGTCAGCTTGCTATAATCTTAAAAAGTTCATCTTCAAATAGAGCAAGACTGATTTGGTCTAATAAAAAAAATCAATCTCTATACAACTGGTGTCTTGAACCATAGTCTTTCGTAAGACTATAAATCGCTCCACTTAAAGAATTATCAGTGCAGTCACGGACAATCTGTCTTGTTTCTGTCTTGGTCTCCAGGTTGTCTCTCTTTTTAAGTCTTAATCAACATTCTTGTGAATACTTTTCAAGAATTAGTTCCTTCCCATGCACGTTAATATTATCTATGATCATGATTGAAACCAACTAATAAAGTTCAATACACTTTCATAGTGCAAAAGAAAGATTTCCTTTGGGATGGTCCGGAAGATCTGGCCAAGGGTTTGAAGATCATGAAATACTGAGCAAAGGCTAGTTCATCACTCTGGTTAACAGACTTGCCCGCAAACTTGTCTGGGGTCTTAATGCCCACACCTTAACCAAGAACGGAACACACGCAGCTTTCTGACTAAACATTAGAATTTATTTTACTAGTGAACCTGGTCACCCCTTGACCAGTAAAGTGAAGGGATAAAGGTTCATAACCAGCACATGGGTTGTGCTAATGGATGGGGAGATTAGTACAACTTTTTCTTGGCAACCTCTTCAGAGGAGAGAGACTTCACTTTCATTAATGGACTTCAATAGGCGCAGATCTTCCAGTAAAGTGTTTCTCCTAATTGAAGTTGCCTGGAGAGGAGGAGACCAGGAACACTCTCCTTACGAGACCAGATGGATACAGTCATTGCGCTTATGGGCTGGGGCCAGACAGTTCTAACATCTAGTTAAAATTCAAGTCCATACTTATAGAAACATCACGTTTTGTGGAACATTTTGGCTAGCATACATCTACTGTTTTAGTAACAGCGTAATTGTAGAGGACTTTGGACCAGAACAACTCAGAATCCAGGTAGATGTTCGATGCATTTAATTTAAGATTACAAAGCTGCAATCTTTCCTTTACTCTTCTTCAGATTAGCAGCCAAGATTTGGGATGGGTTTTTAGGTATATAAACCCTTCACTACTTTTTACTGAGGTCTGGTGGAGTAGTGGGTGAAGCAAGGTCAGGAGTTAGAACCCACGAACTGCTCCATGCACTGACTGCACAAACATATAACAAGATTTATAACCTCAGAAAGTCTGTGGGTCAGTTTAACTCAGTCCTTTAGGCCAGCTCTCTGCGATTCAGAATCGCTTGTCTGTGACCTATTTCTCTATCTTTCTTTTTGATCCTTTACTACTATAATGATGACCCATTGAAATAGTTGAAATGAAATAGGAATAAATAATTATGCTGTCCTATATCAATAGTTGATTGGATTCAACTTTATATTTGGGGGGAGCTAGATAGTGGAGAGATGGAAATTTAACTTTGAATACTACTTTTACAACAGATTTTTAAAAAAATCAATCAGACCGTGACCTAAATGTGTGTTCATGATTGCTTCAAGATGGATATGGGTCAGATTGGCCATAGGCCTCTATAATCAACAGTCCACATGCAGTGACGTGGATATTCAATGGGTAGATTTATTTAGTGGCTATACCTTGATTTTACAGTTTGACTCCCCAAATTCATGTGACTGTTAAAGAAGCATTGATTTGGTCAAATCTCTTTGTTTCCTTTCAAATTCAAAAGTTTTTGAAAGAGGTGGTGAGAAATCAACATTAAATAGATTCTTTAAACTGCTTATAAGCACATATGTTGAGAAATCAACTATTAAATATCATAAAATACTATATAAGGCTGGTTAGCGGAGTTTGAGAGAAAAATTGATTTGTGTTTCAATAGATGTGGAAGGGAGCCATGGGCACCATTACCTTAAGAACTCTTAAAATTATACTCTAATAATAATTTAAGTGCTAAATTAGAAGCCTCTTGACTGACTCCACAAACTGGCTTGTTTCCCTCTGAGGAAGAGCACCCTGGTAGCCTGTTGGGCTGCTAACTGCCAGGTTGGTCACTAGTAGCCTTGTTCTAAGGGAGGAAGATGAGGCTCTCTGCTCCTATAAAGATACACAGCCTTGGGAACCCTCTATAGGGTTGTGCGGAGTGGACATTGACTCCATAGCAGTGAGATTGGTGGGTTTTAGTCCATCTTCCATACCACCGGAATGCTTTTTATATTATTTATAGTACACAGAACACATATTACATATTATGTACATATATTCTTTATATATAGTACAGAAAATACATGAATAGTTAAATAATTACTTAGTCAACATTTAAAACAAAGGACAAAAATATATCTTAAGTTAACTAAAAGCTGGAAATAGAACAGGGAGCTATTTGTTGATCTTCAAATTTCCAAACTGTGCCAATTACTAATGCAGTTCAGGATATGCATTAACTATTATGGATGGTGGTGCTAATAGATATTAGGGCAATGGTCCCAAGTCATGATTTGAATCATGAGACTTTTTTAAGTTCTCAGTTCTTGGCATGGTGCCTCTGTACAATAGTACTCGGGTGATCTGCCCAAGTCAAAATTGTGGATGTTCTTTATGATCCCTAATTGTTCCTGTTGCTTACAAGAGAAATATCCACCTCCTATCATGGTGACCTGGCATGACCTGACTCTTGTGTCAATCACCAACTTTCTTCTCTACTGTGCCCCTTCGCTAGGCTACCTGCGCTTCTCCAGATGCACACTAATGGTTACTGGCCCTGTGTTCTCACCTTAAGCTGCTCGCCCTCTGCCTCATATGCCATTCTCTGTATGAGTGGTGAATACTTATTCATCTTTTAAAAGTCAGCTAAAATATTTCCTTCAGTCTCGTTTTCACTCATGGCTCATCTTCATTTTATGTATGTGTGTGTGCTTAAGGGGAATCGCCAGAGGATAGGGAGAAATCTAGGTGGATGAAGTGCTCAACTTTGTCGAGATCCCCCGAATATACGTAAAACACTAAATTCTGGGACTGACTATTGGGTTTCCACATGATGAGGGAGCTGGTCCTGTGTGTGTGAGTGTGTGTGTGTGTGTGTGTGTGTGTGTGCACAACAATTGTAATTACTGGAAAGTGGTAAGGGCAAAAGCTTGCTTGATGGAAGTAGGTCTGAGAATGAGAGGGAGAGAGGAATGGAAGATAGTGAGAACAGAATAAATGATTGATTTAAGAAGAAAAAAATGAGTACTAATAAATTTGGATTGTACAGACTGTAGTATTTAATTTGATAGAGGCAAAGAGAAAAATACATTTTAAAGCAGACATAATTCCTTCTATTGGTTCTTGGATCAGCTGAGCCGTCTCACTCACTGAACACAATATTGGCAATTTCACTGATTTAGAGCTGTCTTGTTAACTCGATCAGACTATCAAATTGGCATTTCAAAAGTAACTGAATAATTCCACTTTAAAAAAATTTAGTCCGAAATCAAAGGCATGTAAAGGAAATATTTCCATTTTAAATAAGAACTACATCTTTCTTTTGTGAGGAAATTAAAAAGTATAAGGATTATAGATCATGGTTTATTGCAATAGCCAACAAATGAAATGTTTCCATAGCTAGTAAGCAGGATGATTAATCAAGGCAAGGAAAGTGTATTTAATATATAAATTAATAAAGTTACCTAGATTTTCTATACAATCATAAAGCTTTGAAGCTGAAATTTCATAGATACTCTAAAGTTATCAAAACCCAAAGAAATTAAGCAGTTTACCCAAGGCTGTTCAATTTGCTAAAGGATTATTTTTCTTTTTAATTTTTAGTGAGCATTGTGAAAATTGATTGTGAGTTTTGATCTTGTTGAAAGATCACAGCTAATGTTGCAAACTCCAATATTAGAAATTATTTAGTTCATTTCAGTCTAAGGTAGAAAGGAGCAGTGTTGACATCGTTGTTAATGTGCTGGGCTGTCTATCCACAAGTTCAGTGGTTAGAAACCACTGGCTGCTCCATAGAAAAAAGACAGGGCTCTCCTGTAAAGAAGCCCAGGATTGATGAACCCATAGAGACAGTAAGTACAATAAGGATTCGGAGGGAGGGGTACAGTGGTGTCAAAGGGAGATGAGGTCAAGGAGTCCATATAGAAAAAGATAATTTGGACACTGATTGTGGTAGCAGTTGTACAATTATACTTGATGTGACCAAAATATGGAATGATATGATAGATGGATTAAATCCCAACTAATAAAATATTTTAAAATAATTTTAATTAAAAAAAATTGTTAAACTGTGGCAAATCCACTGGGGCAATTCTACCCTGTCCTATAGGGTCACTATGAGCCAGTACCAACTCTATTGGCCGTGAGGGTTTTTTTGGTTGTTTTGCAGGGAGAGGAAAGAGCATACTTAGGGAAATTGCTAAAACATTCTAAGGAACCCCAAGGTAATCCTTTGATCTTGGCATCTATGAGGGATTGAATTGTTTTCCTTCAAACTATGGGTTTGAATCATAATCCCTCTACCTATAGCTGTACTATCATTTGTCAATCTGGTTTTCTTTGGCGTGTTAATGAGACCATTTCTGTGTAGGGTGTTTTCTAAGCCTCATCACTTCTGAGATAGAAGGAGCAGCACAGAGACAAGTAAGCAAAAGTACAAAGACAAGCTCACATAAGGAGAAGACAGACTCATGCTCATGAAGACTGGCAGGAAAAAAGGAACTCCTCTCTACAGATCCCGAGATACAAGAATCTTCCCCAGAGCTGGCAGGAGCCAGTACCTGATTTTGGATTCTTTACCTCTCTTACTATGAGAACTTAACTTCCGTGCCACCTGTTCATGTTCTTCTGTGACAGCAACACTAGAAGAATAAGACAACCATTTTGAAGTATCCAGACTTGGTTCATTGGTCACAATTAAGGAACATTTCTTCTCTACATTGTGTTTGAACACTTTATGAACACTCTGTTGTGTGTAACGGTATATCATTTCAGACTCAAAAAATACAATACTTCCCGCCCCCTCACCTTCGCCATTCCACTGGCTCTCCCCACATCCTACTACAGCCCCCCACCCCCACTGAAAGCATTTTGGTATAAATTATAGAGCTGGAATCTCAGGGAGTTTAATCTCAGATGAGTTAGAACTTCTCTGGCAATTGCTCTTTGTTTTATAAGGTATTGTTGTGAGAATTCCACAAATCCCTGAAGTGGAGGTGGTGGATCCCAGAAGAGAAGGAAGAATTACTTACAGATCTGGTAGACTCACTCACAGTCTTACTGCCATCCAGTCAATACTGACCTCTTATTGGTTCCCAAGACTGTGACTGTTTACAGGAGTAGAAAGCCCAGTCTTTCTCACACAGAGCTGCTGGTGAGTTTGAACTGTGGACCATGCAGATCACAGCCAAATACGTAAGCAGTATACCACCAAGGCTCCATATAAACCTGATATGAGAGACCTACTACCATAAACTCAGCCTTCAGTGTGGCTCCACCTGCCTTTCTGAGAACAGACCAGTTCTTAGTTTGCTGTTGACCATGAAGCCAATAGAGTCAGTGAAGTAGCAAACGATATTGGTCTTTCTTTCAGGTAGACTGCATTCCTAAGTAGACTTTAAATGAGTGATTGTGATGCGGTACTATTATTACTAAATACCTTTTGTTGACTGTGCCTCCTTAAATTCAATAATTTAAGAGTGCATAAGTTAGATTTTTAAATATGATGTTTACCAGGGAGGGAGGGGGAAAGGAAAATGAGGAGCTGATTCCAAGAGCCCAAGCAGAAAGCGAGAGTTTTGAGAATGATGAGGGCAATGGATGTATAAGTGTACTTTACACAATTGATGTATGTGTGGATTGTGATAAGAGTTGTATGCGCCCCAATAAAATGATTTTAAAAATATAATGTTTACATTATAAATTAAATAAATGACACAAAAATGTAAAGACCCTAGTAGAGAAATAATTAAGAATACAAAGGTTAAGGTGTAATTGTAGCTCAGTAGATTAATTTGTTATATACTTTTGTTTTTTATGCTCTATGCAGAAAATATGTTCTAATAGTCACACATGTAAGGGCAAAAATAGATCTCTGTGCAGGGTGCACAGATCTGTACATGTAGTCACCCCTCTGCTGGTTCCGTTAATTCTTTTAGATGACCCCAAAACATTATTAGAAAGCAAACTATAAGCGTAGGAATATTCTAGAGAGCCTTTTAGAAAATACATATACTAGGTACATTATATTTAGAGGACATTTTAGTTGAAAAAAAAGTGTTTGCTAATACATTCAATTGGTGCCTTTCTTTTGAAGGGAAAAATACAGTTAACTTAACAGAGAACTTTTGAATTTCAAATTCTTAGGCATACTAACAGCAATGTTGTCTATGTTTTAACATTTAAAAGAAATGAGGGAATGGCCAATAGTTGAAGAGTGACTATTCCAAGAATCCTAGGGTCATTTGATTGGTAATATTCCCCCAATCCCCTCCCCACCCCCTTTTTTGCATCTTTAGTAGGCTGTTCTAAAGCCAGCCAAGATCTTGCCTTCTAGATTTTATCCAGTATGCTCAGAGTTGCGCAGATTATTGGGGAAATGCCCTATTTTATAGTTTCTGTTCATTTAGAAATTGAACCATGGGTGTGGGGATGTATGAAGAGAAATACAGTTTCAAAATCAGCATTTAGATATGAGTGAGTTTCACAAAAAGATGCGAGAGGACAGATTTCTTCTTTCGTTGCTTCTCTGCTGTGGCACGCTAATTTCTTTTCTGATACTTCTGGGGACTCTTCAGTTGAACAATTAGTGTTATGAACTTCCATTAACTTTCCTCCTGAATAGCTTTTTGTTTTCAGTACACTGCTGGCTCGTCAGCACCAGTGCTTTTTCTATCATAAATCTCTTTATAATTTCTATGAATTCATAGGTTCATAAGGGCCTTTAATGCCATCAATTTCAGTACTCTGTACATTTTGATGATGAAAGTGAAGGTCAAAAAGGCCAACAACTTCCAAAGATCAAACAGCTAGTTGTCATCATCCTTCAGCTCATGCTGCAAGTATTTTAATAGCCCAGGTAATATTCTATCTGGAATCTAACTAGTGTGTGTGTGTTTAACATTTTTATAGAGTTATATGTAGGCTATACACAGACAAGTATTTTTTGTTAATATTCATGCAGCTTTATTTATCTACAATTTCAGTTTAGTCACTGATTTTGTCCCCATTAGTTTGTTTCTTCTGTTAGCTGGTGATATGCAGCTGGCAATAAGTGTCCAACTGTCAAGTGATACAGCCCTTTTTGCCCCACACCCCCCCAAGTGCAGTTATTTGCTCAAACTTTTATATCTTTTGAATGTGATGGCACTTGCTTTACTTAGCCATCCATTTACTTCTGGAGGAGTTCCAACCAATGCCAGTTTCTTTCTTTCTTTCTTTCTTTCAAGACTCGTTGGGAGTCAAACATTTTACAATAGCTGGCATGTATTGAACCTGAATGCTAAGTGTTTTGTGTACCATATCTTTAATTCTCAAACAACCCTTATGGGTTCCTATTATTTCCCCCCCTCAATTTGAGAATTAGAAGATATGTTGAGTAATCATAATAAAAAAATACAGTGGCGTAAGAATGATGTCTCCATTTTTATGTGAATAAAGTTATGCTAAAGAAGTCCGATGGGGGTAGGGTGTTAAAAAAAAACAGTGATGTTAAGTACAACACTAGGAAAGGACTGATTTCAAGTTTTATGGCCATCCCTGGTCTTTGCGAGCTCATGGGTATCTAGCTAGCTATCCTCTTCGCCTTGGCACATGATCATACTCTTGACTTCTTTGTCCTTGAACACTGGGTAAGTTCATCGCTGTGTGTACAAGGCTACCTTCAATAAACTTTCAATACACAAAAGGTATATGCCAAGAAATTCCAGTCAGGAATCCATCTTCAAAGAGGCAAAAACGGAACACATTTACATCAGGAAGTTTTGGGCTTTTTATCACTCACCTGCTACCTCCTGTCATGCTTCGTTCTCTTTCTGCCTCCCAGGACCCTTCCAAACCTCTCAGATCAGGGCTTTGCTCCCCGTTATCATTCATATTAGCCCAAATTTTAACATTTCAGGTCTCTTTCGGTTTTGCTCTGCTGGCTTTGACTTAGTTGGTTTGAAGCTCTGGAAAAACTAAACAAAGCAAAGGAAAACAAAACAAAAACATAAGCTTATATTGGCTTCAGTAAAATCCCTGGATTCAGGCAGCCCTGGGATTCTTGGAATGTAAAGAGAGATGGCTGTATTAAACAGAAGTCAATTTTCCATTTTCTTTTGATGGATTGTGTCATTCAGATATAATCGTTTTGTCATAGTGTCTTAGGCTTGATACTTCATAAATGGTTGACCCTGTGCCATCACTACGACAACAATCCAGCTAATGCAAATAATTCTAGTTGTTCAACACAGAGCATCTGTGGCAGTGACATACTCTCATGTCAACTTGAGGCTATGAAGAGTAAAGGGATGGAGTCTAGCCTGTCAATTAGGCCATAGCCTGATGATGTCTCCTTCTCATGATGATGTGACCTTCTCATGAATGTTCTGGGAATCTCCTCTCTTTCCCTGGGGATTTGGGCCACACTGTCTCTCTGCTTCACTTTCCTGCTGAGCAGCTACATAGGAATCATCACCAGTGCTCAGATGCTTCCACCACCATTGGATCCACAAAACTTTTCACCCACCAGCCTGTGATCCTCCTGCATTTGGCATCATTGCATGTGCTGCATGAGTCTGAAGAGGAAGTTTTAGACTAATATTAGACATATAGGCTAATATCAGACTTATGGACTTGGTCTGGACTGGGCTGGGATGTTTTCTCAATGTACAATTGCTCTATGATATACAGCTCTCTCTTTCACATGCATGAATGTCCCAGGATTTGTTTCTCTAGTCAACCTGGACTAACACAGCATCCCTAACCTTTTCAAAACTCGTTGTCATCCAGTTGATTCCAACTCATAGCAATCTTGTAGGACAGAGTAGAACTGCCCCTGAAGGCTTCCCAAACTGTAAATATTTATGAGAGCAGGAAGTCTCAAATTTCGCCTAAGGAACAGTGGTGTGGACACCCAAGATGCCCCAGGACTTCAGTGTCCCAGAAAAATTCCATAAAGCAGTTTTCCCCATTGAAAGAAAGGAGTTAATTTTCAGTTTGTGTGAAATGTTCTAATAGGATATCATCATTACCTGTGAGAGGTATGTTCAAAATTAGTTAACATATTTGCCAAGAAAATAGAGAGTTGGCTGGGTGAGGAGAGAGCATATATTTCTCTTTACAGTAATAAAAACAAAATCCTTGATTTTCCTTTGCTAGTGTCCCTTGGCTCCTCCTAAGGAATACATTCATATAAGCACATACAAACACAGATGTGGTAGTAAGCCTCTGTAAATAAGCAACACTTAACATGGGTAGGAGGATTTTATATGGTAATTCTAGTACGTGGTTACCCTTTTGACCAAAATAAAGTGACTAAAACTTATTGAAGAAGTAGAACTCTGCTAACTAATGTTGTCCTGCATTTAATTGGTAGCAGATTTTAAAGTATGATGGCATTTTTGAAGAACAGCTTCATTCCTGTGAAAATGCCATTTAGCAACTCGTGACAAAGGACAAGGGGAAAGGAGCTGGATTGACATTTTCTCTCTTGGTGATGCCAAGTGCATTACCACAACTGCAAGGATGGAGGGGGGAAATCAGATAAGGAGGGAAAGTTCTCTCTGCTCCTCTCGCCTTGTTGTCTGACTTTAGGACTCCCATCAAGTCCCACAGCAAAATGCTCCTCAGAGGCAAGCAGAGGGAGGCTTGTCTGCCATACTTTAGACACGTTGCCAGGAGAGACCAGTCTCTGAGAAGGATATCCTACCAGGTAAAGTAGAAGGGCAGCCAAAAAGAAGGTCTCTTGAAGCCGTGGGTGCAACAATGCATTCCAGCAGAGGAACAATTGTGAGCACGGTGCAGTAACGTGTGCTGTGCTGTTGTGCATAAGGTTTCTATGGGTTGGAACTGACTAACCTACTAAACATAATAACAACCATTAGCTCCATAATCGATCGCTGATAGTTACCTGATGTCTGCAGAACATTTCTTTTTTTAGGGAAATTTCAAGTACTGTGTAGTTGAACTTGACCTCCATCTTTTGGAAGGGCGTCCAATGAACGTTAGATTTATTCACCCGGGAAATACCCTTTGGAGTTTTTATGGTAACTGTCTTAGAGATTCCTGACTCCCTTGCAAGATGATTGGTGGTATTAAAACTCTACCCTGTAAAAATTGGTAGGCTTTTACGTGATCAGAAAAATAAATCTTTCTCATTGCACAATAATAATTTTACTGCTGTGGAAAAATGGGAAGTAGATGTATAGAAACCCTATTCATTAGTTTCATCACACTTAGCATAGTGATATGTTTTCTTTGCATGGTTGCATATAGTGAGAAAAATCACAAATATTATTTTACCTAGGTTTATTTTTTTTAACTTTACTTTCTTTCATTAGGTTTTAATAACACTCTTCCTAATTGTGTTTTGACTTATTCTTGGTAATTACTATTTACAAGGATTGTTTTCTGTACTATAAAGTAGCATACTATCATTTAATTAACTACCTTTATTGTGGTGCATGCAAATTATCTTCATGTTTTTCAAGCTTAAAAATAATGCTTCTCTAAAGAACTTTGTGAAAAAAACAATATTCCATCTTTAGGATTGTTGTTTTAGATTAGATTCCCATAGTGGGACTACCCTAACAAAGGGTTGACCCAATTTTTAAATTTCTTGATAAAAAAGTATCAAATAACTTCTTTCAAAATCAGAAATTTACCATTTAATTTACCTTAATAAGAAAATACTTTTCTATTTTCTGCAAATGCAGAAAATATGCCTGGGCCCAAAGGACTGTTGCTGGAGTTCAGCATTGACCATTGAGGGAGAGTGGACTCTCTTCCTCAAACAAGAGGATACAATACCAGAAGGGAAAGAACAGCTGCATGAAGACTGAACCACTGAGTCCAAGAAGCCAACAGAGGAATTCAGTCATTGTAACAGTGCCTGTTCTAGAAGATTAGATGCAAATGGTTGGAGCGAAGATAACTCACCAGTGAATTGATGTGGAAGAAAGCTGATCTGAGTCACAGAGAATTGCCCCAAGGTCCAGATGAACAATTTCTTATATAAAACTCTATCGTTTAAGTCCAGAAATTTTGAATATGTATTTTATTTTATTCTCCAACCTCATTACTATTGAGTTGATTCAGACTCATAATTACTCTACAGGACAGAGTAGAAATCCCCTTGTGGATTTTCAAAACCAACTCTTCATGGGAGTAGAATGTCTCCTCTTTCTCCCATGGTGCATATGTGATGTCAAACTGCCCTATGGGTGACCCAGACCAGCAGATACGTGTTACAGAAGCAGAGCACCTAACACCTAGACAGGATTTGGGGTAGCATATGGAAACACAAAAATATTGATATTTTTGAAACCACATATTTGATCCTGGATAGTATGGATCAAAAATTCTGTTTCTTAAAAATTATAAGCATAGGTTTCACCAGTGAATGCATTAGCTGCAAACTTACCAAAACAAAGCAAAAACCACTTAGCCAACAAACAAAAACAGGCCTTGGTGTGCAGGACATTTTGAATTAAAGAAATTTAGATAGAAATTTTTGAATTAGTGTTGCTTTTGGTAGTTTCCTTTTAGAGCTATAGAATATGAGAGTTGGTAAATTGCCCCAAAGAATCAGAAACATATTTTTTTGGTTATTTTTGTAAAAATTAATATTGGAGAGGTTATTTTTGTATCTCTTTTGTCTTTAGAAATATTTCTAAAGTACTATCTGAATTAATCATACGATATGTATATTTTGTGTAAGAACTGAATCACTCTCACTTTTTGGTATCAAATAGTATATTTTAAAAATACAAATATTCCCCTTTTGCTATCAGGGATATTTTATCTAAAAAAAAAACTCTTGGTAAAAATGACATTTATCAAGAATATGATTTCATTAAATATAATTATATAAACTACATTTTTTTCCTGAAAAATGAACAAGTTGCTGTCATATTTATTCATCTCTTTGACAGTTATTGTATTTGTTTGCTGTTTAAACCTCATCCTTTTTCTGGCAATCATAAGCAAATCCAATCAATTTTCTAGCAGATAATTAATAACTGCATAAGTAACTCATTGGAAGGAAAAAGTTAGTTTCATTATATCTTATGATTTATCTTGTGGAAATATTCTTCTCCCCCTACCTCATTTACTCATATACCTTGATCTTTCTAAGAAATGTAAAAGTCACTATCATGCTACAGGAAGGATAGAGGCACATAATCCTAATCCTAGAAAAGGTAATTTATTTCTTATATCTCTGCTATTCAAATAGATAGTTCTCCATCAACATTATTCTCAAATTCTACATAACTGGTGGTTAATTTACCTTCCTTTGGTGCTATCCTCTTATGTCTGAGCGGAAGAAAACCAAAAATGGAGGAACAGTAAAGCTACAAGTACGCGTGCATAGTCCTTATGTGGCACACTTGAGGCATTTGGCGAGAAACGGAAAGATTTCAAGTTTAAGTCCACCTAGTGGCACCTCAGAAGAATGCATGGAAAAGCCCTTCCAAAATCTCACCTGAAGACCACCCTGTGGAGCCCAGTTTTGCTTTGACCCACGCGAGTCACTGTGGGCAGAGTCAATTTGACATCAGCAGGTCATGGTGTCAGGAGTAAAGAAAATTCCTGATAGATCTCTCATGTTTTCTCTTTGCAAAACAAACAAACCAGAAAAGAAGTTGCATAAAATTGGGAGATGGGGCAGGCAATCATGGAGGAGTTATGTTTCAGCAACTGGATTTGCTTTGACTCAGATCACAGCAAGATTGCAGGCTAGCATGGAATAAACGGTTGAACTAGGTTCATAAATATGTGGTCTGATAGACATAGAGGCATACCAGCCCGATACCTCAAGGAAGGACACTGTGAAGCTGAGCGCAGGGTCTGCCTTCGCTGCAGGAAGCCACCTCCCTAATAACAAGCTATTGAAAATCAGCCTCAATGTCTTTGGGAGTCTTCTTCTGTAGAACCCTTGCTGCATAATATGATAGTATCAGGTGAAGAATGTGTGGGGCTCCCCCCCCCCTCCTTTTCTTAAACAGTTCTCAATAGACCAAGTACAGATGCAGAATAGGGGAGCCACCGCTGCAACCCAGGGACAGGTGTCGGTGAGACAAGTGACACCAAAGAGCACTGGAACCCCGAGGCAAGTGATGAATGGGAGCCGTGGCCAGTTAGCACTGCTGTCTATAAGAACACGGTCATATAGGCAGTGTCTCCTGCAGGAAAAGAATCACGCACAGTGCTGTGGGTTAGGCAGTTGGCTACTGACCACACAGCCAGCCGTTGAAACCCAACAGCTACTCAGCAGGAGAAAGAGGAGGGTGTTTGCACCCATCAAGAGTTACCGTCTCAGAAACCCTGTGAGTTAAAATCAACTCTGTGGCAGTGGTTTTCTGTTCTGCTTGGATTAAGAGAGCTGAGGCGCCAGAAGTTTCCATGAAGTAAAAGTAGCACACTGTGAGGAAGGTGCCTGATAAAATATATCACACCTACACTGTTCTTAGCAATATCATTATTTTATTATAAGGTAGAAGTCTATGCATTTCATTAGAAAGTACCGAAAAAGCTTCTGTGGGGTTTAGAGGATATTGGTGCTCAGATTAGGTAATAGGTAGTTTCACAAAAGTTGGCCTGAAACGACAGTGTTGGGAATATTCATCCTGTTTTGTCTCCCTTCAGAATTCTCAGAACCCAGGCAATCAATTAAATAAACTAATTTTGAACTAAGCATTTAATGGTTTAATGTGCTTTGCTTCTAGAGAGTATTTATAGTGTATCAGGGGAATTTACTACTTTAGCCAAAGGATTAAGGTGTTTTCAGTACTGGCAGAAGCAGCTGAGGAGGGCATGCAGGGGTACAGTAGGATTTCCTACATCCCTCAGAGAACATTTATAGGGAAAAGTTTTCTTTCAAGGAGCTCTGGTAGTGTAGTGGGTTGTAGACTGAGCTCTTAACCCAAGGCCGGTGGACGAGGATGCAGTCTACTCTCATAAAGATTGAAATGCTCAGAAATCCAAAGGGGGCAGTTCTGCTCCGTCCAATAGTGACCCTATTAGTCAGAATTGACTCGGTAGCAGTATGTTTCAGTTTTGGATATTCTTAAAAGAATTCCCGAGCATCGTGCCATCAAAGTGCTTGGCTGTTAACAGAACCGTTGGGAATGCGGGGCTGCACAGAAAGAAATGCCTCGTAGAAAGGTAGAGTGATCTTCTGTAAACATCAGCCATTGGACACCCTCTGAAGTACAGTTCTGTTCCGGCGTTGCTTAGGTGGGCTGTCTTCCCTACCTGTGAAAAAGCGTGACTTCGATGAAGAACATTATATTCAACGTCATTTGATGACCTTCTGATGTCTAGTTCGTCCTTAGAGTCTAGCATCTAGTGCTAAGTCTGATGCACATTAAACTTTTAATATATGTTTGAAAAAATCAAGTTTGTAGCTATAGCAACATATTTTTACTAGTATTCCTTTTGTACTACCTGCATAAATTCAATCTTTTCTTGTTTGTGATCTAAATTTAAGAAAATTCCTAAGATGAGCTAAACATAGAAGATAATTGCAACTGTTCAATCTAAGGTACTTTTGATTTCATATATCCATTATTCTGGTATGGTTTGAACCGAATTTTGAATAAGTCATGTTTTATTTTTCAAGTATTAAGCTCTCTCTTGAATATAGGCATTCAGTCTAAAAAGTTTACGTTTCTTGAGACCTTATGGTGTACCTTACAATACACTTCTCTTGAGAACAATGAGGTAGTGTTGTTTTTACTTTCATTTTACAAATCAGAAAGCTGAGGAGCAGAGCTTGACGTAATGTACTCTGGACCCTTAGTAAGAAGCAGAGCTTGGATTTGAACCCAGGGGTTAGATATCCCCTGTGCTTTGCAGCCTCCATTCACTTTTCAAACTGCAATTTGAATGATTTCTGATAGTCATTGAACTGCAGCCTCTGGCAAGTAGCATTTCCACTTCCATTTCATCCCATGTTTCATGGGGACAAGTAGCTTCTATGGATGGGTCTCTACTTGATTATATGAGGATGACAAATCTTCAGTTCATATTTGATTCTTGTATGGTTTTTGGAAATTTGAAAGGGATTTTAACTTGTCAAATTCTATTTGAAAGAGGATCTGAATCCCTGTCATTAGCATGTCTTTTCATCTGTGCTATAGCATGTTTCTGTAATTTCTGTCACACTGTACCTTATAACACTGCATGATCATGTATATTTTGAAAATCCTTTATTTTGAAATATGTCCTTAAATTGAATTTTTTTTTTTTCTGAAGAAGAAATAGGAATGTTAGAATCTAGGATTTGACGATAAAATCTGACACTTGCTATCTCCATTGTATATTACATTACATTGGGCAAAGGTACTTGCTTTGACTTCTTGAATCATATAAGAATAACACTTGCCTTGCATATTTATAGCAATAATTGAACTTTCATTTAAACACATATCCATATGCATACATATACACAATCCACAAACAAAAGACAAAGTCAAATTTTTGTTACCTGTGGTAATGATGTACTATAAAGTCCTTACAAATGATGAATTAACAAATAATGAACCAGCTTTGTTCAGCTTGGATTTTTTATTCTGCTCTTGTCCATGAATTACTGCATACCTCTACGCATATGTTTATCAAGGTGTTCCAAACTTTTAAGGCAATAGGATAATGGTTAAAGTTTTGAGTCTAGCATGATGTGCACCAGAGGAAAGACCTGGAGATTACTTCCAAAAACGTCAGCTCCTGACAGCTCTGAGGAATATGGTGCAACTCTCACACACATGGGGTTGCAATGGGTTAGAATTAACTCCATGACAAGTGGTTATTTTTAGCAACTGGGCAGATGCCCAAGTAAGGAATATGCAAGTACAAGTAGACCTCATTTGGTTGTGCAGCGCTTTGTGGATTTTCCAAATGGCAGGTTTGTGTCAGTCTTGCACCGAAGAAGTCTGCCAGTGCTATTTCTGCAGCAGCGGGCACTCACTTCATGTCTGTTTCCTAGTTTGGTAATTCTCACAGTATTTCAAACTCTTTCATAATGTGATTGCTTACATCATTAGACTTAATTAATTACCGTATCGTGTGCACATAACTTTTCACCAAACTTGGAAACTAAACTGTCTGTTTGACTCACTTTAGTGTGCCTTTTGCTTTATCATAATGAACCGTTATTGAATCCCTGGTATCTCCAGGGTTGGCCTGCCGTGGAGATTGACAAAGTCCACACCCCATTGTGTACCCATCCATCCATCAGCGGGGGCTCCATAAGTGTTCTTCACCTTAGAGGATCTCGGTATTCAACTATGTTAACTCTTGAAATGACAACTGTTTGGCTTCAGCAGTGGTTCCTTTGATTCTGAAGGAAAAAAAATCTGTAATCAGTACTTTCTCCTGTAGATATTTTAAACAAAGTGTGATTTTTTTGACATTTCTGAAAATAGATTCTGGCAAGCTGAAACAACATTTCACTGCTCTGTGCTAGCCACAAACAATCGACAAGAATCGTATGATTTTGCTGGTCTCCTCAATAGAAAATGAATGTCAAAATAATGCTTTCTACTCCAGAAACAGTTACCGTCTCAGAAACCCACAAGGAGTCATTGGGAGTCAGTTTCGACTCAGTGGCTATGAGAAAAACAGAGAAGCAAACAAACACAGAAACCAAGGAACATTTAGTGGAACAATCCAGACCATGTGCTGAGAGCTTTACAGAAATTAATTTATTAAATCCTTAAAGCAACGATTTATGACACATGGAAGTCCCCCCACAAGGCTTTGAAGAGTGTCTTAGCATGTAGATTTGAGGATGAGGGAGCTGTACTCAGAATGTTTAACTTCCTTGCCTAATGATGTTCAGCTACAAAATAGTGGAACTGGGATTTCCTTTCAGTTGGCTTATACCTCAAAGCTCATATTGTCTTCACTCGTGCCTGCTGGATTGCTGCATGTAATATATTATTGTGGGAAGGGCATTTTTTTCTATTCTCACGAGAAACTGAAGGAATTATATAAATTTTTATTAGAATAAACTAAATAAAAACACAAAGAAGAACCTGCCAACAGAACTAGAACAATTAAAACAAGATAATTTAAAATAATAGACCATGTAGCTAATTTATAAGAGTATTCTGTTTTATGTCCTTTTGGGGTATTAAAATAGTCTGTAAACACTATCCATCTTGAATGCTACAAACCAAGAATCATGACAAGTTATTTTGCTATTATAAGTTAATACCAAGTTAACTTGGTATTAACAAGTTAATATTAATTGTGAATTCCAGACTCATGAATGTTAAAGCGTGCTGGATGTTATTGTGCTACAGGAGAAAGTAGGAGTTTCTCTTAAAGAAAATATGTGCTTTTCTACTCCACTTAAAATTTTTTATTATAAACACAATGCATACTTAACTATAAAAGTACTTCCTATGGAGAAAATGCAAAGACTAAATGTAATACTCTTTTAAGGCTTCACCAGCCCCCGATCTCGTCACTCCTAACACTTCGACTCTTTCCTGTGTTTGGTTTTAGTGAATTTCCTGTGTGATGAGTTCTGCTACACACGAACTTTGGCACACTATTTGTTCCCTTCCTTTCTTTTCCCCTCCACTTCTTGGGAGATCACTGTGGTTCACTGTCTGAATCCCTCACTTCACTTCCTCTGTTCCAATTATGCTGTTCTGAACTTTGCCATTGTGTTTTCAGATTGAGTGCATTATTTATTCAGTTGGCAAGCATTCTTTGAATATTTGCCTATTGCCTCTTCACCTCTTACAAGATTACATGCATTTGGAGACTCTGTAATCTATAGGTTTTTAATAAACCAAGTTTCAGTATTCTTATTCACTAACTTGTATTTATCTTTTTCATTTAGATATTTCTTCTGTACATTTTGTTTCATGTCTTTCTGCCCTGAACTTACTGCTGAAATTTTTTTGAAAAAAAAATTAAAAGCTCACCATTCATTACTGGATAAGACAGAATCTAACATTTTCCAAAAGAGTTCTGCAATGTAATGTATGACATGTAGGTCTGCTTACCACAAGGTCGGTGGTTTGAGCCCACCAACTGGTCCACTGGAGAAATGGGAAGTTTTTGGCTCTTGTAGAATTTATTGCCTTGCAAATCCCCAGAGACAGGTGTACTCTGCCCTATAGAGTTACCATCAGGAATTGACTCAATTTTCCAGGGAACCTTTACTATTATTTGAATGGTGACAATTTGTGTCTCCCTAATGTAGACCGTGTTTGTTGATTTTGGAAGGTCCATTCAAGAGCATTGGTGGCACTATGTTTTAGGTGTTTGGAAGCTCACCATGAGGTCTGTGGTTCAAAGTCACCAGCTATTCCACAGGAGAAAGATGAGGCTGTCTGTCCCATAAAGAGTGACAGTCCCAGAGACCCTACATAGGGTTGCTGTGTGTTCAAATTGACTGGATGGTAGTGGATTTGTGTTTGAGCACAAGTCCCTTCAGCAACTTTACAAGAATATCTACTTTGGTACCATGGTTTCTGTCCTGAAAGGAGTACAATCAAATGCTCTTTAATAGTGTGGAGGGTGAAGCTTGGTGGGACTTGCTTTGGAAAGACCTGTCCCTGGAAAATGACATCAGACTTGGTAGAGGAAAAGGGCAATGGAAGAAAGGAAGGCCTTCAATGAGAGGGATTCACAGAGCGGCTGCAGTGATGGGCTGAAACGTAACACTTGTGGGCCAGGCAGTGTTTTGTTGTGTTGTACATCAGATGCCCAGGTGTCAGAATCTACTGGACAGCACCTGATGAAAACATCAACAGCAGCATTGACAAGTTAACGTTCCTGTAAGACAGTGGTTCTCAACCTCCCTCAGGCCGCCACCCTTTCATGCAGTGCCTCATGTGGTGGTGACCCCCAGCCATAAAATTATTTTTGTTGCTACTTCCTCACTGTCATTTTGCTACTGTTATGAATCGTCATATAAATATCTGATAAGCAGGATGTATTAGGCGACCTTTGTGAAAGGGTCATTTGATCCCCAAAGCGGTAGTGACCCACAGGTTGAGAATCGCCCCTGCAAGATGTACAAATTTTCAGTTGTTGTTGTTTTTAGCGTTATTGTTCCACTTAGATGTACAGACATTCCTGTTTCCACTGCATGTACCAGCAGCATAGCATTCGAACGTAAACCCATGCCCAGGACTAGAAGTGAAGACATTTGAACTGGTAACAGATGGAATGAACAGAACGAGTTATGCATTTTCCTGTGAACTTAGAAATGGTAACAGAAAATGCTCACCAGAAAGAAAATTTGATTTTTTTCCCTACTTGATCTTTGAATCTGGATTGATAAATTTGGTTCAGAGATACAGCTATTTAGAAGTAGTACAGAACCCAAGGGCTTATTTAATTATTATAATTCAGTGAGGATGGCAGTGATACATTTCATGCAACTATCTTATTACTCCTCTGTAGTTTTCAAGTGAATTATCGATATAGCATAAGTGTCCATGCATTCTAATTTTGCATAAAATTCATTTTTTCAATAATGATTTACTCTTCTGGGTAATAATTATCCTCTAAACATATTTTCTTAAAAATGTCTTGGAATAATGCTTACATTGTTTGAAGTACACTCTTCTTTTCACAAATATAATAAAGTTAACATTCAACTTCCTTTTATCATTTTAGACATATAGCAGGAATCAAGTTCAGACTGACTCCCGTGGATGTGGAAATTGTTTCGCATGTTTTTGTCGCATGCAGATTGGATCAATGTAATTCTGTTTTCACCTTTGTCAGAATTCTCATTGTAGAGAATGTGAGACATACTGTCTTGGTAATAAGTACTGTACGTACTTCCTACAAGATGGTGGGAAATCACACTAGTAAAATTCTGCACATTTGGCTTATTGTGAATTGTCTGGGATTTTAAATTTAATCTGTGTATGTCTGTTGCATTCTAAGGCACAGTTTTTCATATTAAATAATAGATTTAGTTCCCCCAAGATTAATTTTGGAGGATTTTTAGATCTTGAAAAGAGTCCTTGGTCTCCTGAAAGAGCAGAGAAGAGCTGGTAGAAAGAAATCCAAAATGCTTTGCAATGAACATTAAATATGCCCCCCCCCCCACAGTTATAATTTTGATCGAAATATGGAAAATAAAACAGCAATGTGCTTATTTGCCTTATGTGGACTTAGCTTTTCTCAGTCTGCCCTCTGGTGGGACTACTAATAAGTAACTGACAAGCTATAATAATTGGTAGACCATGGGGAAGAAAAACATGGATAGGACAGATATGAAATGAGGGTCAGAGCAGGTTTCACGTGTTTTACAATGTAAGGAATACTACATATACTACTAATTTTGTCCTGAGTAGTTAGGGTTTGGAGGACAAATGGATTCTATCACTTGACTTGAATAGAGGGAAGTAAGGAAAAAGACAGACAGTTATCATTTTCATTCATTGTGTAGGCTTTCCCTAATAACGACTTGATGTCAAAATAATAAGACAGAGACCAATTGCTTGATTTTTTTTTGCCATGATAAAATAATTTTCTAGTTTTATTTTTCTCTTAAAATTTTGTTTTTCCTATATTTGAATTATGATTTATTGGCATTATGTAAATACAAATATTTCTTCCAAGATCCAAAAGGAATAACTTGTTTGTGTATCACACATACATGCATAGAAGGAAAGAGGCACACACCCATAAACAAACTAAATTGCTTCATTTTAATGTAACTCCTGATTTATTTGCATCTGAGCAGATATTGTAGCTACAAAGACTGATTTTGTCTATGACATTCTTATAGAAAATAAAAGAATCCACTAATGTCTGTGACGTAATCACAGAGTTAAGGAAACAAACTTGCATTTAAATATGAACAAAGCAGAGTGACTCTCTATTGCATATCATGGATTGTTTAATGATTGTCAACTTGGTTTACTAATGCTACCAACAAAAAATGAAGTTGTCATATACTGTCACCATTTTCGAATTGTTCCTGTATTAAAACGTGCTCTCTTTTCCTTCTCAACGTTGTAATGTTTTCCTAATGCCCAGTGCACTGTGTTACTGATCCCTCAACCAGTTTCAAACATTAACTTCCATCTTTAAGATGAAAAAAGAAATGCTTCCTTGTCTGGCAAAATCATTTGATGTGTTGCCATAGCAGCAGCATTTTGTTGACTTGTGAGAAACCGGTGACACGTTTTGGTTTATAGCTATTTTCCTTTTTGTTTTTATTCGTGATATTAAATGTTAGGGTTTGTATTCCTCTATTTAAAACAGAGCTAAAATATATCTGTCTGTAACCCTGAAGGGGTAGGTTGAGCCTGAACAGATTCAATTCATCATTAGAAAAAAGCGTTTCCTGTTTATGTAACCAGATTATTGTAGTGTGGTACTTAAAATCTTGGACTCCAGAAAACCACCTGCTTCTGCGGAGGTGTTCTGACAAAGGTTCCTGGATGCTGGCCAGCTGTGCGCAGTCCTCTAGCCCATGCTTCCTTGTTTGACAGTAACATCTGGTTGCACAGATGCTGAATTCTAGAAAGCCAGCATTGTTTTGAGAGAAGGGAGACGTTGTCTTACACAGTTATTATCATGCTACTACCACAGGTATTAGAAGGATGTTCTCGTTATGTATTTCCTCGCCTGCATATGTTTTCTCAGTTTTGGAGAGAGGATTCCAAGATCACGCACAACATTGAGACGAAGAAATCATTATATGTTTTTTTAAGCAACAGAATGGTTTCAGAAGAGCATAAAGGATGCGATGAAAATGTTTTTGCTGTCTTCAAGAGCTTGTTCAAAAGCCATTGAGCTAGCTGCCAAAATTCATATGTTAGCCTCTTACAAAGAAAAGTTGATGAAAATGGCCTTTCTTGGTTTCACACTCTTTGCTGAAACTAGTCAGAAATAAGGCTGTCAGATGTGGGACCCATGCAAGGAGTTTGTCTTAGCTATGTTTTATCTCAATTGTTAAGAATTCTCCTTTCTCATTTTTTATCTCCTTTCAGATTTTTATTCAAAAGAACAGGGTAGGTTCAATGCATCTGTAAGTTATTTACCCTTTAGAAATGACATCTCCTACAGTGAGCACACCCACAAGACTAATGATCTAGAGGCTCTGGGTAACCTTCACATCCAAGACTCAGAATTGGAAATTTATAATTTAGTAGCATAGCAACTAGTTTAAAGTGCTTGCTTTCATCAGCATCATTTGCTATACTTAATTTGAGCATGTTCCAGTCATGGGCACAAAGAGACCAGGAAGAATATGTACACAGCCAACAGTGTGTTTAAAAGATTGTCACTCATGGACCACTGACTAATTGAGATTAACAATTAATGTTAGTAAAGAGAGAACTAATAATAACAATGAGTACTATTTCTCAAGGGTCAATAATTACTAATAAGTCCAAATTATTTAATATGTATAAATATTTATCAGAGAAAATGAGAAAGGATTTCTAAATATACTTTCTAACATATTTTACATATTTTAGAAATAAAATTACTAATACCTACTCTTATTGCTAGTCTTTTTCATTGTTTAATAGATTACAAGTAACATCTTGCTTATTGTTTTTGTTTGTTTTTAATAGCTGGTATGTATTAGGTAATGTATGTATTAGGTAATGCCTTATTATTTTTCTTGTGTACACTGGGTTTTATTTGATTAAAGGTTTAAAAGTATGTCTGTGTTGTAGAATGATATTGCCAGTGATCTCCAAAAGTATAAACAGGAAAATTGGCACACACAAAAATAAGGAAATTTAGGCTTCTACAATAAAAATAAAAACCATTGGCTGCATGTCATAGATCTTGAAGCTAGTATTTGCTTTTGTTTCAGATAGGCCATCCCAGGATAAACTAAATCGAGGCAAATCAGGTCTGTGATTTGAGTGACCAAAATATTGGGAATAAAACGTTGGAAAGCCTTTGAAGTGTTCTTGCTGCAACAGTACACAATCTTACAGTGAGAAATTAAAACTTAATCCTGAATCATGTCCACTTCTTAGGGAAGATTAAAAAAGAATATATATGCCAAAAAGATTTTAAAGAAATAAAGCATATGTTTAGTGGTGACAAGAAATATAGTATGGTCACTCAAAACTTGCTAAGTTATATAGAGTTCTAAAATGTCTAGGTAGGATCCAAATGAAGTGTCTCTTCAAGAATATGGTTGTGTTTTATAAAAACCAGGCGAGGAGTCACAAGATTTTGTTGTAAAATGGTGAGAAAGAGGGAGAGCGAGAAAGCAACCATTGAATTAACTCCAACTCATTTCTTCTGGCTTACACCATTGCGACTGGCAACATGACTCTATCTCACTGAGGATCTCCCTCAAGTCACAGCCATTGATCTCTCTGATGCGTCAATAGCAGAGTGGGTTATTCATTGGGCTGCTAATTGCAAGGTCAGCAGTTCACAACTACCAGCTGCTCTGTGGGAGAAAGACAGAAGTTTCTGGGACAATTCTACCCTGTTGGGTAGGATCACTATAGGTCGAATTGACCTGACTCTGTGAGGTTTTTGTCTAGTGGCAGTCTCTGGGCCCCTAAAGACATAATAGCTTACTAATTTGTTGGCTAGCTGAAAGGTGAACAGTTTGAATCCACCAGCCACTCCATGATGGAATTTGAGGCTTTCTACTCTCATAAAGATTTACAGTCTGGAAAGTCCAAAGAGGCAGTTCTACTGCGTCCTATAAGGTTGCTAAGCATAAGAATCATCTTGATGGTTGTAAATTTTTTTTTTTTAACATTTTATTAGGGGCTCATACAACTGTTATCCCAATCCATACACACATCAATTGTGTAAAGCGCATTTGTACATCATTTCTCAAAACATTTTCTCTCCATTTAAACCCCCGACATTAGGTCCTCATTTTTCCCCTCCCTCCCCGCTGCCCCCTCCCGCATGAGCCCTTGATAGTTTATAAATGGGTATTTTGTCATATCTTGCCCTGTCTGATGTCTCCCTTCATCCACTTTTTGGTTATCTGTCCCCCAGGGAGGAGGTCACACACAGTTCCATGTAATCGGTTCCCTCTTCCCTACCCATTCTCCCTTTACCCTCCCCGTTTTGCCACTCACACCACTGGTCCTATAGGGCTCATCCATCCTGGATTCCCTGTATTTTCAGTTCCTATCTGTACCAGTGCACCTCCTCTGGTCTAGCCAGTCTTGCAAGATAGAATTCGAGTCATGGTATTGGGAGCGGGGAGGAAACCTTTGGGAACTAGAGGAAGGTTGTATTTCTCATCATTGTTACATCGCACCGTGACAGGCTCATCTCCTCCCCTAGACCCCTCTGCAAGGGGATCTCCAGTGGCCTACTAATGGGCTTTGGTTCTCCACTCCGCACTCCCCCCATCATTCACTATGGTAAGATTTTTTGTTCTGATGATGGATGGCTATAAATTAATGACTTTCTAAAGCAAGGAAGTGGATCAGTGCTTTGCTCTGATCAATAAAGTTTTCATTGGCTAATTTTTGAAAGTGCATTGCAGGGTCCTCCTGGAGTTTTTATGCTTATAACTAACTCTGATTCCATACAGTTTGTTTTCTTTTTCCTTGCTGTTTGAATTTACAGCTTCCCCTCGAAACCGTGGATCAGCCCGAAATGAAAGAAACAATGAGTATTCATTTGTACGGGGGGATTTTTTGAGCATTTTCTCAGTCTCCAGAAGGTAACCTAGCACATCATACCAAGTAACAAATAACACCAAACGTAACACCAACGGACAGTGTTCGCAGACGACTTCGGGCAGGTGGCGCCTTGATCTGAGATGCTGAGTGTTCCTGGGGAAGTAGGTCGAGGATGTCTCTGGCTGCTCTGGGTGGGTGCTTCCTCTTGAAAGATTCATAGCCAGACAAACACTGAACACTAGTAGTTTTGTTTTGTTTTGCTAAATTCTCTTCTGATTTCCTTCCCTTAGAGAAAACAGGTGCTAACTGTAGATCTTTCGTAAAAACTGAAGGGGCATAAAGTGAGTTTTTGAAAAAACAAGCTTCCCTCTATCAGAAGGTCAGGTTGAAATCACTGGAGACAAGCCCCATTTCCAGAAACATTCGTTGTACGCATGTTGTAATCCAGTCCCTTAGAAAAATCAATTACTTTGGTAGTTCCTTAGGGAAAATAAAGGGGGCTGGGGGACAATTTGAGCAAACAGAATCCTGTCACGCTGGGTGACCCGGCTGTTTATTTGAAAAACCAGTGGCATGGCTTTTAGCATGACAGAAATATGTTATCTGCCCCAGTATATAACAAACTGACAGAAGGGTGGGGATATTGCCAAATAAGATTGTGTATCTACTACTGTGAAGTTTGGTGCAACCTAAGAGGCAAATATATGCCTTTGTAGTCTATTCACCAACAACCTGAAGGCCTTAATTACTGGAAGTATCTGCCGTTTTCCTTCCAAACATCTCACCTCCAACTGAACCGCCCTTCGGAGTCCATGCATTTCCCAAAGGTTTCTAGCTTTTTGGAAGGAGCCCCACTGGCGCAGAGATCCCAACAGCCCTGTCTGCTGCAAGGTGGTCAGAACGTGGTCAGAACTTTCATCACTGGTACCGTTACAGAGTTTAGTCGTGTTTTTTTGGTTTTTTCTTTTAAATGTTTAAAAGAAAATCACTTTATTATATCCTCTATAGGTAGCAGGAAGGAGCTCTGTTGGGGGCTGGTGGGTTAGCCACAAGGTCTGTAGTTCAAACCCAACAGCTACTCTACAGGAGAAAGGAGGCTATCTGGTCCAGTAAAGATGCGCAGTTTCTGTAACTCTATATAGACTATGAGTCCAAATCAGCTTGATAGAAGTGGCTTTTTGGTTTTAGTTCTCGTGAGAAGAAGTCCTGGTGGCATGATGGTTAGTGTACTTGGCTGCTAAGCAACCAGGTGATCTGTGAAAGTCAGGACCATGTGCGTCCACAGATGACTGTCTCGGAAACACTAAGACACAGTTCCCGTTGGTTCCTAGAGGGTCACTGTGAGGTGGAATGGACTCATCGACAGTGAGTTTGGCTATTGGCGTTGATGGAAAAGATCACTGTTAAATCTCTGAAGCAAAACAAAACAAAAAACATGAAATCACTCTTTCAGTAAAGGCTCTGGCCAAGCAGAGCCTTAAGCATCTCTGACGTAGATCTCATTGGCATGGGGATTACAGATGTGGGAGAGAGACATGTGGATTACAGATGTGAGAACTCACTGGCATGTGGATTACAGACGTGGGAGAGGGTTACCAGAGATCTTTGAGGATTGTCCACTAAAGTGAATCTATGGCTGATTGGATGGATTTCAAAGCAAGGGTCTAGAGCAGGGCTGTCAAACTCAAAACGTATGCCATTGGTTGCAACAGGCAAGATTCACGTGGGCCACATCACATTTACAAAATTTGTTAAATTTATATTTTGAAGTGAGGATTCAGGGATATGGATGGAATAATTAAAACACTATGCGATTGATTTTATTTAAACATCTATTTTATTGAATGTATTTATAAACCTAAAATTATTATTTTTTACCCAAAACTTGCCAGCACTTTCTGCCTACTAGTTTTCACTTACCTCTTATGTTGTGACCGGAAAATATAACCAAGTAACTAATAAAAAAACACAAAATGTTGGACAGTTGACAAACGTGATGCTCAATCGTAAGCTTCCCTCTAAAAATGTTAACTAGCGCTGCCACTAGGTATGATTCTTAACAGCACAACCCAGAGTGCGCTTTTTAACCTTTTAGCTATTGGAATCTGTTTACATTACATGACACTAAGAGTGGCAGACATATCGCTTCCAAACGTCACCGGAACTGAGTCAGCGCTTTAATACACGTCCTCGGCCCCCAGGAAAGGCACTGGCCATGTGTCTACTCATCTTCAGTAGTTAAAGGGTTAACAAGGGATTGTGTTTACAGTATTGCCTCCATCGCCCCTAAGAGCTATTTTCTTCATAATATTTTTTTTCTATTTTCATTTTATTTCAGAGCATCACGGGCCACAAAAAATTACCTTGGGGGCCACATGCAGCCTGCAGGCCGCCAGTTTGACACCCCAGGTCTAGAGCATTGTTTGACCTTCAGAGGCTGTTCACTGCAGCAACTTGTCATTGATTGATTAAAAATTTACAACCAATTCTGGGGCTATAGATCAAGTGACTTTCCTTAGAAATATATTTTGTATTTTCGTCTCTCCCCATCCTATTTATACAGACTCTTAAGGCTAGTTCCTGGTAGTTTACTCAAAGTGATTTATTCTTAAGGAAGGCGCTTCCCAACACTTTTTCCTTCTAATGGGTGCTTGTAGTTGATTCCAACATGCATGTAACTAGTGTGTGTGTGTGTGCGCGCATGCACAAGGACTTCCACTTGACATTTCAAGGCCACTCACATGTGATCTAGGGGATTCAGTCAACCTTTTCATGCTTATTTTTCCTCATCTCAAAATTGGAGGTAAAATTTTGTTTCTGAGTTATGTCTCATTATTAGGGTCGAATGACTTACTGTGTGCAAAGAGGTTAGATAATTCTGGTACATAATGCTGTATGATAAGTGTGCACATGTGTGCTTGCTTTGATTATTATAAATATCATAGGTTAAAAACACAAAGTCATTATGTAGCTGGATGCTTAAAGGAAAAAGAAGAGGGTTCACACTTTTTCATCAGGCTTGCTATATATGTTTCATCCACATCTGAGGAATAACGTGGGATGTTTTTGACAACCAAACTGTGAAGAATTGACGCTGAAGATAAATGAAGCAGCATATAACAAGGATCAACATTTCAAATATCTATTTACCTCTGACAAAGGCTACTCTGTGAATTAGAGGATTTATAGCAAATCAAGGCCTCTCCTGACTCCATTTCTTGATTATTTAGTAGAATTAAATGAAGTTTGAAATAAACAAGACCAATGTGGGACAAATATAAAGTGATCAGATGGCAGACAGTGTCTTTAACGGTGTGTAAGAATGTGATGACCTCATTCTCAAGAGGATATTACAAATTGAGTACATGTATATGACCTGCAGGATTTTTACCTTCTACCTCATGGTTCTAAATTCTGGCTGCACACTACAAATACATGGAGAAGTCATCAATTACAAGATGCCGGCATTCCACCTCTCCTAATCATTGAGTCTAGGGAAGTATCAGCAGTTATTCAAAGTCCCCCAAAGAACCGAGGACCACGGGGATTGAAACCATTGCACCCGTAAGGTGCCGCCCTGGAGGGCGGGTGCTTGTTTTCCCTTGCTGAGGTCTGCAGCAGTTACCTTTCGGCAATTACTTCTTTAATAGGCATCAGTCTAATTCTCCATCGTTTTTACCTAGTACGATAAGATGGGAAGTGACGAGAATGACATTACAAAATGAGATCTGTAAGACCTACGCCACATTAAAGTGGTTTCAGAAGCTTCTAAGAAAGGACACTGAGACTAAGATTGATGGCAATTTTTATGTGATATTGTGTAGTGGTATTGTAAGATTTTGTTGGCTGGTTGGTTGTCCAGTTGATTGGTTTGCTTTTAAACTCCCTTTCTATTTGTTTCAAATTATGCCTTGAATATACCAGTGTTTTGCATGATTATCCATTCTAATATTTTAATAAATAATTGGATTTTCTCTGGATATTTATGAATTTTTCAGTTAGAAGATCTAAGGCAATATTTTCCAATAATAGCTAGGCATTGCACCCATCTAATCTTAAAAAATATATATTTACGGACATAAATAGTGAAATTTTCTTTAAAATCATATGTACCCAAATTTGAGAATCATTTATGTCAGAGATATGGATAAAACACTGCTTGAAGACAAAAAGGATATTCACTAAGAAAAAATGAAAATAATTCTAATTAAAATTTGATAAAATATTGACACACATCAGTATATAGTCTTACAATGATGTATTTCATTGGGCAAATACATTTTTAAAATATTCAAAATCAAAGCTGTCACTTTGAGGATTAGCATGCCCTTGACCCAAGCCATAGTATTTTCAATCACCTCCTAACCATGCAAGCACCAGATAATATGAATAAGGAAGACTAAAGGGCCATTGATGGGTTTTGAATATGTCTTGTAAAGAATATTCAATGAATGACGCACATATAGAATACGTTCTTCTGGAATGAACAAATTTGTTTCAGTGGAAGTACAGCCAAACTGCTCCATAGATGCTTGGATGATGAAAGCTCATCTCATGTTCTTTAGACAGGTTATCAGGAAGGCCTTGTCCCCAGAACGATATAATGCTTGGTAAAAAGGGAAAAAAAGGAAGACCCTCAGTGACCTGGATCTACAATGAGTTGACATCGTGCAATGTGCAGCTCAACCAGAGCAATCGTTGTGAGAATGGTGCAGGACTAGCAGTGCTTCGTACACAGTCTCTGTGAGTCAGCATGGACTCAGCACCGTCTAACCACAAAGCGGTCAGAGGAAATGACCCTTTGAGGTTGTGTGTAGATGAAGGGTTCTTGTTCCTAGATCTGGTTGGCTGTCAGAAACAGTGACTCTGCAGCATTTTTCCCTATTCTGATTCCTCAGTGAAAGAAAGAGGTGAACCATAGATTTACAGTGTCATCATAATCCTCTTGATGCATCCGAGACTCCATGTTGTTTATCCCCAGATAAATCTTTAGATAAATAGTTGCATTACCTCACTGAAGATAATATTAATAATTTCCTGCTTGGGTGAAGTTAATTTTTTGAAGATGAAATATGGGATGAGTAGATATTGAATTACATATAATGCGATCAATGATGGATTGTGCTTATTACTTCCTACACTGCTTCTTTATTTGAACACTGGGTTGAAATCAAACTACTCACTGATTTTGAGGGGTATTAACAACAAAAAAGAAGCTCTAGAGTTTTTTATAATAAATTGTTTGATGCATCCTCAGGTTTTATGTGTCATTTTAAAATGTCACCCCATGATGAGATATTGATGATATGACTAAATCATATCCTTTAGTAAGTTGCTAAATCTGTAGCCGAATAAATAAGAGATTGCACCTATCCTTCCGAAAAGCTCGCCAGGGCACTTCCAGCTAGGTCTCACCTAACATTTATTTAGAAAGTCCGGTGTGGCCCTAGATATCATGTACATAGATGGGTATAGGTGACTTAGAAAAGGAGGAGGGACGCACAGGTAGAACTCTTATGTACAAGTTCAAAAATAAACATTTCAAATTAGCTGGCACATGCTATGTCACCTCCATGGGTACCATATAAAAGCGTTAGGCAGGCTGTGGCCACTTTTCATAACACTATAATACCTTAGCACACAATGAAGCCACTGACATCAGGCCCTCTTTCAGCGTGCCCTTCTGCCCAACCCTGCTTCCTTCATGTATCTGTCCCCAGGGTGGGGGAAGATATTGTTTGTACCCAACACATCTTTCTCTGCTCACGTTGCACAAAATTGAGAAAGCAAATTAGTGGGACCTACTAAATTACAAATGCCATTGAAATAATTTATAACTAACGTCGTAAAAGCAAACAGGCTCCTATTAGCATGGGCACTGCCTACCTCCACTTACTACCCTTCACATGATACAATTATGCTGGTCCCAACATCAGTGAGGCCTATCACAAGATGATATGAGGTCATGTGATTGAACTATGGAATGTTATGATATCTGTAAGAGCTCCCAGTAAAATGATTACTTAACTAAAAAATGATGATCCAAGGTCTCTTATGCTAAATGCAAGCACAGCATGACATGCAGAAGACAAGACTGAGTTTGTGTAAAAGCTTGGAGTTCTAAGTTAATCTGGACACACAGACTGTCTCAAATCCCTACATGCTGAATTTCTCTGAACTTCCATCTTACTGTTTGTAAAGTGGAAACAATATTTTCCAGCCACTGTTTTTATGATTAGGCAAAATGATATTTGTAAATACGTCAAATCACACTGGACAGTATAGAAGTGGGTGTGAATAATATTTTTATTGTTGATCATGCCATTAATTAGATTTTAAGATTGACTATAATCATTTCATGTTTGACTAGAAGGGTATCCTAGATCTGAGTTTCTATCCTTTGGGGTGGATGAAATCTGATGCAATTCTAGGTGATGGTTAACAGTTTCCTAAGTAGCTCACAGGACAACATCTAATTGACAAGGAACCCATCCCATCCCAAATTGTAAATATGGTGTATCATTTAATTAATCAAATTCCTAGTAAATTTTCACAAATTGACAGACCAGCCTAACCACAATTATAAATTACAAATTGTTATAGATGCATAAGAGATGAAGCTTATATTTCCCCTTTTCTGAACTAAAAAAAAAAACTTTGTGGGGGAAAAAAAAAACAGCTCTTCATTTACTTAAATTTTTTAGTTTTGAGGACTTTTTAAATATAGAATGCCAGCGTTCAAATGGACTTCCCAGTACCCCAGAAAAACAAATTCATTTCTCTAGTTAGCAAACATTTGAACTATGATGAATTATTATATTTAATACTCCACAGTTACAGGGCTTTAGGCTTATGTCAGTAGGATTTCTGATTTTGTAGCACACCATTTGGTGAGGAAAATCTATCCATGAGTCTGTGTCAGAATAAAGACCTCTGTCAATTTAAATAGCAGAAGCAAGAATGATGGATCCTAATGGCCATCCATTGTGATTTATTCTATTGCATTCAACACAAATATAATGCTATTCTGCATTGGCTGGTCAGCAGGTGAGGCCATCAAAGTAGCCAGGAGTTGATGGCCCAGATTCTGTGTGAGGTAAGATTTGTCTTGCTGAATGGAGGGTTAAGTGCTAAATTTCAGGGCTACAGGTTTACTTCAAGACATTGGAGAAGTAATTTATTTTCAGGATTTATTAGGAGAAAAAATATTGAAATGAAAAATAGAGATGACATCTTTGGTGATTGGAATTACAAGTGATTGGAATTACAAGTGATTGGAATTACAAATTGGGATTAAGTCGCAGATCAAGGCAGAGAACAAAAGAGTAGAGTTCATGTTTAATGCTGCTTTTTGAATGAGAAACCCTGGAGAGGCTCTTTGGTGTTGTCAGTAGATTGCTCTGGTTTTAAGGATGTTTACATCCCTCTAAAAGATGTACGTATATAAACATATTTATATATGAGGATGGGGAAATAGATCTATGTGTATATATTTAAAGGTTTAGTATTAAGGGAGCAGATGGACTTTGGGCCTCAACTCAAGTACTCCCTCAATACAAGAACACTTTGTTCTATTAAACTGGCATTCCATGATGTTCACATTCCCGACACAATCGCCGAAGACAAATGGGTGCGTAAGCAAATATGGTGAAGAAAACTGGTGGTGCCCGGATATCAAAAGATATAGTTTCTGGGGTCTTAAAGGCTTGAAGGTCAGCAAGCTTCCATCTAGCTCAGAAACAACAAAGCCCACATGGATGCCATGATACCAATTCTATCTTGCAAATCTGATTAGACCAGAGGATGTACACTGGTACAGATAGGAACTGGAAACACAGGGAATCCAGGGCGGATGATCCCTTCAGGACCAGTGGTGAGAGTGGCAATACCGGGAGAGTGGAGGAAAGGGGGAACCACTTACAAGGATCTACACATAACCTCCTCCATGGGGTATGGACAACAGAAAAGTGGGTGAAGGGAGACGCCAGACAGTGTAAGATATAAGAAAATAATAATTTATAAATTATCAAGGGTTCATGACGGAGGGAGGAATGGGAAGGACAGGGGAAAAATGAGGTGCTAATGCCAAGGGCCTAAGTTAAGAACAAATGTTTTGAGAATGTTGAGGGCAGTGAATGCACAAATGTGCTTTACACAAAATTGATGTATGTATGGATTGTGATAAGAGTTGTATGAGACCCCAATAAAATGATTAAAAACAAAAAAGATGGATTGGCACAGCGGCTGCAGGCATGGGCCCAAACACAACCATTGTGGACCATCCAGGACAGAGCATGTTTCATTCTGTAGGCCACAGGGACACCTTGAGTTCGAAGGAACTCAACAGCCCCTACCAACAACAACCACCACATTCCTGTGTTATTATTTTTTTAATAGGTAGAAAATTGAAATATTGGGGCTAAGTCACTGGTTTTCAGCCCATTAATGTTACCTGGAGTCATTTTAAAATTACACTGTGGTTTGAGCCTCACACCAGGTATTCGAATGGAACTGGGCAGGTATGGAAACTGAGCATCAACATTTGAAATAAACTCCAAGTTCCTGTATGCAGCCAATCTTGAGGACTGCTGGGCTTCATGTCCCTTATGTATCAGCGGAATTAATATAGCTATACAGTTAGTCCTGGAAGAGGCATAGAGAGAGAGACAGATTAACCTCCATTTAACTACATTTCTTAATCTTTAAGTGTACATTTTGGGGGTCAGTTGTTAAAATCAAAATATGATTCTAATTATTTTATAGATCTGTAAAAGTACATGGTTTTCAGTTACAAGAATAAAAAGTATGTTTTCTGTTTTTGATTGTGCTAACAATGACTTACTATTTAACTATTATATTTGCCTAGTATGATTCCTAGCCCACATGAGGTTGCATGCTTATATCATTATTTGCATTGCTTGGCTCCCCAAATTCTTGCTTTAAGTCATTTGCTATTTGGCCTAATTTTTAAACCTAATCAATACCACCACCACCCCACCACCCCCAGTGTTGGGTCAAATTTGACTCATAGAATTGAGTACAACAGCCTCACTGCACTCCCAAGACTGTAATCTTTAGGGAAACCAACTCTCAGATCTTTCTCCTGGGGAGCAGCTGGTGGGTTTGAAAGGTCAAACTTTCACTGAGCCGCCATGTGCTTTAAGCACTATACTTCCTGAGCTCCGGCCTCACTGTTAGCAACTGTAAAAAGAACCCTAAATAGATTTTATTATTTATCAAGTTTTTCATATTTTCTTTTAGGAAAAAAGTCTAAGGCAAATCACAATGCCAATAGTAGTAGTACGTATGGAATAACAGGAGAGTTTCTTGTTATCAGTTATTAATTATGATATAAGTCGAATCATAATTTCGATCATTGCTTGAAATTTGTGAGAAGGATTGAAATGTACTTTTATATTTAAAAATATTAGACGAAATTGTTTTCTTGGTTTCATTGTAACTTTTATAGCAGGAGAATTGACAGGGAGCATTAGTAGTCTAAGAAAAAGGATAATTTATAAATTATCAAGGGTGCATGGGGGAGGGGGGCAGAGGAAGGG
>NW_022108124.1:9437790-9438824 GCF_000313985.2 Echinops telfairi | reverse complement strand
AATACACTTCTGAGACATGGTCATTAAAAACTTGAGGGCAACAAATGTATAGATGTGCTTTACACAATTGATCTATGTATTGTGATGAATTGTATGAGCCCCAATAAATTGATTTAAAAAAAAAAAAGAAATAGGAAAAAGGAAGTTTTTAATCAAGAAAAATATCTTGGAATGGTTAGAAAATATGCATAAAGTTAAATGTGTTGGACCCCATTGTAATTTCTAATGAATGGCTGTCATATAATAACACTATCCCTGAAGAACAATGTATGGTCTTTCAAAATAGATCATAAAGTGATCATTATTTTACTACTCAAATATTTTATGTTTTAACTATGTGTGAATTATAATAATGATGTGATCAACTAATTTCATCTTGAGTAATTTTTTGTCTTCACAATCAAATTTATAGTTAAGGAATAGCATGTTAATTTTATGGTGTAATTGGATTACAATCCAAACAAATGCATACTGAAAATATCAGCTTGATAAATATAAATTACTAAAACATTTCAAATGAATATTTTCTCAATTTTCTTTGAAAATGTGCAATTAGCTTTTAGCTAATGAGAAGCCATCTATTTATATTTGTAAGTTCTTGGAAACAGTGTTTGATTGATATTGAAAATACAATAAGACCAATTTATCCAGAGTTATAAAAGCAAATGCACAACCCATAGTAGCTGATTTAAGTCTTGTGTGTCCAGATGTATAATACACATAGAAACGTGAGCAAACTATTAACCTGGTGTAAGAAGAAAGGTGTGTGCATGTGTGTGTGTGTAATAGTGAATATCAATGATCTCAAATAGTCTATAAAGATTTTTTAAAATTAAATCTTAATAGTTTAATGTGCACTAAGTGAAGGTTTACTTATCAGATCATACGTTTTCCTGCAATAACCCTTACGCTCACTCTTTCCCCTCATCCATTACAATCACCTCAGTGCACCATCTACTAGAGTTTTTCTGTTTTCTCTTTTCACTCCTCACCTGTCCTAGCCCTCTGGACCTGTGCTCAGGTTCCTCATCTGT